>NC_091805.1:25825625-26128750 GCF_041296235.1 Equus asinus | reverse complement strand
CAAACCAGAAAGAGCATAGGAAAAGATTATTAAAGCTGGACACAAAAGTTACACAAGTAATACCTAGCAGATTAAAATCAAAGACACTCTAGGGGACAGCCCCGTGGCCGAGAGGTTAAGTTCGCACGCTCCGCTTCAGGGGCCCAGGGTTTCGCCAATTTGGACCCTGAGTGCGGACATGGCACCGCTCATCAGGCCATATTGATGCGGCATCCCACATGCCACAGCTAGAAGGACCCACAACTAAAAAATATACAACTATGTACTGGGGGGATTTGGGGAGAAAAAGCAATTAAAAAAAGAAAAAAGAAGATTGGCAACAGTTGTTAGCTCAGGTGCCAATCTTTACTAAAAAAAAAAAAGACACTAAAAATAATGGGAATTCAGATGCGACTGAATTTTCTTTCACTATATTTCACATAATAAAACCAATGCATATATTAAAACCAAGTAACAACAAAGAGTATCCTGTTTAATACGAAAGGAAATTCATACATTTTAAAAATACTTTCATGGAAAGGTTTGCATATTCTTCTCTTAAAATGTTATCTTTTGAATTAAAATAAAGTTTTAAACATCTAGAAAACTCACGCAAGTGAAACATTTCATTCTCTTCATGCTACGCAAACAAGTTAACTTTTAAAGAGCAAAACTACATTCTGAACGGGAAATACACTGAATTTACCGTTCCAGTTTTATATTCTTTATTTTCCTGGCAAAAGCAGTACCTAAGCAGATTTCAGAGGAAAAAATATCAATTATTGTCCTTTAAAAAAAATTCCTGGCAGTCTTCTTTTTTCCTATGTATAATTTTACATCTTGTATTTATATTTTCCTATTTTGCTCACATTTTCTCCATCCTATTTTAGGCTTTATAAACCATCATTTTTAACAACGGCCCAAAAGCCCACGAATGAATGTGTCAAACCTTACATATACTTGATCAATCCCTATCACTGGTATTTGTTTTATGTTTGGAGCTATTATATATAATGTAATGGGCATCTTTTAGATTAAACTATATTTTTAGATTATTTCCTTGGAGAGATAAATGAGTATCAAAAAATTCAAGACACTTTTAAAAACTGCTAAAATGTTTCCCAGTAGTTACAACCACATTACACAGTCACCAGCAAATTATAACACTGGCCTTTGACTTTATCCTAGTTAGTAAATAAATATTTCTTTGCTCCTCACGAATAAAATGCCAAACCATTATTTAAATTTTCAGTTTATTTAACTTACAGTGAATTTCAACATTTTCCCTAAAATTGTTAACCAGCTGTTGTTCCTTTACCAAATTATGTATTGGGCATCTTGTTTTCTTACTTTTTAAAAAATTCTGGTTGGGTGATACTTATCTAACTTAGACATTAACCATTTCTCATGTTTATAATATTTTCCAAGTCTGTTTTCTTTCTAGTTAAAATTTTTACTTAAACAAATCTGGTCATCATTTCCGTTGTAATTTATTCCATAACTTTTAAGCCTAGAAAAAAAAATATTCTTGCAGAGATTAAAATACCCCATTTTCAGGGCCGGCCCCGTGGCTGAGTGGTTAAGCTTTCGCTCTCTACTTCAGAGATCCGGGGTTTCACCAGTTTGGATCCCAGGCACAGATCTAGCACCACTCGTCAGGCCATGCTGAGGTGACGTCCCACACAGCTCAACTAGAAGGACCTACAACTAGAATATATAACTACGTACTGATGGGCTTTGGGGAGAAGAAAAAAAAGAAAACAACACTCCCTTTTATCTTCCTATTATTTCCCCTTTTTTTAGGTTTTTTAATCCATCTGAATTCATCCTTGCTGGTCTAAGAAGAGGATCCAAACTATTTTTCTTGTTATTTTTCAGTTACCAAGCAATTCCTCTTTCAATATCTTCTTTATTACATAATACATTCTTATATATAATGCATATGTTTACAAGTTAATAATTCTGTTACACTGATTACCTTTTTCCTAGTACCACAGATTCTTAACTATTACAGCTTTCTAATGTTTCAATATCAGGAAAAGCTAGTACCTACTGATGTACTCTTCTTTTTCAGCATCTTCTTTGGAATCAGGACTGGGAAGATCTGACATATTTGTAATATTTAGTTTTCCAATCCAAGAATATCACTATATCTCCATGTAGTCAAATCTCAGGAAGACTATGTGGTTTTTCTTCATGTTATAACATGTATTTCTTTTCAAGAATACATTATTTCTATTTCTTATTTTTGGATTACAATTATGAATGGGACCCTTTTTTCATATATTTTCTAAGTGGTGATTACATATAAATATCAAAAATCAAAAGCATTCCTACACATCTTTGATCAAACCTTTTCATTTGATTCTGAAGAATTTTTTCACATTCCAATTCATATATTTGCCTTTTCTAGGAAACTGTTTTTTAATGAGCCCAATTTTCTGACTCTACTAAGCACAAACCTGTATCCATCTCCATATTTCTCACTGTTTTTTTCTCTTCTGCGCCTTTGTTTCTCTCGCCGAGCCTCAATTCGCCGCTTTTCCTCTTCTTCATTTTTAGGATCAGTTTTTGCTAGGATATCAGACAAAACAGTCAAAACCAAAACCCATTTTTCCATTCTCCCTTTCCAGGCCCCAGTTCATAAAGTACAGACATACAAGGTTTACTTGGTGATCGTAATCTCAACTGAACTCCCCAGAAAAATCAGAGTTTGAGATTACTCAGTATTTCTGAAACTTCATTCATTTGAACACCATCATCACGAATTTTGCCATATTTACTTCTCATCTATGTGATTATTTGCTACAAATTTTTCTTTAAATCTGCTCATTTTTTCTTATTCTCATTTTAAGCAATAATATCTATATCATGTAAAATCATCTTGAATACAACACTTCAAGAAACACTGAAATAACCTGATCTTGAATGAAAACGGAAATTCAATGAGCAATGGAGAGCCTTAGATGCAAAACCTCATATACATTATAGCAGCTCTCCCAAAATTTCTTAAAATGTATAAACCTAAAAGGTTTTTTCTCTTCTTTTAAAACATTTTTTAATGTGAATATAGTAAAGTAATATAACATATGGTACAAAATTACCATTTTAACCCTTTCAAAGAGTACAATTCAGTAGTAGTATGTATATCACAGTATTGTGCAACCATCACCACTATTTACCTCCAGAACTATTTCATCATCCAAAATGAAAACCCCATATCCATTAAGCAGTCACTCCCTACTTACCCTTTCCCCAAGCCTCTGGTAACTATTAATCTGCCTTCTGTCTCTATAGATTTCCCCATTTTGGATATTTCATATAAATGTAATCATACAATATGGGGCCTTTTTTGTCTGGCTTCTTTTATTTAGCACAATGTTTTTGAGATTCATCCATGTGTTTTACAATATATCATTATCTCCTTCCTTTTTATGGCTGAATAATACTCCACTGTGTGGATACACCACTTTTTTTTTTATCCATTCATCTCTTGATGAATATTTTCAATGTTTCCACCTCTTGGCGACTGTGAATAATGCTGCTATGAACACTTGTGTACACGTTTTTTGTCTGAATACTTTTCAGTTCTTTGACGTATATACCTAGGAGTGGAATTGCTGGGTCATGTGGGCAGTCTATGCTCAATCATTTGAGGAACCACCAACCGGTTCCCACAGCAGCTGCACCATTTTACACTCCCACCAGTAAAGTGTGAGGGTTCCAAATTCTCCACAGCCTCATCAACACCTGTTATTTTTCTTTTTTTTTAAATTACGGCCATCACTTCACATGCTGTGAAGTGGTATCTCACTGTGAGCAGGTTCTTTCTTATAATACATTTAACTGCAGACTAAAAAAAAACTTATCTACCCCTGAACTACTTCTTTTATGCATTATCATTTTAGATTACCTTTGGCAAAACATCTAATACAAAATCATGAACATCTGGGGACTCATAAATTTGACAGTAAACAAATATTTATTAAGCACTTGCTATGTATACAGTGGGATGTTTCAAAATTACATAAAATCAACACCTTAAAATTCAATATCTAGATTATTTTTCATCATTTCATAATAGCTTAAATGTACATTCTCATTTTATTAACCATTTTCAATATCTTCATTCAGTTTCCCCCCAACTCTCACTCTATGGAAAATCCACCTGTATATGACCTCAAACTAGAAGTAATTTCATTTCCCTTTCATATGCTAAAGCTACAACATAATATGTCGTACCCCCAGTCAAATGACAGAATATGGTTCCTTTCCTACTGCTTTTCAACAAATCACATAGTCTATGCTAGAGTGTAGGAAGACCTATTATTCCTGAATGTTCAGCAGATATCTTTCAAAAGGCTCACCTCACACCTGACAGTGAAAGCCCGATTTGACTACAGAATTTTTGCTTCACCCTTAGCTACACTACAGTATTCTCAGTTTAGTTAAAAAGAAAAAAAAAGTTGGGTAACATATATCTGCTTCAGTTTCTATATCAGTTCTGTATAAAACTTTGCAATATTTATTTAACTATACTTGAAAAATTTATCTTTGAAATCTGCCCCAAGAGGATCAACTGAATTGCCTATTCTTGTAATATCTAGAGAACACAATTTGGTAAATAACAATCTATCAATTAACACAGTATAAAAAGTATCCCAACAGACATTCCACTAACTTACTATCAGGTTTCCACAATTCCAGAATATTATTATTTTTTATTAAACAACATAGATATCAATTGCGCAGGAAAGTAGATTTAAGAATAGTATTTAAACCTTTCCTGAGTTTTGTATTATGGCGCATACATTTTGAGGAAAGAATCTAACATTTGCAATTGCAATTACTTTTTTCAAATATGATATAATAAAATGTCTATAATGTTATAATTAGAAAAAAGTTGTTTTAAAAGAGGAAAAAATAGTACAAAGCAATTTTCTGTTACAATCAGATGGAAATTTAAGTGAAGAAACATGGCTTTGCCATTTAGTGGTGGTTTAACCCGGGCAGCAAGTTTTTTAACAGCTCTGTGCCTGCTTCTCAGCTACAGAGGGTTTGATACACACACCTATACCTGTGTAGGTTGATGTGAGAATGACATAAGTTTAATGCACATTATGCCCTTTAACACAGTGCCTAGTGTGCCATATGAATTCAGTTAAGTGCTAGCTTACTATTATTAATAATTACTACAATCCCTCTTTTGTCAAATTAATCCTTAAGCAATTTAAATGAAGATGAAATTCAAAAGACAAAACATACTTCAGTATCCAAAAAATACAATAAAAATACCCTGCTTTTAACTAGGACTTATCTAGGTCTCCTTGCTTCTTTCCCTCCTCCCTCTTTTTTTATAATTATTTGAAGGCTATCAACACTTTTTTTAGCACCTCTGACATCAAAGGAATACAGACTCCAAGAATTCCCTGTAATGCTCAATACATCTTATTTTTAAAACTGAATTTGAAAAATATGATGGGAAACTTTTGGAATATTCATTCATTACAATTATCTAAACCTCCTCCATTCCTGATTAGATTAATCAACTATAAATTCTAAGGAAGAGAGTAACTTTTGTGCCCTTGCAATATCACCTAACTTAGAAAGACAAAACACTTCTCACTCATCAAGGCAAAAATAAATATAGAAAACAAAAAATAATTTAGTGTACAACCAAAAATGGGCAAGATATTTGTTTATATTATTTTGCTATTATATGTCTTCACAGAGAATGTGTTTAAAAAGACATTTTCTTAGCTTTTATTTATGTATATCCTTGACTTAAACTAATTTGGTCAAATGCACTTGATTTCATTTAGAGATACACTATGAAGTTAAAAAATAAAATACAATAACAGAGAAAAGTGATAGAGTAATCTGGCCTTGAACTTTAAAAAAAAAAACTGTATTGAGATATAATTCACATACCATATAATTCATCTGCTTGAAGTGTGCAATCCAATGGTTTTCAGTATATTCACAGATATGTGAAAACATCACCGTGATTAATTTTAGAACACTTTCATCAACTCACAAAAAAAGCTGGTACCCTTTAAGTATTACTATCTACATACCCCATAGCCCAAAGCAAACACCAACCTACTTTCTGTCTCTATAGATTTCTGTATGTGACATTCACATGAAAAGAATCATATAATATGTGGACTTTTGTGACTGGCTTCTTTCACTTAGCATAATCTTTCCAAGGTTCATCTAAGTTGTAGCATGTATCAGGACCTCATTCCATTTTACGGCTAAAAACACTCCATTGCACAGACACATCACATTTTATTTATTCATTCATCCACTAATGGATATTTGGGTTGTTTCTACCCTTTGGCTACTGTGAATAATGCTGTTATAAACATCTGTATATAAGTTTTTGTGAGGATGTATGTTGTCATTTCTCTTAGATATATACCTAGGAATAGAATTGCAGGTTCATATGGTAGTTGTTTAACCATCTGAGGAACCGCCTATTTTCCAAAGTGGCTGCACCATTTTACATTCCCACTAGCTGGGTATGAAGGTCTGATTTCTTCACATCCTTGCTAACACTTGTTATTATCTGTCTTTTTCATTCTAGCCATCCAGGTGGGTGTGAAGTGGTATCTCACTGTGGTCTTGGTTTACATTTCCCTGATAACTAACTGTTGGGCATTTTTTCATGTGCTTATTGGCTATTTATATTCCTTTTTTTGGAAAACTGTTCAGATGTTTTGCTCACTCTTCAATTGGGCTATTTTTCCTTTGAGTTGTAAAAATTCTTTACATATTCTAAACACAAGGACCCTAATCAGATACATGATTTGCAAATATTTCCCCCACTCTGTGGGCTCTCTTTCATTCTCTTTACAGTGTCCTTTGAAGCACAAAAGATTATCATTTTGATAAAGTTTATCTATTTTTTCTTTTGTTGCTCATTCCTTTGCTGTCATCTCTAAGAATTTCTTGCCAAATCCAAAGTCATGAAGATTTACCCCTATATTTTCTTCTAACAGTTTTATAGTTTTAGTTCTTGCATTTAAGTCTTACATTTAGCTTTCACATGTGGCTATCCAGTTGTCTCAACACCATTTGTTGAAGATTATTCTCTTCTTCTAATTTTGGCATCCCTTTTAAAAACCAGTTGACCATAGATTTATGAGTTTATTTCTGGACTCTCAATTCTATTCTACTGATCTATGTCTGCCCTTGTGCCAGTACCACACTGTTTTATTTACTGTTGCTTTGTACTAAGTTTTGAAATCATGAAATCTGAGTCTTTATTTTGTTCTTATTTTTCTTTTGTTCTTTCTTCTTTTGTTTTGGCTATTTTAAGTCCCTTGCAATTCCCTATAAATTTTAGAATCAATCTGTCAATTTTTGCAAAGAAGTCAAGTAGAAAATTCTGATAGAGATTGTGCTGAATCTGTACATCAGTTCAGGGAGTATTACCATCTTAACAATACTAAGTCTTCTGATCTCCGAACATTCATTTAGTTTTTCCATTTATTTAGGTCTTCTTTAATTTCTTTCAACAATGTTTCATAGTTTTCAAAGTATAAATTTTGTACTTCTTTTCTTAAATTTATTCCAAAGTATTTTATGCTTCTTGATGTTACCATGAATAAAATTGTTTTCTTAATATGATTTTCAGCTTGGGTCTCAATTTTTTAACAACGTAAAAATGGAAATATGATTATTTTTAAGAGTTATCATCTTCAGAAGACTAAAACCAAATTAATTTTCCAGAAGAAACAGTTTTTCCTGGTAGTAAGGACCATAAAAAATGTCTTTCCTTTGTCCTCATAAAGGGGATTCTACGTAATGTGAGATACCACTTCCACAACACCACCTCCAACAATAAACATACCCCCAAACAAGGAGTTTGAAGCAAAATTATGTGTGAGGCCTTTTTAAAAATGTAGATGTTCTGGCTCCACCCTAAATCAGGATTTAGGGAAGAGGAGCAGACAAGGGCATGTGAATTTAAAAAGTATCTTTGGGTAATTCTGATGTTCATGACTGATTAATAACTGCACTAGGGGATTCATGAATCTAATTTCTACAATTTTAATTATCATGCAGTTTGTCTATATAAACATGAAAAAAGTATCTAAAAGCACTGAATTTTAAAAAAATAAAAAGCATCCTAATTCATAGCAATTATGTGTTCTTACTTACTGGGTGATTTGCTGAGGTTCATCTTCTCCACAGGTTTTGCTAGCTTGGGTTTCTTGATAAAGGTTCCACCAGGCTTATTAAATGGTTGCATCATTTTTCTCTTTATTCCTCTTGCAGCGGTAACTGTGACATTGGTGGGTTTGTTTTGATAGTCAACAACAATTCCGGGTCTATGAATGCTTCCAAAATCACTCATATGCTGCAAATTTGTGAAATCAGGAAATATTAGCATAATATCCAAAGATAAAGTATGAATTCATACAAAATTTCCAAGTTATCTATCTACTAATTTTCACCTGAAAATTCCCCAGAATGTAACTAAATTTTATATATGCACTCTGAATAAACATATTAAAAAACTTTGTAAATTATTACATGAACTCAAATCCAGTGAATTAGTAGTTTTATTTCCAGTAGAACAAATATGGATATTTCCTATTTTCTCATTTTTACAATGCAAAATTACTTGAGATCATAAACAACATTATGTGCCTGTCAGAATATTACCACTTGTACAACTCTCTGACAACTCCTCTTCAGAGTTCCTAATTGATGTTTTCCCATGAAAAGACCTTAAAAGAAATCTTTATTTGACTAAAGCCTGGCTTAAAACTAAGATACGCAAAGAAGATCATATTTGAAGTTTGAAGTAAAAAAGATCCAGAAATCATTTAGGATTTCTCCCTGTTGAAAAAGGGAATGAGAAGGCGAGATGGAACATTAGTATGAAATAGGAGAGTTAAAGCATAACCATGCATCAACTTCCAAGACACACTTCAGATAAAGAATAGCATCTGACGTTCCATTCACATTCTTACCTAGAGAAACATTTTCTGACCCAGAAGTCCAAGCAAAAGTTTACAGATGAAGAGTCATGCAACCAAACGACTCTTTGTGTCCCTTCCTCTTCTCTTGTCATTAACAAAATCCACTACACCAAGAAACCACATGTCCACAGAAATTTATTCTGCTAACCTTACTTTTAGAAGATAAAGAATGAGGAGTAATCTGAAGAGAAGGATCCAATGGGAATTGTACAAGTGAAGATTAAAAAAGAAAGTCCTATTGGTTCATCTACTTCATTAACAGGAGGAAAGAAACAAAAGTCTATTCAGACTAGGATGGTAAATACAAAATAAAGGAATACCTGCTTTTTTATCATGAAAACAAAATTGATATTTGAAGTCTCAATAAGGAAAAAATCATCTGCCTAAAGTAATATAAAGCATGGAAAATATGTTTCTCAACTTTTTAAACCGAAATAGATTTTCAATTTCAAAACCCAAAGAGTAGTACCTCAACTATTTTCAATTAACCTACAATGATAAAATATGGTGGAACAGCAACATATCAGTTGCTTACATTTGTATATTATGCTTAGAAAACCTATCTAACCTAGTAGACTTGAATAAATTAGTGTTTCCAGGTATTTATATAGTCACATCAGAAAAATCTTCATTAATTATCCATTAAAGGTGCAATGCATTTTACATAAGTAAAGAGTTAACTGTTATAAATGCAAAATTTCTACACAAGTATGACAAACTACACTGATGTCAAAGGCTAATGAACAGTCAAAACCATGTGCCCTACCACATTTTTTATCAGAAGTACTTTCCTATGCAAAGAGATTATTAAGACCAACTGACTTAAAAAAATTCTTACATGATAGCAAAAAAGACAATATTCTTTATATGATCAAACTACATAATAACCCCACAATCTACATACCCTTACTGGGTAAAGTTTCATGTCAGTCAAGTTACCTAAAAACATAAGGCATAATCTTTACACTATATATCCTGAAATTAAACACTTCACGAGTAGTATATTTACTCATTTAAGCAATAATTTACAAAATATCACTTCCTAGGAAGGAGCCAAAAAACATGTTTGTACAGGTATGAAATTATTTCTCAATAGTAAAACTAGTGACACAGGGAAAAGAGAACACCCAGGAACAGGACATATTGTAAGAGAGTGAGTTAGCAAAATTAACTGACCACAAATCATTCTACAACCTATTATACATATCAACTTCTTCACCATGTACATGGCTAAGCTATCCTCATCTATCACCAACCTTTAGTCTCTTGTGTTTAATGTGAAACATGAAGCTTTGAAGAAGTGCTATGTGCTAGAGTTTAGCAGCAAAGTATAAACATTTTATCATACATTGCACCTTTAACCTACTCAAGAACTCCAAAAGGGTTCAAGTTACCTTTTACAATAATCCAAGAACTGTCACACCAGCAAAACTGCTAGTGTTTACAAGGAAAAATGCAACTCCTTTTAACCCCTTTTAGACCAAACCTAATATCCTCACCTTTTTAATAAAGGGAGCTTGGCAAAACTTTATAAACAATCATCTCACACTGCCACTTATTTTCTAAGGTGCTGGAAAAACTTTTACAGGCAACCTAAAATTATGCTTATGACTCAGCTTTTGCTTCAAAATACACTGGGATGAACAGTGTTTATTCTAGTTGAAAACCATGGTCTTGAAAGGGTTTAAAAGAGTGACTAGTGAAAAGAATCTGAAAAGATTCTGTTGTACTTACTCCTCGGCCTCGGCCTCTGCCTGTTGATGGTCCTCCAAAAGCATCATAGTTTCTGCTTCCAAACGTACTTTCAGGATAAGCAGGCGTTCCTCTCCCCCGAGAGCCTACAGGTGCAGGCTTCATATGGGGTGAAGAAAAACTGCTGTAGGAAGAGTAATTCTCTCTTCCTCTGTCCTCCATAAACCCAGGCCTCAATTTTGAACGGGAGTAAGGTGCTTCCCAGCTAGACCCGCCCTGGTTTCTACCTCCGAAAGAGTCAAGGCTATTCCGGTAGGAGCTCTCAAATCGACCACCATAACTACCTCCGAAGCGGCTTTGTTCGGGTTCATTAAAACCATAGCCAGATCTGTACAGATCTCGCCCACCCAGAGAAGACCTGGAGTCGTAAGACTCATAAGGTCCAAACCTGGAAAAGTTGCACAGTAAGGGAAAAAACAAAAGTAAGCTTACTAATGTTAGACAATTCAAAAGACAAATTATCAGATGACATTTATCAACTAAAATTCATTTATATCATACTGGTTTGCACAGTTCTACTTTTGTTCACGCTTGATTAGGGCTGGGCAATTCAACATGAGACCAGATAGAAAGCTATCTGAGTCTGTTTTTAAACATGAATTGAGTTAAGTAAATGTTAGCTTACAAATCTGCCTTTTAGCAGCTTTTCTATTTTATTAAAAAGAAAAAGATTTGTCTGTCATTATTTAAGCCCAGCCCTAGTCTTGGAAAAAGTCATTTGCTAAAGTTCACAAACTACTCAAACTTTCTTTGAATCCATCCCTAACACTGAAAAATACAAAACATTGACAATACTTTGGCTTTCAATAGGGACACAAATTGAAGACTACACAGATGTAGGGTCTTTGTGACACAGAAGAGATCCGTATGCACCCCAATAATCTATATCACAAAACTGCTTCATTGTGTCTGTAGTAGTCAAAATTTGGAGAATTATTTCTGTTATAAAATTTGACAGTCTGCCAAACTTTGGCTAAGGTCAATAATCAATCCTCAGTCACTTGTAGACTAGTAAATCTAACAAATCTAGAAGAATAAGCACATAAAATAGAACATAAAAGTAAAAGACCACCAACATATACCCTCTACATATGAATTTTCAAGGCAGATGAGGAAGAATACATTTTATAATGTCTTCAATTATTTGAAAAATTATTTCCTGGCAGGAAATTATCACATAAAACTACCCTAAAAAAGGGAGCTCACAGTCTCCTCAAGGTTTTAATAAAGTCAACAGAAGAAACAAATCATCTTACTTCTCACAAATCTAAAGCATGGATTACAAAAGTTGCTTTGTATCTTACAACACAGTTTTGTAAAGGCCTACAATTATACATGAGATAAATGATAACATCTACAGTTTATGTACATTACATTTACACGTAATAGGGCAATAACCAATATATTAAAACATTTAAATGTTACATTATTTCAATTATTTACAGATCACTAAATAGAAGGTACTATTTACTTCTGAATCCTAGTAACCATATAAAAATTATCCCTCTTTCCAACTATGTTTTTCAAAACATCTATAACATAAGCAAAATTGTTGAACTGTTCCTTTTCTTGATTTATCTCTACTATAAACCACAGTGGCACACTTGAAGCAGAAAGAAGGAAAGTAAGCATCACTCAGTCCATCCTTAAGGAATCCGGATCCTTCAATTTATGAAGAAGGATGATAGATAGTTTCAAATGTTTCCTAACTAGTTTTACTTATATTTAGTAGGAATCTTTGTGCCTCAAAAAGTGGATCCCCTTGCCCTGAAATGTGGTCAACCCTAAAGCCTGTAGTAGACCAACTAGGTTTAAGCTTTATACAGTATCAACAGTAAAATAAAAACACAATCTAAACTCTAGTGCATTAAAATAAGCAAAAGTATAGTATTCAAGGCTTTAATACAATGCTCCTAGTCCAGAGCACAGACATTTTTGGTGTAAGTAGTACCAGCCAATAAATAACCTAGACATGACTTAAAGAACATTTTTATTATTACAATATGCTCTTGCAACTTACTTTAAAATTAAAATAATAACTATCTTAAATGTTTCTTAGAAATTAAATGTCACTAGACTGGTTCAGTTAAGCCCATTCTAGTCAACGACTTAAGCTTTATGCTTCACAGAGCACCCACATTAGGAAAGATTTTTTAAAAATCATTAAGAAAATGCTTCACAAGTAATATTTCCAATAACATTTTTATATCATTTGTTCAGGACATTCTGATTAATAAGGAGTTAAAAGTAAAAGAAGGGAAAAAAAGGTCCACTGTTAATGACAGAAAATCTTACGCTATTGAAACGATGAGAGTTATCTGAGATTTTCCTAAAATGTTTGCGAGTGACCCTGAGATAATTTTTATAACTATTAGTTAACACCTTTAGACATTTAAGGTGATTATTCAATATCAAATAGTGCAATTCAAGTACCATAACATGCCTAAGGAATACTTAAATTAAATTAAAGTATCCAGAAATCTTATAGTCGACTAATTATTTGGCCAAGTGATTAAGCAATTTACCTGCTACCCCCACCACCACCACTGTGATTGTCCATGCCATATGACTGGTTTAGGTAGGAGTCCATGGATCTTTGACCCCCATAGGATCCATGGCCATAGTCACGATCCATCCCTATAAAGAGTTTAAAAAGAAAAAAATTAAATGACGCTCACCTTTACTGGCACTCAAAAGAAGAATTTTTAGATAAATATCCTTGAATGTCAGACCTCCATAAGATCCAGGGCCATAGTCACGATCCATTCCTAAAAGACAGTCAAAAACAAAAGGTCGGTAAGATAGATCATTCTCTCCAGGAATCTTTGCATAAAACATGAGATATTTATATCAATCATCTGACATAATAATTTGTCATTAATATTTAAGCCAAATCCACACTAGACATTGAAGGAAAAAAACATACAGATGATAATCTACTGAAAACGCAGATTTGTGAACGAAACTTAATGTTTCAAAGAAAAACATTATCAACTAAAAAGTTCTATATTAGAATTATTTTCAATTTAACCAATATTTATTTGACTAGGGAAATACTATAAAGCCCTGTATTAGTTATTAATGGGTAAATAATTAATAACAAATAATTCCCATTCTCAAGAAAGTCAGCATTTAATAATGTCAAAAAGGAAAATTTTTGTTATAAGTATAGTTTTCGGCATCTAACTGTTCTCAAAATGTCTAAAATTCAGAAGCAGCCACATTTTCAGACAGTAACTGAAATACATATTTTTAAAAAGTAAAATCACAGAGTGGCACCAATCTGTGGTACTGTGCCTGTAAGTAAAGATTTAATGAATATTTAAATCCTCAAATACTTTTAGTAAAGAAAATGAATGTGAATTTTAGCAATGCAAACACTAAAAACAATTCTAATAGAGTAAGGATACTAAGTATATTTTATTACACTGCAATTCCACCTATATCCCAACCTCCAACATGAAAATAAAATACAATAAAAGAGGTAATATAATGAATTTACTATGATTATAAAAATGAAAAAAATTTAAAAGCTTTTACAATGTGTTTCCTAGAAGGTCTTTTAAAGTCCTTCATTACCACCCTCCCCAAATTTTAGGCACAAATAAATACAATAGTATATACAGAGTGAACACCTAAATTTATATTTTTCAAAACACTAAATTTTAATTACAATTATTTAAATATATCTGGTCCTAATAACAACAATAATAATGACGATAGCAACAATTTTATAAAAATACTACTTGGAGTCTTGCAACTTTAAACCTGGAAGCAACCTATGTGATCAAATTCAGTCTTATAGTTTTATAGATTAGGAACTAAAGTCCAAAGAAATGAAATGATTTTCCCGAAATCCCATAATTATCTACACCTCTAGCTTCATGCTGCTGCTTCTACATGAAACACTCTCCTCTATCACCCCAGATGTCCGCTTATTGAAATCTTCTAATCTTTTAAAGTCCATTTCAAGTACTCATCCTTTCAAGAACATTTTTATTGATATTGTCTCAGCTGATAATCATCTTTCTTCTGAATATCTACAAGTCTGCAGTTTTTTTCGGGTTTTTTTAGTTTTTCTTTAAGATTTTAGGGGCTGGCCTGATGGCACAGCGGTTAAGTTCGCACATTCCGCTTCAGCGGCCCGGGGTTCACCGGTTCCGATCCCGGGTGCGGACATGGCACTGCTTGGCAAGCCATGCTGTGGCAGGCATCCCACATATAAAGTAGAGGAAGATGGGCACAGATGTTAGCTCAGGGCCAGTCTTTCTCAGCAAAAAGAGGAGGATTGGTGGCAGATGTTAGCTCATGGCTAAACTTCCTCAAAAAAAAAAAAGATTTTATTTTTTTTTTCTCTCCCCAAAGTCCCCCAGTACATAGCTGTATATTTTTAGTCGTGGGTCCTTCTAATTGTGGCATGTGGGATGCCACCTCAGCATGTCCTAATGAGCGGTGCCATGTCCTCGCCCAGGATCCGAACCGGCAGAACCCCAGGCCACTGAAGCGGAGCTCGTGAACTCAACCACTCGGCCAAGGGGCCGGTCTCCAAGTCTGTAGCTCTTATGTGGTATTTATGATACTCTGCCTTACATTCTGCTATTTGTGGCCTCATCTTAAATGTACACAAGTTTTGCAGTCAAGGTTTGATTTTTAGTTATTTTTTATATACCCTAGAGCAGCCATTCTCAAGGAACAGTCTCTTGACCACCGAGAGTTGCTAAAAGCCTTTCAGGGTGTCTACAAGGTCAAACGATTTTCATAAATACTAAGACATTATTTATTATTTGCCTTTTTCAGTGTTGACATTTGCATCGAAGATGCAAAAGCACTGGTGGGTAAAACTGCAGGTGCCATAGCATAAATCAAGGCAGTGACACCAAACTGTACTAGTAGTCATTGCATTCTTCAACACTGCATTCTTGCAGTAAAAAATCATAAAATAAAAATGCCATCTTCGGGGCTGGCCCCGTGGCCAAGTGGTTAAGTTCGCACACTCCGCAGCAGGCGGCCCAGTGTTTCGTTGGTTCGAATCCTGGGCGCGGACATGGCACTGCTCATCGGACCACGCTGAGGCAGCGTCCCACATGCCACAACTAGAAGAACCCACAACGAAGAATACACAACTATGTACCGGGGAGCTTTGGGGAGAAAAAGGAAAAAATAAAATCTTTAAAAAAAAAAAAAAAGTGCCATCTTCACTTAAGAATGTCCCTGATAAAGCAGTAAGAATTTATTAATTTTATTAAATCATGACCTTCGAGTACACTTTCTGATATTCTGTGCAGTGAAAAGGGAAGCACATATAAAGTATTTTGCTGCATATTAAAGTATCATAGCTCTCTCCAGGAAAAGGTATTGTACAAGTGTTTGGTTAATGAACTGAATTAATCACTTTTTACAAGGAATACTACTTTTACTAGAAATAAAGACTAACATTCAAAAACTATGGCTTTCAGACTTGGGCATTTGACAGACATTTTCTCAAAAACGAACAAAATGATACTGTCACTTCAAGGAAAGCAAGTAACACTATTTGTTGCCAATGATAAAATTCAAGCTTTCAAATGAAAACTAGAATTTTATGAAACTTGTATCTACCATCTCAAGCTTGACAGCTTCTCAATACTTGAAGGCTTTTTTGATAACACTGGTAGTGTTATTAATGAATGTAATTTTTTAATACTGTATAATAAAATCTGTCAATATTTGGGAAATATAAATAACTCAGTAAACCAACATTATCCAAATAACTAATGCCTGATATTACAGAATCAAAGGGGTAAAAAGATCCACTCAAAGTGCAAGATATACCAACAGATTTTAACATAACAGAGTATAAAAAGTTTATCAATATACAAAAAGTGTTAATGAGATATGTTACATTGCCTTTTCATTTCAATTCAGACTATCCATGCCACAAGTGCTCAACAGCCACATGTGGCTAGTGGTTACCATATTAGACAACACAGTTCTAGACTAAAAAAATAGTCAATTACTTGTCTTTAGAGTTGGTAGGTATACAATCCAATTTATTCTCCTATCTCTCACAAAAGGAAAATTTTGAGATTATAATCAAATTTTCAAAATAAAAAGCTTCCCTCTAAGACCACGTATTAAAAAATAATCTTAGCATTAGGTTGAGTCAGGTACACGAAGCTAAAAGACCCTACATGTTGTTCTCCTAGTTTCTGTTTTGAGTTAGCAGAGACTGCTTCTGGATAATAAGTCCTTTAGTTTTTTGATTCTGTTTTTATTTCACTATGAAGTCATAAATTACTATTTATTGAATATTCACCTTGTGCCAGGTACTGTGGAGTACACAAAAATTAACAGAACTACTTTTATATAGCAATGACTTTGGTTTATTGTTCACAGTACTATTACTATTCAGTTAAGTAAAAAAGAAAAGAGGAAAAGTCTTTATATGGTATAGAATCAGTGTGATTAAAGGAATATAGATTTTATAAGATGACTATATATAAACAATATTCTTTCAGGTCATCAAATAATTTAAAAATCACTTTAAAAATAAAACTGCAACAATATAACATTATGTCTTTACTATTAATATAAAATGAGAAAGTAATTCACTCAAAAATAAAACTGACCTAACATTTTAAATCAAATCTATTCTATCACTGATCACTCTATCATATAAATGATAGGCTCAACAAATGTTCAAACTCATTTACAATTAAATCACAAGAAAGGGGCTGTGGAGTAGAAGGAAAAAACAACTGATGTTTGATCAAAATAGCTACAGTCATAGATCACTTAACAACGATAAGTTCTGAGAAATGCATCTTCAGGTGATTTCATTGTTGTGCAAATATCAGAGTGTACTTAACACAAACCTAGTTGGTATAGCCCGCTATACCACCTAGGCTCTCTGGTACTAATCTTACGGGACCACTGTTGTATGTGCAGTCGGTCATTGACCAAAATGTCATCAAGCGGTGCATGACTATCTATGTGACACTAAGTCTGGAATGGGACCACTTTGCACCACCTCCACATTGCTAGCATCCTAGTGCAGGCCACCAGCATCTCTCACCTAGTTTACTGCAACAGCCTCCTAACTGGTTTTCCTGCTTCCACTTTTGCTCCCTTTCTGTTTAATTCGGAAGAAAATAGCCAGAATAATTCTGTTAAAATATAACTTAAATGATGTTCAATGCTCAGTACCTTCCAATGGCTTCCCATCCTATTTCAAATAAAAGCCAAAGCCTTAAAATAACCTGTAAGGCCCTATACTAGTGGTTCTTAACCAGGAGCAATTTTGCTCCCCAGGTGACATTTGGCAGTATCTGAAAACATTTTTGGTTGTCACAGCTGAAGGGTGGGTGCTACTCTCATCTAGTGCGTAGAGGCCAAGGATGCTGCTAAACATTCTACAATATACAGGGCATCCCCCTACAACAAATAATTATCTAGTCCAAAATGTCAATAGTACTTAAGTTGAAAAACCTTGCCCCATCCGATCCACCCCACGACATCTTAACTTCATCGTCTACTATACCCCTAGTTCACTCCACTCCGGCTATTCTAGGCCCCTTGCTGCTCTTATAAAACAGGCATACGCCCATTTTTGCACCTGCTGATCCCTCTACCTGGAAAGCTCTTCCCCTTTATCTGCACTGCTCACGCCCTCAACTCTTTCAGGTCTCCACTTTCTATTGCTCCTTAGATATAAGGAATTTGGTTTTCATTGCCTTCTGGCTAAACCTCACCACCCTAACTTTGCCTTCTAAGACTGCTCAACAAAAATCATCTGTTCTAGTCAAGCCAATCTTGTTAACTCGCTCTGAAGCACAATTCACTCAGCCCTATCTTTGCTCCTGCTTTCTCTCTATCTGGAATGCTCTTGCTTTTTCGGTCTGCTCTTTATATAAGAAGAGGTATCATGGAGTAATAAAGAAACATGGAGACACGGGAAATACAACTTCCTTCCAAGAAATGGTGTGGAGGAAATCTCTATCTTGCCACGTTTTCCAATGCCTTCTACTTCATTCCAGTTGCTGGAAAATACAATGCTAACAGTGAATTGTACCATTGGCTTCATTTGGTAATTAATTTCCTAAAGACTACAGCATTCTTTCTCTAGATAGCCTCATGGCTTGCATCCTCACCTCCTCTAAATCTATGCTCAAATGTCACCTTCTTAGTGAGTCCTTCCCCAGCTACTCTCTTTAAAATTGTAACACATACACACACAGATGTCACACTTCCCTGCATTATTTTTCTCCCCAGCAATTACCATCTAACATACAATATGTTACTTCTTTATCATGTTTACTGTCTATTTCATCCCACTAGACTGTAAACTCCACAAGGGGACGAATATTTGTCCTTTTTGTTCACTGCTGTATTGTTAGCTCCTAGAAGAATATGATACACAGTAGTCACTCAATAAATATTTGTTGAAGGGATGAAGTCAAATTATATCCTTGAAAATTAAGTTCCTCATTTATAAAATGTAGACCTCAAAGTGTTGTCAAGCAGTGGTCTTTAACCAGAGGTGCATTCCAAAATCATTGAAAGTACTTTTCATAACATACAGAGCCAGGGACCACTTGCTCTAAAATTATGACTCAAGAAAACTAGAGTATGACCTGAACAGAAATACTTTGAAAAAGCTCCCCTATGGGAGTCTAACAATCTCACCCTGAGATGAAAATCACTGTTGGAACTAAAATTAAGAGAAAAAACAAAAGTCCTAACATTAGTGATAGGAATTCTGAAGCTCTTTTTACAACACTGTACACTAAGAAAATAAACTTCTGGCCCTGTATGATTCTGCATTTCAAAGTCTTATATTTAGACATTAAATCCAACTCTCTAGCAAATCCTACTGGAGATCACGGCCTTCACTCCAAATCTCTCTCTGGTAAAAGCACTAGTCCTAGTCGCTCTAGCTTAAAATCCTAGATTCATTTTTATTCATCCCTCTCAATTTCCTACTCACTACTAGTCAGCCTGCAAGTTCTGCTAATTTTCTCTAGAAACACCTTAATATTTTAAAAACTATTATTACCTCCCAAGTTGAGTCTTAAAATCCTATACCTAAATTTATGAAATAGCTTTCTAGCTAATTTTCCAGTTTTCTATCTAACTGACATGTGGATGTAAATTAAAATTCCTTTGGTAATTTTATTATGTCACTCTCCTGCTCAAAAATATATTCTTTAGCACTCAATATATATTGATTACTTAATATATGTTGAGCCTTTTTAGCCCACATCAAATCACAGTTTCCCTAAAACTCTTAGATATGATAAACAGACATTAACTGGATGGTAATTATTCCCATAAAATAGCATAGTCTTCTTTATTTAGCAGTACGTTTGCTTCAGTTTTATTTTGTGAACATATTATGTTCAGTACAACAGTTGAATTTTGGATTTCTCTGGCAATCAGGATATTTAATTCCACTCCCTGGGGTGTGTCACATGATGCTTTTTAAACCTCTCTGAATTATCCCACATTCTTTTTTGTGTTATCATCCTGTCTGGCAGAGCCTGACTCTAACAACTATTAAAACGACATCCATTGTATTCTGCATACCTCTCAAGATCTTATCTAGCTCTGTAGTCACAACTCTAATGTCATGCTTATGTCAATAAATAATCAGCTTTCTTTATGTGTTCCTCTAGACAGCTCTTTATACACTAACACATCTGGACACATTAAAGCAAATGACCTCAAAAACAAGGTCAAAATGCATTACAGTAGAAGCCATATAGAACGAAGGCAATAATCCACTTAATCTACATTACTCAATACCAAAGCCTCTAATTCAACAAAAAGAACTCAGCTAGTTTCTTTTAACTAAACACTCAGAATGTAGTCAAGGCCTTTTGGAAAAAATTAAGGAATCACAATTCAAACAAAACAGAGTCAAGCTAATCCGAACAGCTCTAACTTTTTGTGATCCCAAATTCCTTAATTCAAATACTATATATAGTATGACAACATTAACACTGAGAAGTGATACACTGAGAGAGAAAACAACAACTGAAATGAGGCAGAACTGACTTTTTACACTGGTAGTTTACGTGTATCAAGAGAAAAACTGACATGCATTCCCTCAACATATTTAAGAGCAAATGAAAGAAGATACTCACCATTAAAGCCCTGGTAAGTACTCCTGTGTGTGTAATCTATGAAGACACATTTTACAAAAAGGAATTAGTACAGTATTGGCAAAAATCTGAAATTATATACCCATCTCTTTAAAATAAACTTGATTTTTTAAAATGTCATTAACTCAATTTTCTGCAAAAATGGGGTATAATTATAAATATTTAATATGGGAAAACATATATCTCTTTCCCTTCCCTCTCTCCCCAAATGGCAGGTTTATCATCCTAATTATGGTAATGTAAAACTTAGCTTATAACACCTGATATATAGTAAAGCCAAAAGAGGGGATCCAGTACTTATTTATACAGAGTAACAGAAGAGGAGGCAGATGGTTAAATTATGAATCAAACAATGCAAAAAGCAGGAACATATGAGAATTGATTCTATGTAACATATAAATTTTTCAAAGTTAATATTTCTTTTACCACTTAACCTGCTCTCTAAAGATTTCAAGATCTTATGTGAGAAATGTATACGCATATATGTATATGTGCGTGTGTGCTGTATCCATCCAGGATGTGGTACAACTGAAAACCACATTGGCAATTTCCCTGTCAAAAGTAATTTAGCAACTGTTAAATCCTTTACTTAATTTTATTAATAAATACTGAGAGAATGGAATTTAATGCAGTGGTTATCTGGATACAGGAGAATTCAGCTACACTACACAGGACTAGACTCAGATATACTATTAGTCAAATTCCATCCCCCAAATACAGCAGTGGAGGTGAGGGAGGGCCTGAGAGAGGGAGTATTTTATTACTGACATTGTTTAGAATTTTATCACTGACACTGTTTAGAACTGTAGGCACATGGTGATAATAAAAAGCAAACTTACTAAGTTTTATTATCATTTTTCAATTCACTACAGAAAATGCATTCCCTTATGGGGCAAGGGGACCAGTCCCACGCCTCCCCTCCAACCTTGGTAGCTTCTGCTGTACCCTGAGCGGTGGAACTGGCATCGAACTTTGACATGAAAACACAACAATATATTTTGAAATTTCAGTCCCAACTCTGGCACTTCAAATACGTACTCAGAGTTTAAAAGTATCTATCAAAATAAGTCAAAGTCCAACTAAAACAAACAAAATCACCAGTGTGCTACTGTTAACATCTGAACTTCCTATTTCAAAGTAACTTAAAAGTATCCACAAAAGGGTTATTCCAGTCCCCTTTCACATACTTAGATTTGGCAACTCTTTGAAAGTGGCATGAATCAAACCAAAGATCAAAGATCATTTAGTAAGACTCACATGCTGAGATCACACCACTTTCAACGTTAAAGATAATTGTTTTGGTTGGGTTAGAGGCTTACAACTAGTTAGTGAACTGGTTTTACTTAGAAATGCCTAGTTACTCAGGATTAAGTCCAGTTTAACCGTTCAAGCCCCTTTTCGCGTCTCCCTAATGCTGTCACTACATCCTCATTTTATTTCGACACCAATTCCTAGAAAAGTTGGGCAAGATCTGAAGACAAGGTGAAGATCAAATTAATCTTACTTTGTGAGCCTGTGAAAATGCTTTAAAGAACTGGTGTGAGACACGTCTGAAAGGGATGGCTAAAATACACTTTATTTAATCTCTAAATCCAACCCAGGCAGTTGCGTACAGGTCTGAATTTGAAGGGCACGTGATGCTGTGCCAGAATTCGGACTAAAGTCCCGTCCGTACACAATCCCGAGAAAAATGCTCTGGTTCACAGAAGTGTTTCAAATTAGGGATTAACGACCAGGTCATTTTGGTGGATAAATATCCCAGTTTGCTAACCAGAAGTATCTCACTTCCCATTCTGCGTGGATATCGGTAGAGACACTTATCACTTACAGACGCCCTTTAAACTCATCTTAAACTAAGACAACCAGAAACATCACTGTGCACAGCCTCTGAAAATTCCACCTGGCAAGAAGGAAGCCGGGGTTGACTACACGGACGGTCCGGGTGCCGCCCCGGGGGCGCAGGCACACGCGGCGGCGGAGGCCCCGCTCGCCCCTCGGCCCGGGACGGGAAGTTGGAGGCGTCGGGGCAATTTCCACGCAGCGGGGCCGGGCGAGTCCGGGCCCGAGTCCGGAGGCCGTCGCGCTCTGGGCGCGCCCGTCCCCGCAGCGAGGCCGGCACGAACTCCCGGGTCCCCGGCGGCACGGGCGGCGGGCGAGCGCCAGGCTCGCGGCGCGCGGCTCCCCACAGAGGCCGAGGCCGGGTCCTGGGCCCGCGGCGGGCGGCGGCCTCCAGGCCCGCAGAACAAAGCCCACACGGCCATCTTGAGACGGTAAACAGACCCCCGGCGCAGGCCACCCCGCCTCCCGCCCGCCGTGGCGACCAGCCAGAGGCGGCGCTTACCGTCCTCGAAGTCCATGACGGAGGCTGGGGCCGACGGCCTCGGCGGCGCTGGGCTGAGCTATAGCCGGCGGCGAGCGCCCGAGACCCGCGGTTCCACACGAGCGGTTCGCGCGACCGACAGCGGCGCTACCGGCCAGGGAGCCGCAGGCCACAGCTAGGTTGGGGGGCGGGGCCCGCCGGCGCTGCCAGCCGCCGCAGCGCGGCCTGCGATTGGCTGGCGCGGGCTGGTGGGCGGGCCCTCGGGTGGGGGCGGGAAGCCCGTCCGCTGTCAGGCTCCCAGGTGCTGACCCTCTTGGAGCCGCGGAGGAGGAAGGAAGGTAAAAAAAAAAAAAAAAAAGGAGCGGCAAAGACTGGCTGGGGTTGCGGGAAAGCGAGCGGGGCGTTCTGGAAGATCTGGCTGCGGCTCGCCATGTTTGATCCTGGCAAGAGCGAAAGGATCCAGTTAGAATACCTTCCTCCTGCCCAAACTAATAAACCACGTGCCGACCTTTTGCTTTTTATTGGCTGCTGATGACTGGTCAGAAAATGTTAAAGAACTTTAGAGTTTCTGCCGTGGAGACACAAAAGTCCGGGACGTTTTTTAGAACTCTGTGATCAGAGAAGAAGAGATTGCTAAATAGGAAATAATTACGGGAATGATGCAAGACAGGCTATTATCAAGTTCTGAATTTTAAGGTGCAAAATAGAAGTGTTGTAAAAGTTCACAGGCAGGGAAGATTTGTGGCAGGTGTCGTCCAGAACTTGAAGGATGACGGTCACCCACAAACACACATATGTGTTGACATTGTATTATTGCCAGTTTGGAGATAGCGTTGGGGACAATGGACAAAGTTATACCCACGGGGCAATATGGAAAAAGACAACTGTTTGGTCATTCTGACCCTGGAGCACCTTGAACTCCAGGTTAAAAAGATTTTTTCCATAGAGCAAATGGTGTCAACAATGAGTTGATCACAGGATAGGAAACTATGAATCAAACCATTTGCTCTTCTTCCAGGTCCAACCAGTTGCTGGAACCAAGTTCCAAGAAGGCAGCTTCCTGAAATAGGACTGGAGGAAAAACTCACAGATATACCGCGTGCATTGCTGTAGCCCCAAAGTTGGACAAGGCATTGTTTCTTTTTCATGACTTTGCTTCTCCACCCTGATTGATTCACTCAGTTCTCCACCCTTTTCTTGTTTTCTTCTTTTTCTCTCCTATACATGTTTTCTATTTGCCTGAGCTGAACATGTTGAAAACTGAACTCATAATTTCCCTCCTCAGACCTGCTCATTTTCATTTATTTGTTCGTCTCTGTTAGTGGCATGATGAGCAACCACCACTAATCCCAGCCGGAAGCCTGCAACTCATCTAGTCCAAACTCAGTCCTCCCTCACCCTCCCACCCCCATCAGTACTGAAGTCTTTCATATGCTTATTACCTCCTAAAATTTATTAGACCTGTCCTCTCCTCAGCAGCCTCTCTCTCAAACTATTGGGGTAGCTGCCTGATTAATTTCTCTGCCCTTTGGCCTTGACATTCTCAGGCTCCTCTGGGCTGCAGGGATCTAAATGCAAATCTGAACATGTCAACATGTGTCTCTATCATGGACTCAGTCAAGGCAAAGCTCCTTAACCTAGATAGAACACACCCAGCAGCATCTGGCCGCTGCCTGACCTACCATCTTCCTCTGTTTCTCCCTCCTTCTCTCTCCCACACTCTCCCTTTTGATGGGCAATTTAAGCTACTTGCAGTTCCCCAAACACTCCTATGCTTTTTCACGCCACTGAACTTGTGCTTATGTTTTTCCCTGTGCTTGGAACACCACCTGGTTGACCCTACTCATCCTCAAAACACAACTCAGGATTTACTTTCTCTTAGAAACATTCCCAGATCCCATGTCTGCCCCCTAAGCCAGTACTTCTCAAATCTTAACGTGCACATGATTCATCTAGGGATCTCGTTAAAACTCAGACTCACATTCAGTCAGTCTGGGCTGGAGCCAGAAAGTCTGCATTTCTCATGAGTTTCCAGGAGATGCTGCTGCTGGTCCAACTACACTTGAAGTAGCAAGGCTCTGGGCTCTAGCAAAAGCCCCTCCTCTTCTGAGTTCCTGGGCTAACCTCTGTGTGGCACTATCTCCCCTGCATTAAATTCTTTGTATAGATTTCTGTCCTTCCACTTTTAAAGCTCATTGAGATTAGAACCAAGTCTTCTTTGTATCCTAAGTGCCAAGTGCTTACATTTACCAAGTAAAACTGAGCTCTCCCTGACCTTTTTAAAATTTTTCTCATCATTGTTTTCCCTCCCATTTACGTTTTGGCAAAGGAACTCTTTTGTAACCTGAGATTTTCAGGTCTTGGCATGACTGGAAGGAAATAAACATTGGGTCACTATATTTGTGCGTCATGTGCATACACACGCACACACCCTTCTCTCCCCTGAGAGAAAACTGACAGACAAAGAACTCCTAACTCCAGAAGAAAGCTGGCCTCGGCACAAACACATGGAGAGCCGGAAGACAGACACAGCTCTCTTCTCCTCTTCCTTCCTGTTTCCTAGATAGGAAGTGTTCTTACTGGGGCGGGTGGCCAGACCCCAGAGACATCTCAGAGTACCTGAGGGTTTATCACGCTGTCCCTCAATTCATATATTGAACAAATGTTCATCGAGCACCAACTATGTGCCAAACATGGTTTTCTGACTTCATTGTAAGCTCTTTTCTACTCCCTACAGTCTAGCCAGGCTATCCAGCCTGTTGCCTTTTTGTTAGGCTCAGATTTTTACCCTGAGGGGCCAATGGTTTGTGCAAAGTCTTAAGCCATTTCATCTTCCATATATTTCATAATAGGTGGCAGGTTAGTAAATGCCAGACCAGCAAAGTCTATGGGAAAATAGAATAGGGTTTTTTAAGTGCAGAGGTAAAAAGGATGTGTGAGCTGAGGCTCAGAGAAGACTGAAGGAAAAGGAAGAAATGAGGGGTCCACCCAGGGCCTGATCCTGAGGGACTTGTCAAAGAAGCCCCAACATCCACTCCCCAGGACTTGAGAAGAGCTTGGCGAGTGGCCTCCCTGAGGACCCAGGGACCACTGTTCCTCATCTCGTAACCCTCTGCCTACATACCTTCTGCTCCAACGACACAGGACCATCTGCTGTTCCCCCAAACAAGCCAGGTATTTGCCCATTTCAATGCCTTTCTTCATTTTGTTCTCTCTGCTTCTCTTGTTTCCTCTCCTCCTCGGCCGTTCCTCAAGGTTCATTATCAATGTTGCCTCTTTTTTTTTTCCTAGATTGGCACCTGAGCTAACATCTGTTGCCAATCTTTTTTTTCTTCTTCTTCTTCTTCTCCCCAAAGCCCCCCAGTACATAGTTGTATATTCTAGTTGTAGGTCCTTCTGGTTGTATTATGTGGGACACCACCTCAGCATGGCCTGATGAGCTGTGCGAGGTCTGTGCCTAGGATCGGAATTGCTGAAACCCTAGGCCAGCCAAAGTGGAGTGCACGAACCCAACCACTTGTCACGGGGCTGGCCGCAATGTTGCCTCTTTTTTTTTTTTTTTTTAAAGATTTTGTTTTTTCCTTTTTCTCCCCAAAGCCCCCCCGGTACATAGTTGTATATTCTTCGTTGTGGGTCCTTCTAGTTGTGGTATGTGGGACACTGCCTCAGCATGGTTTGATGAGCAGTGCCATGTCCACAACCAAGGCTTGAACCAACGAAACACTGGGCCGCCTGGAGCGGAGCATGCGAACTTAACCACTCGGCCACGGGGCCAGCACCAATGTTACCTCTTTTAAACCTCTCCCTAAGCTCTTAATCAGAATCCTCTTCCCTCTATGGTATCTTAATAACAGTTATCACAGTTGGATTCTTGTTATAATTAGTGAGATAGTTAGTTGTATCTTTGTCCAGCTTCTTGTTGATACTCCTTCTTTGTACCCCTTTAGTATAGCCTGTATGTGTAGCCTGTCATCACTATATATTAAGGGAGAGAAGCATTAGCTAAATTGCCACTAATGAAAAACTTCATCGGACTGAAATTGAGTACCAGAGCTTCATCTGTACAAAACCACAGCATCCTACAACTATTTTGGAGAGTAAGTGACACTGGGGTTACAAAGGGGATCCTGATTTCACAATGCTTTCCTAATTTGTACCAAATAATTCTGTCTCCCATGTTCTTTAGGGAATTCATAAATTCTTAGAGAGGGAAGTCAAGAACCAAGAATCTCATAGCAAAGCAGCTACTTAACATAAACAAAGTTATTCCTACTGAGGATTCTGAGGACTCATCAAAGGAGAGGTGATTACAGAGCCACAGCAATGGAAATCTGCTGAAAACAGCTGGTGTGACAGTGCTGAATGGGTGTGTTTTATACATATGGGAAGATGCCGCTCCCTGATTTTAATATGCAACTTCAAAAAGATGCAGGTGTCTCTAAAAGCTAAAAAGAATAACAATTAAAATAATAACTAACTTTTATTAAGTCCTATATATTAATAAAGGTTCCAAAGCACTTTACACGTATTAACTCATTTTTTTTGCCCAATGATCCTATGATGTAGGTACTACTATCACCCCTATTTTAATGATACAGAAACTGAGACCTGGAGAGGTAAAGTTACTTGCCCAAGGTCACACAGCTAAGAAAAGAGTAGAGCCAAAATTCAAACCCAGGCAGCCTGGTTCCAGAGCCCAAGCTTGCATCTCTATCATTCTGAAGTGCCTACTGTGCTCCACTGAGCAGCTGTTGTGTGCCAGGAATTTTGTGTGAGGAAGATTGGCCCTGAGCTAGCATCTGTTGCCAATCTTCCTCTTTGTGCTGGAGGAAGATTGTTGCTGAGCTAACATCTATGCCAATCTTCCTCTGTTTTATGTGGGATGCTGCCACAGCGTGGCTTGACAAGCGGTGCTAGGTCTGTGCCCAGGATCTGAAACTGCAAATCCTGGGCCATTGAAGCAGAGCGTGCCAACTGAACCACTACACCACAGGGCCAGCCCTTATTGTGTGCCAAGAATTTTGATGGACACTTTACATGCTTTATTTCTAATCCTTACAGAAAGGTACGTTGTATCCTTTTCTAAATGAGGAAAATTAAAGAGAAAGTTAAGTTACTCATCCAAGACCACACAACCGGTAATTGCTGGTTCCAGGTTTATGATAAATATTATATAGTCATACTTAGGTTTTTGGTGTATGGAGCCAACCTTGTAAATCCAATATCATCACCAGGGTCCTCAGGTTAAAAAAAAATGACTTCGCTAATCTATAGATCATCTTGCATAATTGTACATAATGTGGCCAAAGAGACTACAGACCAGAAGACGTGATTATGGATGCTTCAGTGACCCCCCTTCTGCCCTGTGCTTTAGACCTTCCTCAGATTAGGAAAGCCCAACTCACTGTATGTGCATTTCCTTCCCCCAAAAACAAGGTAAAATTCCAAACAGGAAGGTGCTTTCAAAATGTAATAGTTACCTCTCTTCTTTGGGTACATGTTGTATGAAGTATATATTTCTAGAAAATTATATTTATTCCCTTATAGGGGTTCAATTAAATAGCTGAATTATTGCCACTCATTTTATCTTATTAATATGTTATAGTCCATCATAAATTTTAATTTACTAAGTAAATTGAGAGCAAGCTCTCTGCGACATCTGTCAACCCTGCTGATTGCCAGAATCAATTTGGTAGATCTGCCACATGTGTCTCTCCCAAAGCTGCACACTTCCTTGAAGAGGATGATCTTCCTGGACAGAGGAGGACCAGGATCTACAAAGAGTCAAGTTCTTCTGCTGGAATAGCCACAGCTTGTTAAGTAAGTCATCCCGTCTGGCTGGGTTTCTCCCACTAGATAATGAGCCACAACAAAGTGGAGATTTCATCTTTGTGTTTCCAGCCCCTAGCACCGTACCTGGCACATGGTAGATTCTTTAAAAATGTTTGTTGAACGAATAAAAAGGAAACAGACCCACAGTCAGCTTCTGTATTTAGATAACCTCATTCTACATTAAGGCAACACATAAATAAAAATACATGGGGCTGGCCCCGTGGCCAAGAGGTTAAGTTTGCATGCTCTGCTTCGGCGGCTCAGGGTTTCGCTGGTTCAGATCCTGGGCACAGACATGGCGCTGCTCATCAAGCCATGCTGAGGTGGCATCCCACATGCCACAACTAGAAGGACCCACAACTGAAAATATACAACTATGTACCGGGGGGCTTTGGTGAGAAAAAGGAAAAATAAGATCTTTAAAAAATAAAAAATAAAAATATAGACATACAAAATTCAAACATGCACACATACAATCTAACCCCCTTCAAGAGTCCTTACCCCATTTAATTTACAAATAGAAAAAAAGACACAGTCCAAGCATAGCCAGTAGAGGGCACCACACACCAAATATAGTCAAGATTTGGCTACAGAAATTGAGCACATGTTCCAGTTCCTGTTGGTCTGAAGTGTTTTAAATAGATACAGGGGTGGAGAATATTCCTGAGGGCCTGTGCTCTACAGGTACCTGGATTTCTAATTTGGTTCATTTGGGGATATAAATTTTCCCGTTTGCCTCATTTCACTAGATTTTGGTTTTAGAGATGACTTTTAAAGCAAGAAACAAGGGAAAACGCATATTATAATGATAAATTTGAAAAACAAGATACAAAATTGTATATGGATTCTGCTAATAGCTATGTCAGTAACTTTTTAAAAAGACTAAGCATAAAGATAAAATGGGAAGAAAAATTCCATAACATACACAGTGATTCTTTTTGTGACGACTTTTTATGGACACATAGCCTTCATATTTACTTTTACATTCTCCAAATTTCCTGCGCACTTTTAAAATGTAAAATATGTATCTGATACAAAAAAAGGTGTAATATTTATTAAAAATTGGTGTTTATAAAAAGTTTTCCTTAGTCAAATATTGTATTTCATTCTCTTTATAGGTATAGTTATTGTTGGGGGTAGTGGGAGAAGCTGTTATTGGCCATTTAAGTTAGTGGTTCTCAAGCCTGGCTGTACTCTGGAATCATCCAGGGCACTTTTAATAAGTGCCAATACTCAGGCCTCACTTTTGGATTCTGATTTAATGATGAACCTAAAACCTAAAACCAATGTTTAACTGTTTTCAAGACACTTACAAGAGATGCTATTGAAATAAGTTCTCTTCTGTTTCTATAACTTGTACTTCTTGAGAAGACGGCAAGTCTAGAAAAAAACTTTAGAGATTGAATAACCAAACATTAACTGTCGATCCACGCATGGGAAATGGTGAAACAACTACACCCTGAATCAGGGCTGGTACAGACACATGTCCATCTTAGAGCTCTAGAAGCTGGCTTGGTTCCAGTCTTCCCTCTAACTACCCTGCAGCCCTTGGGAGGTAATTAGCTAATGACAGTAAAGGGCTTTTAAACTGAAACATGTTGTATAAATGCTAAACACAGGAAACACACAGAGGATTTCCACTGACTGCCGATACTTTTCAACCAGAAATAATTGATGCATCTCTCAGCCAATTTCTCTTTTGTACCTGAAATCTTCCTAATCTTTATTCCAAGGGAAACAAAAGAAGTTCTTTTTTTTAAATGCCTTTCTGACAAATCAAAGATATAAAAAGATTACCCCTTTACTCTCTCAGAAGTGGGGCTCCTGCCTCAACACAACACCGCATGTGGTGTGGTTTGTGTGAATGAAGTTTAGGCAGTTGGCTGGTTAGCATGGATCACTGAAGGTGGGTGCTACACAGAATAGGTCATACTAGGTGGTCCCATATGAGTCTTGACACCACCCTATTTGTGCAAACGGTAATAAATCAAAGAGTATAAAAGAACTTTCGGTGAAAAGCATCAACCTTTCTTCTTCTCCTTGCTCAGCTCCAGTCCCCTCTGCAGAGGAAAACTCTGGTTTCATGTGGGTGAGATCATTTGGTGTTGACTTCCACCACACTCTATATTTCTCTTCTTGGCTCACCAACTGTGGGCAATATCAGCTGAGTCCACAGTATGAAAATGAACATATAACTCATACTGCCCTTCTCCTCCCAATGCTTCATAGCAATGATAGTGCTTTATTGCCTCTGTTGGAACTAAAGTTTTACATTTTTAAATAAGGACTCAAATTTCTATTTCTTTTTAATAGAGTATCTCTGGATTTTCTGTTCTATAAAATGAAGATATTGGCTCCTCTTCCCCTTTCTCCACTTTCTTCTCCTTTTCATTTTTGTAAGCTACATTTTATCACTAACAAAATTGTTAATATTTACATCCTTTTCTGCAATCACAAAAAATTCTTCCCTACTTTATCTATAGGTTGATTTTAGAAGGTAAAAGCCTATATACTCCCTTCCTCACAGTACAGTATGAAAAGGGGAGGGGGTGTAACTTTACATTGGAGCCTGGTAAACACTACCTCAGCCAGGTTATCAAGGTCAACAAGAGTGATAAGTCATATTGATTGTATGTACTCTTGATTTGATGTGACAAAAATGGCACTTTACCTTTGGAGTCTTCCCTCCAAAATCCATAATCCTAGCCTAATCATAAGAAAAACATCAGACAAATCCAAAATGAGGGACATTGTATAAAATACCTGACCAGTGCTCCACAAACCTGTCAAGGTCATCAGAAACAAGGAAAGTCTCGGAAACTGTTACAGTCAAGAGGAGCGTAAAGAGACAGGAAGACTAAATATAATGTTGTATCCTGGATAAGGTCTTGGAAGAAAAGAAGACATTAGGGAAAAACTGAAGAAGTCTGCAGAAAGCATGGACTTTAGTTAGTGAGAATGTATAAATACTCATTCATTAATCGTAACAAAAGGACCAAAAGATGTTGATAATAAGGGAACTCTCTACTATCTTTACAATTTTTCTATAAATCTAAAAACTAAAGTCTATATTAAAATATAAAAAATAGTGATGGAAACAAACCAACATACCACATATACTTTATTGTGATCAATATGAACATTGTTCAATGTTAGTATGCTAGGATGACATTTTCCGTGGACCCAGTGTTATAACCCCTGGGTCTCTCAAGTGAGGCTATTTCTAGCACCAATGTCAAATGGATTGCCTTTTCTCACACTCTATTAACTGCTTATATTCATGCCTGGTTGTAGTTTGCTTCCTGTGTGGTCTGTGACTTTTTGGTTTAGAATTTGTTTTTCCTCAAGTTCCTAATTGTCATATCATCTTGGATATTCTAGCCAGTGGCATTTTCTGCCCAATTCAATCATTAATCCCCTCCTTTCCCTTTTTACCTTTTAGAAATTTGTTGAAATCCCCAGCACATTGGTTTCTGGCCCCCTCCCATCATGCACTTTTTTTTGTTTTATTTCAGGGGAGTCATAGAGGGAAGGTAAGTGCATGTACACTTCCTCTCCTGTCTTGAAAAAGAAGCTTACTTCACCTTTCATATAGTTTCATCATCAATGCTTACTAAGAGTATACAGCTCAGATACGTGGTTCAAAGAAAGAAAATCTATATAGAAACTTACTCTGGCCTATATCCAGGCCTGAAAGATAAATAAGCAGTGCATTTGACCAATCAGTGGCCTTCCTGCCACCAGATATTTCTAGCAGATTATTCTGATCAAGCCAATCTTCTTATTTGTTTTTAAAGATACACGATTTAGGAAAATGAGCTGTTTTGAAAGAAAGGTGCCTAGTCTTTCTGAACAGACCTCTACAAAGAGCACATGCTGCTTTGCATTGTCCAATGACCTTCGGCATTGACCTGGATGAGGCAGGCAGGGCTGAAAGAATCACAGGAGAGGGTCACAGTTGTCAAGTCTTGAAAGGCATTTGGAGATCATCTAGCTCTAACCTATACCCTTGATTCTTCAGGTGAAGACAAAAGGCCTAGTGAAGTGAAGGTACTTGTCCAAGGTCACTCAGCTAATAAGTGGAAGCATTAGGACGAGAAAACGAGGAAGGTTAATCCAAAGAGCTTTCCGAGACACATCTCGCTTTGAGTCTTGAAGAGCTGTTTCCTCTTGTTTCTCTACCGTCTCTATCTCTCCTTCCCTGGAACCACATCCTTTTCAGGAACTCCAGGAAGAGATAGAGAGAAAGGGCAGGATGGGGTGGGAGGAGAAGAGGACTGAAGCTGGGAAGGGATCTGTCCCTGCCTTTTCCCAGGGATCTAATTGCCCGGCTGGGATCAGTAAACAAAACTTGCTAACTCTGGGGACTTACCCTTCCCCTCCACTGCCTCCCTACCACAAACCTGCCCGGGAGAGGAGGATACAGACGTGCACGTGGTCTGGCTCTAGTTGTTTGACAAAATACGTGCCCTGGCCCTTTAGGAATTAACGATCGCTTTTAACAGGAAGCAGCAGATGCTCCTGTTTACATAGTACATCATTCTCCCAATGTTTTCTTATGACCTAAATATTCCCGCTGATACAAATTACTAAGAGAAGAAAGGTCATACTTTTATGATGTTTAGTTCAGTAATTAATATAAGGCAAAAGGAACTTTTTCCCATACCCTTTAATTTCTTTGTTGTTTTTTGCTTCAGGAAACTGGAGAGGAGAAAGAAAAATGTTCATAGTACACTTGACATTTAATTTTTAAATCAGAAACTAGTGAGGAAGAGGTCCTCCTCCATGTTCTACAATTGTCTTCTGTAACTCTACTCAGGCCTTTTCCCCCCAGGGCAACTGCTAGAGTACCTCTGGAGGATGCAGCTGAGAGCCGAATAACAAGGCCATATTCAACCGGCAAAAACCATGGCCCCAAAGTGCTATAACCATCCCTCTGGATCCCATGGTAAAAATGCACCGCCCCTCCTAGGAGCCAGCTCTGTGACGCACTGAGACCTCCCCTCTGCACACCTCCACTGATTCCCATTAATGTATCTGAAAATGAAAGAAGACAGCTGTGACTCAGCAAAATCTCTTATTTATAAGGGACAGGCCCCCCTCCCCCTCCCCGTCTCCCTCAGCAACTTCTCCTCATCCTTCTAGATTCTTGTCTTTTGAGCTGTACCTTGCCAGAGAGTTAGAAGGTTCAATTCTAAAGTCTTCTAATTTTTACTTAAGAATATTGGCAAATGTGAGTTGTTTTGTTTGGTTTTTTTGAGGAAGATTAGCCCTGAGCTAACATCTGCCACCAATCTTCCTCTTTTTGCTGAGGAAGACTGGCCCTGAGCTAACATCCATGCCCATCTTCCTCTACTTTATATGTGGGATGCCTGCCACAGCATGGCTTGCCAAGGGGTGTGTAGGTCCACACCCTGATCCGAACCAGTGAACCCTGGGCCATGGATGCAGAACATGCAAACTTAACTGCTGCACCACCTGGCTGGCCCAAATGTGAGTTTAAAATGAAATCCCTACATTGAAAAAATTCTTTTTGAGGCACAGATGAAATATTTGAAAATCTCAAAATGGTTTACCCTCAAAACCAACGAATGCCTAAATAAGGATGATGAGACATCCACATAAAAGCTCTTTAAAAACAAAGACTATACGTTGAGACGTAATAACTGGTTATTATAGACCTATTAATAACAGGAAGATGCTATTAATAGGTGATAAATATTGGGGGACATGGGAAATCAGAATACGGATTGGGTAGCAAATAATTGTAGGGTGCAACAATTTAGTTACACTGCTAAGTTAATTGTATCATTGATATATAATACATCCCTTTTTTTTTTTTGAGGAAGATTAGTACTGGGCTAACATCTGCTACCAATCCTTCTCTTTTTGCTGAGGAAGATTGGCCCTGAGCTAACATCCGTGCCAAACTCCCTCTATTTTTTTTTTTTTTTATATGTGGGATACCTGCTATAGCATGGCTTCACAAGCGGTGCATAGGTCTGCACTGGGGATCCAAACTGGCAAACCCCAAGCCGCTGAAGCGGAACATGCGAACTTAACCGCTGCGCCACCAGGCTGGCCCCGTAATACATCTCTTTTAATGCACCAAAGGAAACTCACAGAATGAGTGAAGTATGGTTGGTAAAGCATGTAGAGAAACATATATCTGGGGTTTGGATCCTAGCACTGCAGTAAATTGAGTGAACTTGAACAGTTTCTTTATCTAGAAAGTGGGGATAGCAATTGTGATCAATTCATAGGGTCATTGTTGTGATGTGTAAATGAAATAACTCATTTAGCACAGTTCCTGACATATAGTAAACATTCCACATATGTTTTCATTATTACCCTTGCCAGACTTTTGTAGATTACTCATTTAAGAAAAAATAAGCTGACATAAACTGTCATCAGAGATCAAATTTTCCTTTTACCGTACATTTCCCAATTAAACCACTTAAAAAAAAAAAAGTGTTTAAGATGGTATTTAAATTTCAGTCACTGCAGGAGGAGACAGAAATATAGCAAATTCTGTTACCCAAAGCAATAAGAAAAAGAGGTGTTTTGATTAACCCAATAGTCTAATTAACACACAGTTGACAGTTTCCAAGGAATTGAAATAATATATGCACCCGATACAAAAACTACAGTAACCACTATTCAATCTCTCTTTCTCTCTCTCTTTTTTTGATGTTTAAAAAAAATAATTCATGGACATTATTAAAGTTAAGAACTTTTGCTCTTTGGAAAACATCATTAAGAAAATAAAAAGGCAAGACACAGAGTGGGAGAAAATATTTGCAATGCATGCATCTGATAAAGGACTTTTGTCTAGAACATATGGAGAACTCTCACAATGCAGTAGTAAGAAGACAACCTAATTTTTTAATGGGCGATATATTTCAACAGATACATCATAAAATAAGACATACAAATGGTGGAAAGCTCAGGAAAAGATGCTTACCAACATTAATCATCAGGGAAATGCAAATTAAAGCCAAAGTGATATATCATATGCATCCAATAGAATTGCTAAAATTAGAAAGATTAACAAGTCAAGTATTGGCAAAAATATAGAGTAGCTGGAACTCTAACACATTGCTGGTAGGAATGTAAAATGGTACAACCATGTTGGAAAATGGTTTGACAGTTTCTTAAAAAGTTTATACTCAAGAGAAATGAAAACATATGTCTACACAAAGACGTCTACATAAATGTCCATAGTAACTTTATTTGTAATAGCCAAAAACTGTAAACAATCCACATGTTCGTCAACAAGTCAATGGATAAACAAATTGTGGTACATCCATACAATGGAATACTACTCAACAACAAAGAGAAATGAACTACTGATGCAGGTAACTACTTGGAGAAATCTCAAAAACATTGTGCTAAGTGAAAGAAGCTAGACTCAAAAAAGTACATACAATATAATTCCACTTATATGAAATTCTAGAAAATGTAAACTAATCCATAGTAACAGAAAGCAGAGTGACAGTTGCCTAGGGCCAGGGGTGGGGGTGGATGTTGACTGTAAAGGGACATGGGGAAACTTTTGGAGGTGATAGAAATGTTCTATAGCTTGATTGTGGTATCAGTTACATGGGTGGATACTTTTGTCATAACTCATGGAATTGTGCACTTTTAATGAGTTCAATTTATTGTATATAAACTATATTTCAATAAAGTTGATTTTAAAAAGAAGCAATAATACAGTTCATCTTTAAAAACATAATCAGAGAACTGCTTAGATGTCACTGCAGAAATAATTATAATAGTAAAGAATGAGAAGCAACCTAAATATTCATTAACAGATGTTTAGTAAAATCAGTCATGATGAATCTATTCTATAGAATACTGTGCAGCCATCAAAAATGTTGATGTAGTTCACATGTCTGATATGGATGTTTATGACATGAAAAGTGAAAAGAAGGGTTACTCAACAGTATGCATAGTATGATCTCATTTGCATGAATTTATTCTATATACATGTGCATATTTATATGCATGAAAATTTCCAAGGGATCTATACTAGTCTATTGAGTGTTTAACTGAGGGATTAACTATGGGGTGAGACATTTAAAAAGGGATTTTTTGCTTTCCCATTTTTCAATGTTTGCTCTTTACAAGAATCTAGTTTTACAGGAATAATAACAGACACCATAGTGATACTTCCATGGGGAAAAGTAAGAGGCAATTGGGGATGGGCTGGCACCTTCCAGGCATCATTATGAACACCAATCATTTTGTCCTCTCCAAGCCAAGAAAGGCTGATTAGTGGGGATTTCTAGTTAACTGGATACCAGTAAGCATGGATTCACTATATGTTGAGAAGGAAAACATTCCAGTCAGATCTTCCACCAACTGGCTGAAGGAAGCACATCATTAAATTTGTGGAAGGAAAAATATGGCGACCAAACTTGGCAAGGTAGGGGGTTTCCATCCTAATCACTTTTCCTGTCTTTCCAAAAGAATCAGTCAATATGTATCTTTTAGTCTGGGCAACAAATTCTGAGAGCATCTGCCTTTGCCACCCTTTATGATGACATACTCTGAGAGTAAAACTGATAAAGATCAGAGCACCACAGCACAGCTTTCCCTGCAGATCCTTAGAATTTTCTTTAGGAAATGAAAATCTTGACAACCCGATATGCTCAGACAAAACATCCAAGATTCTTTCATAACAGACAACATCGGGGCAATCCCAAGAAACACTGCTCCACGTAGCATTGTTCTCAGAAGAGACATTCAAAATCCTGTCATCTTCGTGTGTCTTCTCAGCTCTGAAATTAAATATTCTCATACTGCTTCCCATAGTTCCCCCAGTCTAGACACTGTAATTATCATGACAATTTCTCCGATGTCCTAATTAACAGAGAACAAAAACCCTGGAAGAAGAAAGCCAGGACCCCAGGCCTTCGATTCAGCAATTCTATGTCCCAATGACAATGAGGGAATTAGCCAAATACAGAGGAGAATGATTCATCTCTTTCTTCGCTTCCCTATCTCCCCTTGCTGGCCCTTCCTGTATTGTTCTCAAAGGAACATATCAAAACTTTGCTTCTACTTTTCCTGTTCCCCAATTTAATCTTCCTACCCCACATGGCTCTGCACAGGCCCATCTTGGCCAGCAGAATTCAGTAGACAGTCTCTGTTGGATCAAGATATTCCAATTTGCAGTGCGTTTTGGAAAACTTTGTTTTTATGAATAAATTATGAATTCTTTCATTATGCTTCAGTACATTTTTACATGACAACCTGAGGCTACTGGAATAGGGGCCGGGTTTCCCATCTGGGACAGGAGGCCTGGTAAAGAAGTCTCTCTCCCCCCATTCCCTTTCTTTCCTCCTGAGCTTTAAGGAAGGACCTGGTGAGCTTACCAGCAAAGCCACTGTGCTGGGTCCAGTGCCCCACCCGCTTTCAGCTACCTCTGCAGTGAGTCAGGGAGCTCTGGGGGCCCAGATGCAGCTCTGCCCACAGTCAGGGCCACTTTTCATACAAAGGGCTTGATATTTACCGGCAGTGACAGGATGTTTAGTTAGGAGCCAAAATTCCCCAGCAGTTTAGCTCTGTGGGCTGAACTGCCCAGCCCTTCTGAGGAACTCACACCCAATATCTTATTCCCTCCGCCTACTCACTGTCACCTCTCTCTTTTCAACTCAGATTGTTTATTTCCTGTCTACTTGTCTCTTTCTCCTTAAAGAAATTTAGAGAGGTTAGTGGTGAAAAGGGGGCCATCAATAGAGGGGAGGAGAAGGCTCTGAAAAGATAGAAGAAGACGGTTCCTCAGTTCTCCTCTATCACTCACTTTATGCACGCGCACACACACACTCACACACATCAAGCTCCCAGAGCCTTGCAAGACCCTGAGGACCGGGAGTCCTGGCTAGCTACCCCTAGGCATCCCTTAACTCAGAGTAGCAAGAGATTCGGGCTCCCCTGCCTTCCCCATCCATTCCTTGTTCCCTGTCACTGTTGTCTTTCTAGATGAATGGCTAGCCTTTCTGAGAAGCCAAATGGGTCAAAATGGCTCGAGATTATCCCTTTCTGATAATAATATCATTCATATAGTATTTAACAGTTTACAAAGCCCTTTCACCTATACTTTATCCTTTGTAAGCCTCACTACACCTTATGAAATAGGTTTCATTATTATCTCCTACTAACAGATCTAAAGAAATCAGTGTTGACTGGTCAAGCAAAGAAGGCGTGTGATGGTGTCAGGACACAGTCTAAATGCAAGTTCCAGAGGCTGCATTATCTCACACTTGCTTCTAGTATAAACTGCCCAGTCCATAGTCCCCTGGATCAGGAAAGTTACGTTAAGCTGGAGTCTGTACACCAGTGACCACTGAGTGGACTAGAGACGGGCACCTGGCCTGAGGCAGCCTGGCCATCAGCTGGCTAATGGCTCATAAAACTGCTTTGGGCAAAGGACTCTACCTAAAGGGGCAATGTCGATGAGCAAAGTCATTTGGACTAGCTCTCTCTGGCATTTGGACTGAGGAATTGGCCTGTTAATAAAGAGAGGAAAATAGAGCAGACACATCCTAGAAGAAAGGCAGAGACCACAGGAGGCAGAGGGTATGGGCCAGGAGAGAGACAAAGAGAACCGCCCGTCCTTCAAGCTGCCTCCACCCTGATCAGCTTCCTGGTTCCAGTTCTACATCTCTGATAAGTCTTCTCTTTCCTGGGTGACCTCCGTGTCTCTCTGCTCCTTGAAACAAAGGGAGCCTTTCTACTGCCCACCTTGCAGCAACCTTTGCTGACTTATCCCAAAGCAGTGACCCCTGTCAGGGATCCAAGAGGAGAAGATGTAGGGCAAGAGGTTCTCTCAAATCCCACTATGGGAGGTGACTGGTCTTACTTCCAGATTTTCTGCTGTTCTCCTTTCCCCTCTGCCCACGAGGGGAGGATCTGGCCAAGGCAAAAACGTCAGTTCATTGCAGTCTCCCCAATTCCACTGGTGAGGCAGACAACACACAGAACATGCCACTGAATCCAGGCAGCTAGTCTGGTTCTTTGAAGATCAGCTTTACAAAGATCAAAACTTCTGAATCAGAGACAGTACTCTATGATGAGGTAAATACGTAGCCTTGATTTACAAATTCTAAGACCGTGTTCCAAGGGGAAAGATTCTTACAAAGAAAAGTGCAGATTTTTTCATTAAGAAAATACTTTTGAAATTACTCTGCAGAGCAATGTGATTGTCTTAGAAAACCTGTGTTGCAAATACCTCCCTATGACCATAAGTCATAATATTTGGAGGAAGGGAGACATCTGGAGGAATTTTCTATCTCAAGGAAAAACTTACCTCAGGAGGATATATTTTTCACTCATCTAGAACTTACTAGATGGAGGATAATCTGATACACTACCTGAAACTTGTTTTTGTATGCTTGCCTTTTTTTTCTCTTCACTTTTTCCTTTTCTATTTTTCCCCCAGCTATAATTTTTTTAAAAGTTAACCTGCATCATTTTTATTGTGTTCAGACTTTGGGGAGGAGCCACTCCCTGAGTGCTTTTTACCTGTTTTAACATGAAGCTCTAGAGAATGAGAGCCCAGGTGTTTAAATCAGAGCACTTCCAAAGGCAGCTGGCTCTGCAATCCTGAGCACGATAGCCCAGACAAATACGATGCAGCTGGAATTTGTGGTAATACCTAGAGCTTCCCAACCAGGTCTATCCTGACATGAATCAGAAAACAGAAAGTATCTGTGATCTTTCGAAACCAAAGTATGAATGTTCAAGCCCCTATTTTTTGTTACCAGGGAAGAAAGGCAGTGGATAAATCAGTTAGAGGTGTGTTTAATAGCAAATAAAAACAACAGGGCAAAAAATCACCTAAAACATCTAAGAATGAGAGATTCAGTAGCCTCTCAGGTCAGTTAAGTCAGGGCCAAAGCAGGGCTGACACGACAGCTTGACATGAACCATGAGAGAACCAGGCCCTTTCTTTACAATTCAACCTCTCCCCGTGGTCACAAGATGGCTGCTGCACTCCCAGGTCTTATGTTTAGATTCAAGGCAAGGAGGAAGTGGGCATGTGGAAAGGAGGAAAAAACAAGTGCCAGGTGAATCTGTCTTTTCAAAAAGTTCTTACTGGGGCCAGCCCCATGGCATAGTGGTTAAGTCTGGCATGTTCTGCTTCAACAGCTGGGTTCCCAGGTTCGGATCCTGGGCACAGACCCACACTGCTTGTCTGTGGCAGTGACCCACATACAAAATAGAGGAAGATTGGCGCAGATGTCAGCTCAGAGTGAATATTCCTCACCAAAAAAAAAAGTTCTTACCGAAAGCCCACCCAGTTTCTTGGCCAGAACTGGACCATTTGATCAACCATCCCGGCAAGTGACTCTGGTTAAATAAGTATTTTCTTTTTTAGCTTGTATGGTAGAGGGCAATACAGGAGAAAGCTTTTGGTAATCCAACCCCTAGTGTCTGCCACAGATGGAATAGTAAGGGGGAGGAAGTGCTGTAAAGTCACCCGGTGAGATAGGAATCTCCCAGGCTTATTGCCCCAAAGGTAACTGTCCCATTCTAGACAAGACAGTGTGGAAATAGCTCTCTGGTTAGTGCCCAATGTTCCATCTGAACAACTTGTTTATGAGCAGACAGAGGAAAGATGACTTCCAAGAAAGAGTCCACAGGGGAAAAGGCATAATCTGAACTAGAGATGGCCTGACTGAAGCTTTGCACACCTCTGCTTGGCTAACTGCTACCTGATTCTTCAAGTCTCAATAAATACAGCAATTCCTCCAGAAGCCCTATTTTAATTTCTTATACTAAATTATATGCCTTAAAATGCTCCCAGGTAAACTTGAAGTTCTCTGTCATCACATCTCTCATTTGTCAAGCTTGTTTGATGTCTTCTTTTCCCTCTAGACATGGAAGTTCTAAGAGGATAGAGTCCATGTCTGTCATGTTCACTGATATTTCCCGTGCACTTAGCACAATGTCTGGCATATAATCGTGCTCAGGACATGTTTTTGGATGGAATGAAACTGATCTGGCTCTCCTACTGCTCCTTTGTAAGTCACCACATTTACAATTATGTAGTTATTTGTGTGATTATTTGCTTAACATCTGTTTTCCCCACTAAACTGTTAGCCCTATGAGAGCAGGGAGGAAGTCAGCCTGATTCACACATGCATCTTCAGCATCTTTCATACTGCCTGGTGTGTAGGTATGGGTATATGTTCGATAAACACTTGCTGAATGAATGGTTAGTTAAGATAAGTAATTTCTCTGACCTCACTTCCCTAATCTGTACTGATAACAACACATAAATTACCATGATGATTAAATGCCTGGCATGTGTAGAACTCAAAAATATTCATTCCTTTCCTCCCCATTATGATCTCATAAACTGAAACTCTGGGGTTTGCCGTAAGGATGAAAAAGGAGAACAAGGAATTCAAAGAACTTATCTCGGATTTGGCCGCAGGAAATTTAATCTGCAAAAGGTCTGTGACAGGAGTAAAGGGGTGTATTAATCTGCTAGTGCTGCCTACCACAGACCGGGCGGCCTGAAGACAGAAATGTATTTTCTCACATTTCTAGAAGCCAGAAGTCCAGGATCAAAGTGTCAGTAGCAGTGGTTTCTTCCGAGGCTTCTCTCCTTGGCTTGTGGATGGCTATCCGCTCTGTGTCTTCACATGGTCCTCTCTCTGTGCACGTCTGTGTCCCACCTCCTCTTCATATGAGGACACCAGTCGTACTGGATTAGGGCCCACTCCAGTGACCTCGTTTAACCTTACCTGCCGCTAAAGACTCTATATACAAATGCAGTCACAGTCTGAGGTACCAGGAGTTAGGGCTTCAACATATGAATTTTGGGAGGACGCAATTCAGCCCATAACAGAGGGCATTGAAAAATCTGCTACCATTCTCCTCTCAATTCCAACAAAATCTCATACACAATCTTCTGTGGAAAGGTAATAAGTTTTGTTTGTTTGTTTGGTGAGGAAGTTTGGCCTCGAGGTAACATCTGTTGCCAATCTTCCTCTTTTTGATTGAGGAAGATGGTCCCTGAGTTAACGTCTATGCCAATCTTCCTCTACTTTGTATATGGGACACTTCTACAGCATGGCTTGATGAGGGGTGGACAGGTCTGTGCCCGGCATCCAAACCCAGGAACCCCAGGCTACTGAAGTGGAGCATGTCAACCCAACCACTACGCCACTGGGCTGGCCCCTGTTAATAAGTTTTAAAATGAAAGCAGCCTGCTAAGAGGTTGGTCTTTCGGTCACTCACCCTTAGCATGAATTGCGTCATTAAGCAGAATGCTTTCCCACTAACCACATGAAATCAGTGACACAGGTGAGAAAGGAGGTACAAGAAATGAATGATAAGAAATGAGAAATAAGTAATTTTGGATCACAAGTTGCTACTGGGAAGGGCAGAGCTAGGTAGGCCTACAATAATAATAAATAAAATGTATCAGACATCTACTATGTGTCATGCTTATAATGAGTGACATTAGTTCATTTCTTCCTAAAATTAACTCTGTGAGGCAGATATATTATTATCATCCTTATTTTACAGTAAAGGAAGCTTAGACATAGAATGGTTAGGTCAGAGTAAGGGATCTGAATCAAAGTTTGTCGGAGGCCAGAAACCACGTTTCTACCTTCTAGACTGGAAAGTTTTCAACATGAGGACATAAGGAGCATGAGAATAGGCATGTCAAAAAGAGATGGGAAGGCGACAGAAACAAATTTATCCTGCTCTACAATTTTCCAAAAATAAAAATTATAATTATAGGCATTAATTTGGACATGTGCACTGGAGGCTGCCACTGCTAGGAATATAGATGTCAAATGCCCTGTGATTTACCTTCCCACCCCAACACACTAACCCAGTTTCACAGTATAACTCTTTTCTGTGAAGGAAGGGCTGGATTCAGCTGAGGGTTCCCCATTTTGGACAACCTGTGGAAACAGATCCTATTCTTAAACTACTCCACGAATCAGGGCTTTCTCTAGGGCAATGGTTCTCCACTCCATCAGACCCAATACTCCTTTCTTATAACAAATATTTTGCAATACTTCCTTTGCCGTCATGGAATTAAATTCTTAGATAATATAACCTACCTACATATAATTTCAGGAAAAAAAATAATGCTATCTAAGGTGACAAACAGTCCAGGTTTGTCTGGGACTGGCGGGTTTTCTGGGACATTAGATTTTCAGCACTAAGCCATAATTATAATATATAGGAGAAATAAAAGATAAGTAATTGAAAATAAATTAACATGTCATAGAAGTCTTTGCTTGGGCCCCATTACCTTAGAAGACATACAGAAGTAGTCAACTGCTTGCACTTACTTAAAATGAATGAGTTAAGAAATAAGAGAATGCATTTTATGCATCTCTGATAAATTAGAAATGTTGGATTTTAAGTCAATTGAAAGGAGTATCAAATTTCCTGTGTTACATATTTGCACATGACAGCTACAAATGCAGACGATACAGTTGTGTTATTCTGGTGACTCAAATTCCATGAGCAGCATTGCAGTAAGTATCATGATTTTCTGAAATGGTGAACATTTCTTGATAAAGTTCCAAGTCAAACAGAGTATGATCTTCCCTCTCTTTAGTTGGTGATTGCATTCCTAAACGCTTCTCCCACACCAACAATTCTCCAACACAACCTGGTGTCCTGCAATTCAATTCAATTCTGACACTAACTGAAGTTAGCACAGATCCCACAGGTTTGGGAGTCAGTCCCACAACACTGACCCCAATTTGAGACGCTAACTGCAAGTAGTAAGTCTCCAGGTTACCCGTACTTCTGTCTGACTTGACTATAAACCAGAGGTTCCCAAGACCCCCTCTTTGGATTAGATCATTTGCTAGAACAGGTCACAGAATTCAGGGAAACACTCACTTATGCTGACCGATTTATTATATAATAAAGTCTGTGATAAAGGGTATAGAACAACCCAATGAAGAGATCCGTAGGGCAAGGTATGTGGGAAGGGGTACGGAGCTTCCATGCACTCTCAGAGCACACCACTTTACATGGCACCTCCACATGTTCATCAACCTGGAGGCTCTCTACACCCTGTACTTTTGGGATTTTTATGGAGACTTCATCACATAGGTATGATCAATCATGAACTCAGTCTCCAGCCCCTCTATCCTTCCCAGGGAATGGGGGATGTGGCCAAAAGTTCCAAGCTTCTAATCAAGGTTTGATCTTTCCGGTGTCTGGTGACTGGCCTCCATCCTGAAGCTATCCAGGAGCCCACCCAGAGTCACCTCATTAGAACAAAAGACATTTCTATCATCCAGGAAATTTCAAGGGATTTGGGAACTCTGTGTCAGGCACCAAGGTCAAAGACCAAATATTAGAACAAAAGATGCTCATAGTGCTCCTATCACTTCCCTTAGAAGTTTATAGGATTTTAGGAGCTCTGTACCAGGAACAGGGGGCTGAGACCAATATATATTTTTTCTATTCTTTCACAGCTTCATATGTGTAGGTAAAATGTAATTAGAGCTTATATTTGGAGATTATAAACAGGTTTTTCACCTACATGAAACTTGATCTGGTGGGACATTTGAGAATCATGTGTGATGAGGGACAATTCTTTTTTGGTTTTTTTAAGCTTTTTTTTTTTTTTTTGGAAGATTGGCCCTGAGCTAACTACTGCCAGTCCTCCTCTTTTTGCTGAGGAAGACTAGTCCCGAGCTGATATCCGTGCCCATCTTCCTCTACTTTATATGTGGGACGCCTGCCCCAGCATGGCTTGCCAAGCTGTGCCATGTCCGCACCCTGGATCTGAACCGGCAAACCCTGGGCTGCCAAAGCAGAACGTTTGCACTTAATCGCTGTGCCACCGGGCTGGCCCCGAGGGACAATTCTTTGTTGTGTGAGTCATCTCACTTATTGAAGCATGTCTCTCCTCCATGGTCCCCACCCACAAAATGCTAGTAGAGACAAGACATTAATTTCCAAATAGCCCCTACTAAGACCCAGGTCTGTAGGGTGCCATCATAGAGGTGAGGGGACCCCAAGAGCTAATAGAACTGGAAGTCTAACTTTAAAGTGGAGATAATAATCTACCTTGTAGGGTATTATGAGTAATTAAAATGAGGTATATATGGAAGTGCATAGCACAATGCCTGGTTCATAGTAACCACTCAACGAATGGTAATCACCCCAACTTTATTCTATTCCTTGGACATCTCAAACCTACTCCAGTCTGAGAGCCTTAGAATTTCTCTTCCCTCTGCCCGGAATTTTCTTTCCCAGTCTGGCTCCTTATCATTCAAGTCTTAGCGCAGAAGGTCCCTTATCAGAGAAGTCTTTCATAACCACCTATCTAAAGCAACAAACCCCATCCCTTCTTACATCCCATCATAAGACCTTGTTTATTTCATTTACAGCAATGGTCACAATCTGAAATTACCATGTTCGCTTGTTTACTTGTTTATTGTCTCTTTCTTCCCACTGGAATGTAAATTTGGTTAGACTAGGGACCTTGTCTGTCTCACCCACTGTTCTGTCACCAGCATCTAGAGGAGGACCAGACACAGAATAAGGCCCTCAATAAATACTAACTGAATGAGTGACTTGTTAAACCAACACAGACATGGCTTCAACTTGAAATTTATCTAGTTGAAAAGATCTTAGAATTAGAAGGCTGCCCATGAGATCTCCCAGTCTAGCCTCTGGAATCTCCTCTTGATACAGGCAAGGGAAGGAAAACTCTTCATAGCATGGACAAGTTAAGACCTAAGGACATCAAATCCACCTCAGGCTGAGCATAAGTGCTCACATTTTAGCCTTGAATACCCAGGAACACTATATCTTTTCATTCCTCACAGGGATCTGAGCAATTAATTTACAGAGAAGTAAAACTAGACTAGAGCTGGAGCCAAGGGCTAAGAAGCTGCTTAGAACCTAGTCCACGGGAGTGCAAAGAAAAGTGTTAGAAGGCTGCGAGGAAAATGCAGAGGCCAGAGATGCCCACCTGGAAGACCAGTCAAATCCCTGAGGCTGCATTGAAACTGGAAGCTGTGCAGGCCTTTTCTGTCTACTGCTGACTCTGATAAACCCCTGGAGAACTGAAATTTATGAACAAATATATATTGGGCACTTTCTATATGAAAATCAGAGGATGGAAAGTAAATTATCATTTCTAGCTGATCTCACCCCTGGATTTACACTGAGGAGCTTGGAGGGCCCTGTTCTTTCATACTGATTGCATCTCTGGATCTTTGCAGACTCTGGGGTAGCAAAAGCCTACTTCCTATAGAGAAAAGCCCAACCAAACAGGCTGCAGGGTGTCTTAATCCTCTCCAACTCTGTTTTTATTTCCCCCCTCTTAAGGATTTAGATGCAGGGAATATCATTGTGGGACAAGGCATTGGCAAGAGCAAGAAGTTTGGAGCCAGGTGGACACAGGTTTGAAATCCACCCACTAATGATTAACTAAGACCTTAGACAACTTATATAACCTAGCTGTGCATCAGTTTCCCACTTTTAAAATAGAGTTAATAATACTTCTGCTACAGGGTTCATATAAGGACTAAATAAAATTGCAATATATACAAAATGCTTAGCATACCTTTCGGGGCTGCATGCCGAGTATTTATTTCCTCACTGTTAAGTGGGAGGGTGCCAATTACCTCTAGGTGGGGGAACATGACAAGGCAAAGCTTCCACAGCTCAGTTTCTTGGAGAAAATAGAAAAGTAGAGACAAGGAGGAGGTTACAAAAGTGACTAAGTGGGAAGAGGTCACGGCTGAGTTATCAAGTAGGCTAAAATTATCTTGGTTCATAATCAGTAATAGGAGGCCCTGGTACAGCTGAAGGACTCGGCTTGGATTTTATATTCAGAAAACCTGGCGTCCTGTCCCAACACTGCAGCTTGCCAGTGAGCTGGGGCACATCACTTCACTTCTCAGGTTCCCTACAGAGAAACTGGGGTTAATAATACCTGCCTTTCAGGTTTATTGGGAAAACATACTAAGATGTGGGATAGAAGGCACCTGGCTCCCAGCAAGACTGATACATGGTAGGTCTTATTAACCAGTTGAGAGCTGCTGAGCCAGCATCTGAAGAGACAGGACTGATGCATGTGGACTTCAGTTATTTATTAGCATTTCAGCCAGGATGGGCTAGATTATACTGTGGTCACAAGTAACTTTAAAATGTCAGCGACTTAAATTTGAAGACGTATTTCTTATCCACCATACTCTCTACCATAGCCAGCTGGAGGCTCCGTTCCACACCACTGTCATCCTCACTCCAGGCCCCGGGCAGACACAGCAGCCACTAGCAGGAACAATGCTGGTTGCCATGACAGGAAAAAGATAAGATGGTGAAGCATCCTGACTTTCAAAGCTTCCACTCACATTTCATTGGCTAAAGCAAGTCACGTGGTAATACTTCAAGTGGGTGGGAGAGTACTACCCACCATATGTCAGGAAGGAAAGAGAACAAGAATATTTGTGAACAGTCCTAATGACTATTGTAGTTAGGGAGCAAAGTCTTCAGAAAGATTTAATTATCTCTTTTCCCAGAGAAAGACTTGTTATGAATTAGCTTGCTGAGAGCTGGCATGTTACCAAGGATATGTTTTTCTTTTCTTGATGAAAATAAATTATTAGCAAATAGTCTGGCTGAGTTGCCGCACTTTTTCCTATATATTTTCTGTTGCTATGCCCACTGCTGAGTTTAACCACTCTGAATTAATTTCCGTAGTTTTCTTTATTATAGTCAAGAAAATTGGCTTTCCCCATGGATCTTTTCTTCCTCTCTCTCATGTAATACTCCTTTTTACTCTTCCTAGTTACATTTTGAAACCTCAAATTTCTGGCAGCACCAGAAGCATGGAACGCTCTATCAGAAACCATGGGCTTGAATGGCCCGGGTTTCTATGTGCCTTTCCCACTAAGAGTTGGTTCTTTTTTCTGTGATCTAGAAGTGTAGGAAAATATTGTTTCCTTTCCAATTTTTTTTAAAGGTTTTATTTTTCCTTTTTCTCCCCAAAGCCCCCTGGTACATAGTTGTGTATTCTTAGTTGTCTGTCCTTCTAGTTGTGGCATATGGGACGCTGCCTCAGCATGGCTTGATGAGTGGTGTCATGTCTGTGTCCAGGATTCAAACTGGCGAAACCCTGGGCTGCCAAAGCACAGCGTTCAAACTTAACCACTCGGCCACGGGGCTGGCCCCTTCCTTTCCAATTTTTAATATGCGGGTGTTTCTCAGATCCTTCTTCTGTAGGGAGCCTTCCTAAAATTCAGGGGGTGTATCCGTTACCTACTGCTGAATAACAGATTACCCCAATACTTAGTGGTGTAGTAAAACAATAAACACTCATACTTCTCACAATTTCTGTGAGTCAGAAATTCTGGAGCAGCTTAGCTGGCGGTTTTGGTTCAAAATCTCTTGTAGGCTGCAGTCGAGATATTGTTCAGGGCTGCAGTCATCTGAAGGCTTCACAGAGGCTGGAAAGTTTGCTTCCAAGACAGCACCAGACTCGCTTCCAAGTTACTTCCAAGACTCATTCATGGCTGGAAAGTTGGTGCTAGCTTTTGACAGCGGGCCTCAGTTCTTCCCTATATGTGGCCTCTCCACAAGGCAGTTTGAGATTCCTTTCTCCTGAGTAACTGATCCAAGAGATGTGAAGAGAGAAGCTGCAATATTTTTTATGACTGAAACTCCAAGTTATACACTGTTGCTTTCACAGTTATTCTATTGTGCCTGGGCAGCATAGGAGGACATTATACACACGTGTGAACACCAGGAGCCAAGGATCCTCACCAGGAGGCCATCTTGGAGGACAACTACCACAGGAAGTAAGGCAAGAATTCTCTCAGTTCACTTGAATTCCACCCCAAAGACAAAAATAAGAATTACAAGATAAGTTCTATGAAGGCAAGGGTTTTTTTTTCTGTTTAATTTGCTTACTCCTTTGGACACTGCCTAACATAATAGATTCTCAATAAATGTTTGTGTAATGAATAGATAAGAATAGTCAGGGAACCTTAAAAAAAAGTCTGTCAATATTTTTTTCAGTTCCAAGGAAGGCAGACAAATGCCCTGGATATGTGACACATGGTGCCTTATCACAATGTAGATGCCAAACATTGAGAAAATAAGACCCACCAAATCTGCTCCAAGTCGGCTCAAACTCATCAGATTTTAGAAGCATGGTTTCATCAGGGAGGCAATGTAGTGAGTAGACTCTGGGTTAAAAACAGGAGAACTCAGATGCTGTCTGGATTCTATCACCAATTAGTTTAGTGAACTTAGGCAACTCATTTAGCCTCTATGGGCCTCAGTCTCCCTACTTACAAGAGCAGAGGTTTGTACAGAGTGATATCAAAGGCACATCTAGCATTCTGACATTATTTGACTTCAACTTGAATTTCACCATATACTTAAAACTAGGCCTATAAGAAACTATTTCTGGTCAACTTTATTGATGAGATAATTCTTCCCCATGCACTAGGTTTAAGGCTAAAATGTGTACATAAGTATGGGTTTCTTTAAGGTCTGTAGGGTGAGTTATCAAGTCTATTTGTACAAAGATTCCAGAAGCTCCCTGGGAAAGAATTTACTCTAATGGAAGTGAGAGTTTGGTTCAAAAACCAATGTCTTAAGAATCTGAACAGAAAGGCAATTTTAAAAATAGTCCCATGTCTACCTATCAAATTATCTGAATTCTCACTTCTGTTCATTTATGTCTGAGTACCCAAGAGATGGGGCTGGAAATAAAATAGATGCATTAAAATCTGTGGCAGTTTGACAGAGAGCTTTTTCATGTGTCACCTATAGCTGAACACAGTACTTCAAGAATGGTCTAGCCACAAAGGAGAGAATGCAAACATTCCTTTATTTGGGGTACTATGAAGTTAGAATTTTATTTTGGAAACGGTGAATTATGTCAACTCCTGATTCACAGTGAGTTGACAATAATCAAAACTTCATATAGCCTTGTAGTAACCACATCTTCACTTGAACTTTATATTAAACATCATCTTGTTAGAATCATCCAATTGTTCTTCTCATTCCAAGTCCCTTTGGATCCTGCTTTATGTCGCTTATACATTGTTGATATTTTGGTTAGCGTCCCAAAACTCCTCCCTCTCATCTCTCCATCTGATCTCCTGCTGGGGCTCACCACTGCCAGACCCAACCATAAGCCACAGGAGCACAGTTCACACAAGTCAGCCTCTACAGAGAGCAGGATGGAGGGTGGAGAGTGGATCTGGAGGATCAAGTGCAAGATATCTAGTATAAGTGGTCTTTTCTGGGTCATTAATTAAAATGTAACACATCCAAGACCATGAATGAAAAGTTTTTGCACAGCCACTAGAAATTTTTCATTTGATATTGAACTATTAATCTAAAATATGCAATACATATGATGTATCTTAACCAGGAAACTTCTTAACATACTAATACCTCCTTCTTCTAGTACTGCTTTATTGTTTTCCTTTTTTTTTTGCTGAGGAAGATTTGCCCTGAGCTAACATCTGCTGCCAATCTTCCTCTTTTTGTATGTGAGCTACTGCCACAGCATGGCCACTGACTGACAAGCAGTACAGGTCCATGCCTGGGAACCAAATCCAGACAGCTGAAGAGCACACCAAACTTTAACTGCTAGGCCACTGGGGATGGCCCTAGTACTGTTTTTTTTTTTAAACAGTTCTATTGAGATACAATTCACACATCATACAATTCACCAAGTTACGGTGTATAAATCAATGGATTTTGGTATATCCACAGAGTTATGAAACCATCACAACATCAATTTTAGAACATTTTCATCATCCCAAATGAAACTGCATATTCATTATCATTCACTCTTTATTCCTCCTCAAACACCCCCAGCCTCTGGCAACCATTAATCTACTGTCTCTATTAGATTTGCCTATTCTGGACATTTTGCGTAAACAGATTTTTACAAACTGTGGTCTTTTTGTGTTTGGTTTCTTTCACTAAGCATAATGTTTTCAGAGCTCACCCATGTTGCAACATATATCAGTGCCTCATTTCTTTTTATTGCCAAATGATATTTCATTGTATGGATAGACCACATTTTCTTTACTCATTCATCAGTTGATGAACATTTGGGTTGTTTGGGACTTTTTGGCTATTATGTATAATGCAGCTATGAACATCCATGTAAACTTGTTGTGTGGACATATATTTTCATTTCTCTTGGGTATACGTCTAGAAGTAGAATTGCTGCGTCACGTGGTAACTCTATGTTTAACCTTTGCAGAAACTGCCAGACTGTATTCCAAAGTGGCTGTACTGTTTTACATTCCTACAAGCAGTGTGTAAATATCTCAATTTCTCCACATCCAACACCTGTCAGTTGTCATTTTCATTATAGCCATCCCAGCGTGTGTGAAGTGGTATCCCATTGTAGGTTCAATTTGCATTTCCCTGATTGCTGAAGATGTTGAGCATCTTTTCATGTGTTTATTGGTCATGGGTATGTATATCCCCTTCAGAGAAAGGGCCATTTAGGTCCTTTGTCCAGTTTTTAAATTAGGTTGCCTTTTTTATTATTAAATTGTAAGCATTCTTTATATATTTTAGATGTGTCTCTTATTAGACATTTGGTTTGAAAAGATTTTCTCTCATTCTGTGGCTTGTCTTTTCACTCTCTTGATGATATCCTTTGAAGCATAATTTTTAATTTTGATCATGTCAATTTATCTATTTTTTCTTTTGTTGCTTGTGCTTTGGGAGTTACAATCTAGCACTGTTTTGAAAATTATTTTTTCCTAGCTTCCTGTTCAAGTGAAGAAAAATAGTTCTGGTTTCCCTTTCCTGCCCCAAATTACTAAGAATAGTAGAAGCTAATATTTACTAAGCACTTACTATGTGCCAGGCTCTTGCTAAGAGTTCAAACAGCTTGGGTAACCAGCCCAGGGCCTCAGGACTAGTAGAGGTCAGACCAGCCAATCTCACTCAGGAGCCCATACTCTCAGTACTCGGTCAAGTGGTATTTTACTGTCCTACTGATCGTATCTTCCTCATCTCAACATTAGTTTCATTTTTTGCAAGAGGAAAATGATGTATCTTATAGAGGAGGAAAACTTTTCCCTTTTTCTTTCTGGTTTCTAGATTAAAGGGAGAAAAACAAATTTAATTACATACATCTGGGAGCTCATAAAAATAGGATGCTAAAAGAAGTGACTAGAGCAGTCAGCTTTTATACCTTTTAGACAAAGAAACAATAAATTTGTGAAGAATTGACAAGATAAAGCGGTTTGGGCTGCGAGTAGCAAATTACTAAAGAAGTAGTAACAAGGTTTGTTTATACAGCCTTCTCAACCCTGAATTCCCTCTCTCTGGTAATAAGAATGTCTCTCCTTCCCCTGGTACAGGGAGGATATCTTTCACATGGAAGATTTATGTCTTGCTTTCAGGGGGACAAAGGAGGGTCAGAGTGTCTGTCTTGTAGTAGCTGTTTCTTAAGTAACTTTAATTCAAAATAATCAATATGCCAAAGTGGTATATTTTGGGTGGCCTGCTCTGACCCCCATCAATCTGCTGTTGGTGTTGGACAAGTTGCTCTGCCCATGTTCTTTGTTCCCCTCCCTTCCCTGAGGTGAGTCCCCTGCCTCACCCTTTCTAGGACTGCCAGAATCTACAAACTCTCCAACACACACACATACTTGTCCAAAAAGGCAGAACAACACCCTTGTTCATGACACAGAATACTTAAGGCCTGAGGCCGCAAGTGCGGTGGCTCCCTGACCCTTGCCCCACCCTACCTCTGCTGAGTGTTTTCACTGGTGTTGATAGTGTAGGGTTAGACATCCAAGGGCAGCTCTGACACTCCTTGGGACCCACATTAAAAGCCCCCAACGTTAAAATCGTTCAGCTGTCAATTCAATCAAGTAGAATCAGAAAGAGCTTCTCAGCTTTTCCATTTGCTTTGACAATACTGATGTTTAGACTCCGCCCCCTTTCCCACTGCATCCAATTGCCTATCAGATCTGTCTGAAACTACTTCAGAAATGTCGCTCAGACTCAGCCTCCCTCTCCCATTACATCCTTCTTGCCACTGCATCTGTTCAGATCCTTATCATCTCTTTGGTGAACTAACTGGACTCATTTGGCAGTCTTTTCTCCAATCTAATTGAATTGAAATGAATGATCTCTTCATGGTTGTCTTCCCCAGTAGATTATGAGATTCTTAAGGTCAGAGACCAAGAAGAAGTAATTTCCCCAGAATGTAGGACAGAGGCTGCCATCTAAAGGCATTAAATTAGCATCTGTGGAAGGAATACTCAGTGCCGTAATGTGCCCAGCACCTACCAATCCTGAATAAAGTCTTTGTAATAATAACAATGATTAAATATCAAGTGATCCAGGTGTGCCAGGAACCCCTTTCTGTCCTGCTATATGCAGGGACTTTGCTAGCACTCATGGGGGTACCAATGCATAGCAGCCATCTTGTCTCCCATTATTAGGGAGTCATCTGCTGGCCTGCAAAGTTCTCTTTATGTTAGTTACGGGGGAGAGTCTGGCCTGTGTCCCTCTTAGATCTGTCTCCACCAGGGTCCACCAAGGAACCAGGAAACTTGTTTTCTTCCCAAACACATCCTCACCTGATTTCCTCAGTCCAAACACCCCTGAACACTGATGGAGTAACCAAAAAAGTTAGGTAGGCATTGCAAAATCATTCCTAATAGGAACACCAATAGGTATAACCATATCTTAGTAACCTACTCCCTATTACCATATGGGTAAAGCTGGAGGTGAGCAGACAGGACAAGAACACACAATTTAGGCCTTCAGGGGCTATCCCAAATGGAGAGACATTGCTCTCTAATTCTCTCTCCTCAGGCCTCTGCTGTCTTCCTCTTATATTCTCCCTCTAAGTTCCCTAAGTAACGTCCCTACACCTCTGCCACAGAAAACTATCCCATACTACCCCTTTCCCCCAAAGAGGAAGTGGTCCCAAGTTGCTGCTATCTCTTCTTATTAAGTACAAAAATTAATGACGGGCTTCAGCTGGATGTTAATGAAAGATTTCCTCTGCCCAGCCTGCAGCTCACTCTGAAGTGGGAGGAACACAGGCTGGTCCTGTAGCAGAACACAATGTACCTTAAATGCATTCACTCTCAGGCAGTGAAGGCTACTGACAAGGGCGAGTTTCCTCCTGAATTACCGAAGGACAAATGTCTCCTCATGGTCAGTATTACTCTTCTTCCAAAGACAATGCAGGCCAGTAACAGAAGAACAAAATATTTTTCAGCCTATTAACATGTTTTTCATCTGACCCTATTATTAAAACTCTGGCAATATTGTGATAAAGTAGTTCTTGTTTCCTTCCTGGATCTAGTTCATTACAAAGGTCCATCGTTAATTGAGAATGTTTGTTTACTTCCTATGTTAGAATTTTTTGATCTCCAAATATCTCCCCAGATGGAGTCGGGGTGGGGGCATCTCTGCTTATCCTGCTACTGCAGTAAATAGAAACTTAGAAGTTTGCATGTAGAATTAACAAGATAACTGGAAAGGGAATGTTTATGGATTCAGGGCCTTGATCTATAAAGTGTCCTTAAGAAACTAATGTCTTCAATTTCAAAGGAAATAGTGAGATTCCTAACCAACATGTGTCTTTTTGCCTAGGAGCGAGACTCTCAACCTTTCCCTCTCCATTTCCAGCTCACTATCTGCAAGATGAAAGGAACAAATCTAAGATTTCTAGAGGATTCTTGGAATTCAGTGTAATTCAATTAACATCTACTGAGTATCTGCTATGTGCAGTATTGCACATGAAATGTGCAATGAAATTTTATATCACTCGGAAAAATTCTCACTGTTTCTACAAACTTGCTTTGAGAAGTCATGCTAGAACAAAGGTTGACACAAACTGTATTATTTCTTTTGCCATGTCAACCTAACAGCAAAGGAAGAAAACATTTTCCCAAAATGATTTATCCAAAAAACCCTGAGCCATACTGAGGATTCTCATGGGATAGGTCATCGGAGTTCAGAGTTTGTGGAATAGCATTCCAAATTCCTTCTGTTCTTTCCTTCAATAGTGACTTCACTTAACCTTGACAGTAACAAAGAAACTTCTTCAAGGAAAAACAAGTTTGAGTGGAAAAAAAAGACTTGAACGATATTCAATCTTAACCACTCTTTCAACTGGAAATGTGACCATGTTAATGGTACCAGAAAAATGTTTAGAGGTTCAACTGGGAAAAAAGAAAGCAACTTTTTCTTAAACTCTTTCAAATGACAGAAATCATTCATGGGAATCCAAAAGGGAGCAATCTCTGAGGGAGAAGCACTATTATTTTACTAGTGGGTCTTCAGAAATACCCTAACTTTCCATCCATCCCCGTTCTAAGAAATCATCTACTTCTATTGGAAAATTCCAGGCTTAGGCATTATAATGTAAAACTTTGTTTGCCAGAGAACTTCCATCACTTATCAGGGTAGCTTCTTCTTTTTTTTTTTAATGATACATGACCAAATAATTCTGAATTCTCAGATGTATTTGCCCTTCTATCTCCATTCTAATGTAAGATTCTCAGTGAAGTTTGCATCAGTACACATACAAAATAGATGCTTTAGAAGTAAGAGTCATTCTTAATGATTTTCCCCTTCTCCATTTACATAGAATAAGTTTTATTTCTTTGGTTTTGCATCTCAGGAAACGGTGTCACCTGCTACTTATTGATCAAAACATCAATTTAGTTGACATCCTTGATTTCTCTTTCCCACCTCCCCTATATCCAGTCCATCCATCTGTTCCACTGGCTCTGCCACTAAATCACAATGCAAGTTCTGCTTCTCTCTGTCTCCATTGCTACTGTCCTGGTCCAAGCCGCCCACGTCTCACACAAGGAGAACTACTCTGGTCTCCTAAAGTCTCTTGTCCTTCCACTCTTGCTCCGCTAGAATTCATTCTTCCCAGAGCTGCCAGATCGATCTTCAAGAGCTTAAATTTGATCATGTTTCTCCTCACCTTCTTGAAATCTTCTAGTGTCTTCCATCACACTAAAATAAAATACAAACTTCAGGCCTCTAAGACCTCTCATGATTGGGCCTGTTTCTTCAACCTTATTGCATACCCCTCATGCCTCACTCACTACTCTCAGACTCTATAAAACTGTGTTTCTCACCTCAGCACCTATGCAATTGCTGTTTTCTCTTCCTGGAACTCTCTTCTCGAGATTCTGTTCATTATCCTTTCTACCCAACAACTGCTCCATGGACTAGCAGCCCAAGTTCACATGGGACCTTATAAGAAAAGCAGCATCTCAGGCACAACTCCTCACCTACTAAATCATTATTTGCATTTAAATAAGATCCCCAGGTGATTCATATGCAAGTTATAGTTTAAGAAGTTCTAGCTTAGGTCTCAACTCAATTGTCACCTCCTCAGAAAGGCATAGCTGACTCCTCTATCTAAACCAGCTTCCCAAGTCTCTCTCTATTACACCATGTATTTGATTTTTCTTACGGCAATTAACTTTAGATGAAAATACCTTATGTATTAACTAATGTCTTTATTGTTTTTTTCCCCATTAGAGTGTAAGATCTATGAAAGCAGGGGCCATGTTTATATCATCCATTACTGTTTTACCACCTAACCTATCTCATCAATAGATATTTGATAGATGAATGAATATTCAAATACATATTTAATCTTAATCAAAGAGATGGTGAAATAGAAAAAGTTTTTGATTTCTGTTTATCTGGCTTTTTCTGACCTAAATGCCAGCCAGAAAAATTATGAGTCAAATCCTTTGCTTTGGCACAAATCACTTGCAGTACCCTAACTGAATTTCACGAAGGAAGGAAGAAAAGAAAGAAGGCTGGCCTTGAACCATGAGATGGTGATCAATGAGACAGCCTTGCAAAGGACTGCAGCGGATAGGACTGCAGAGGCAAGACAAAGAAGATCATACTGCGCTGCCCATCATGGTGTAAGTTATGCTAATTTCTCACCATCTAGAGCTTGTAAAACACTGAAAACTGAAGCTTTATATTTCCTATATAAATAGGTACTGCCAGGAACACATCACCAGTTAGGAATTAAGACGGAAAAAGTAGTTAACAACATCTATGTAGGGAAAATCTCAGTCCTGAGTTTCTCTTTTACTCTCACACTACTGCCACACTCACAACACTTCTGACACCAGATGTCAGAGGGGTTTTTTCCCACACGAAGCAGTTCTGCAACACCAGCTGTGTGTCCTACAATTTAACTCAATTCTGACACTATCTACTTGGAACTGGAGTCAGATCCCATAGGTTAAGGACTCAGTCCCTTGAGACTGCCTCCCACTGCAGATGCCAATCAAAAGCAGTAGGTCCCGAGGTTACCCACAACTCCTGTCCGACTTGGTTACAAATCAGAGGTTTCCACAACCTCTCCTCCCTTGGATTTGATTATTTGCTAGAGTAGCTCACAGAACTCAGGGGACAACTTATGTTTGCCAGGTTATTAAAGGATATGATAAAGGATACAGATGAAGAGATACATAAGGCGAGATGTAGGAGGGTCCAGAGAGCTGGAGCTTCTGTCCCCATGGAGTTGGGTGCATCACCCTCCCAGTATGTGGATGCGTTCACCAGCCTGGAAGCTCTCCAAACCCATACTACTGGGATTTTATGGAGGCTTCCTCATGTAGGCATCATCAATTACTAACTCCATTTCCAACCCTTCTCCCCTCTCCCCTCTCTGGAGAATGGGGGATGTGGCTGAAAATTCCAAGCCTCTAATCTTGGCTTGGTCATTCTGGTGACCAGCTCCCATCTAGGAGCCATCCAGGAGCCCACCTAGAGTCACCTCATTAGAACAAAAGATGCCCTCAGTGCTCTTATCACTAAGAACTCGCAAGGGTTTCGGGAGTCCTGTGTCAGGAACTGGGGGCTGAGAGGAATATATGTATTTTCTATTATCTCACAACATCCAATTAAGAAAATTAATTACATGACAACTTGGTGCATAAATATATGTATAACACATAAATAATATATATTTTATATATATTTATATATAAATAATATATACACACATATATACATATATTTATATTTATATGGGGAGAGAGAGAGAGAGAAAGCAAATGAAGCAAATGTTAAAAACTGGGCAACCTAGGTGAAGAATATATGGGTATTCTTTCAATATTCTTGCAACTTTTCTGTAGATTTGAAATTTTTCCAAATTAAAAGTTTGGGAAAAATTAAAAACATAATCAGGGAAAATATGTTGATTATATTACAGTTGAGTATATTACAGATGAAACAACATTGGTCGTAAGTTGATATAGTTAAGTTGGATGAGGTACTCCTAGGGTTTATCATAATATTCTTTCTACTTTGGTATATTCTTGAAATTTTGCATAGTAAAAAGTTAACAAACACACACAAAGCAAATTAATAAATAAAGGCAGTTAATGAGAAAGAAACATAATGCTGAAATGTGACAAATGTTAATGTTCGTTGAAATTTATTAATTATGCTCAGGCCAAGCTCTACCTGGCATACCTTGGAGACAGGATGCATTCAAAAGACAAGCATTTGCAAGAAAATCTGAAATTTTAGTAACCATACTAAGGACAGTTTCCCTCTATTTTGTTGAGGCCTGAAACATAAAACCTAAGGTTCTATAAAAGTCAAATTGAGGAATTAAACATGAGGACTATATGCTTTGCACACAATAGGCAAGCAATACCTATGTACTGAATGAATTAAGAAAAGAATGATTCCCTTTTCTGCTCTCTTTCAGGATAGGTAACTCCATAAACAAACATTAACACTCTACTGGCCAAAGACGGACACTGTGTGGTGAGCACAAGGAGGGCAAAGGAGACAGGTATTATATGAGTGTCTACTCTTCCTCCTTACTGCTCCATTTGCATATAACATTCTTGATGAGCACAGAATTCCCCTGGATCCCCACGATGGGGGCCACTCAGTAAGATTCAAGGCAAGTGATTTCCATCTATAACAGGGTGGAGCAGGGGGTGGGGGCACTCAGTCCTGTGAGGCCTTGCTTTCTGTTTGAACTAGAACTTGATTTGAATGCAGAAAGAAAGTAATGGTGCTCTAAATGTAAATGTTAGCAGTTTAACAAATGTTAAAGAATGTTAAGAACCCTATCATATCCTTTCTTATTCATGTTCCTTCCCCGAATTAGCCAACCACTTATGCTGAAAACGATGACCTAGAAAGAAAGGGAAAGATGGCAACCGAAAGTTCCTTTTCCTTTCAAGTCTTTCCTTACTCACCAGTAAACCAAAGGTATAGTGTTAGTAAAAAGCGTGTGTACCAACAGGTGAAATAAAAACAGTTGCGTTAATTTTGTCTGGCATTTACACCATTCTGGCAAGAACAAAATCTGTATGCATGTTTGAACTATGAATTACAAATTGTTTAATTTCACCATAGTAGTCCTCCCTTATCCACGGTTTCACTCTCCATGGTTTCAGTTGCCCTTGGTCAACCATGGTCCAAAAATATTAAATGGAAAATTCCAGAAATAAACAATTCATAAGTTTTAAATTGCACCCTCTTCTGAGTAGCATGATGAAATCTTTGGCCCTCCTGCTCCCTCCTGCCTGGGGCTGTGAATCATCCCTTTGTCCAGCACATCCACACTGTATATGCTACCTGTCCATTAGTCACTTAGTAGCCGTCTCAGTTATCAGATCAGCTGTTGCAGTATCACAGTGCTTGTGTTCAAGTAACCCTTATTTTACTGGCCTGAAAGCACAAGAGCAGTGATGCTGGCAATTTGGATGTGCCAATGGGAAGCCATAAAGTACTTCCTTTAAGTGAAAGAGTGAAAGTTCTCTACTTAATAAGGAAAGAAAAAAACTCGTAAACTGAAGTTGCTAAGATCTATGGTAAATTTTATTACAGTGTATTGTTATAATTGTTCTATTTTATTATTAGTATTGTTGGTAATCTTTTACTGTGCCTAATTTATAAACTAAACTTTATCATAGGTATATATGTATAGGAAAAAACATAATATATGTAGGGTTTCGTACAATCCTCAGGTTCAGGCATCCACTGGGCATCTTGGAACGCATCCCCCTTGGATGGGGGGGATTACTTTGTTCTGCATACAAGTTTAATGCTTGTATTTGCATTCAAAATGGACACTGCACAAAACAAAGATGAATGGTAAAATTTATGCTAATAATCTAAAATTTTAATTTTTCTTTACTTAGAATGACATTAAATAGTAAATTAAAAACACCATGACAAGTTGAGAGAAAGAATGAGACAGAAACGATTAAACTTTCTATTTGAAAAATGGCTTCTTTAACTTGAACCTCTAACTTGCTTCTAGCTACAGTCTGTCTCTCGGGGGCTTTTCTTAAAGGGGACAGGGCTTCCTTTCCACCCCCTTGAAGCATAAGTGGTCGTGCTTCACAACCCAGTTTGAATGTACAGAGTTAAGAACTTTCTTCATCTGGTACCATTTCCCTTTGATATTAAGATTCGCTTACTAATCAAACCTTCTCTGAGTGGAATAGCAGTTCAAAGCTTGAGAGGAGATTGTTTCTTGCTCCCAACAGGCTTGAACCAAGGCTTATCCGGACCAGAACAACCTGGCAACTGCTGGTTAGATGCTGGCTTTAAAATTTAACTTTACACAAACACTGCAGTGCAGTGCAGGGCAAGGTCCATAAAGATACCTGACACCCTGCCCTTTTAGGGTCTTCATGGCTCTGGATCATTGAAACCTTTAGAATTTGGCTTCCAGGGGCGATTTCAAAGAGAGAAAGCTTCTCCTCTCGGCTGATGGCCTGTAGCTAGGTGGGTAACCCAATCTATTTACTCCACAGAGCTCTGTAAGCACAAAGCCCTGGGGAAGGAATTATAAGAGGCAGGGAGTGCATTTCACCTGGAAAGTTGTAGGACGGCTGGTAGAAAGCCTGGGACGTGAATTCAGAAGCTCTCTTCTTATCAGCTGTGTGACCTTGGGCAAGTCAATCTCCCTGTCTAGGTCTCAGTTTCCTCATCTATAAAGTGGGAGTAATGATACTTATCCTGCCTGCCTTGTGAGGTTGTTGTGAAAAGTAAAATGGGATGATTTTATGGGGAAAGCGCTTTTTAACAGTAAAAGCAAAGTTATAAAATTATTAAAGATGAAGGGTTCTGGAAAACATTTTCAAATTAACGTTTTCAGTCACTTAACAAATATTTATGAAGCACCCACCTTTGGCCAGGTTCTATTCTAGGTGATGGAGACACCTCAGTGAACAAAAACAGATAAATATCTCTTATCTCTATTTGTGTATAATTTGTACTTTGTTTGCCAAGGATAGTCACTATGAAAACAACTAAGAGTTGAGTTGTGCTTTTAACTGAGATCATGTGGCAGATTGTTACAATCATGGCCCCTGACAAATCTTACTGTTCTGTGTCCACATCCCCTTGCAATGGACTCTACTGTTCCTGACTTGCTTACCAGGAGCTCAGGAGCCCAGGCCCTGAGGGGCCTTGAAGCTTCCACTCTTGCCCTTCTGAAAGATTCATGCTGTTGTGTGAGAAAGCCCAACTAGATGGTAAAAGAATGAGATACTCCATGAAGAGAGGGGCCCTGCCAACAGCAGCATGAGCCCCAGCCATGTCGGCGAGGCAGGCTACACCCTCTGGTCCCAGTTGAGCTGCTAGATGATTGCAGCTCATGGCTGACCCCACTGAACCCAGCTGGTCCACAGAATTGTGAGAAATAATAAATCCATGTTTTTAAGAGGAGGTCAGAGAAAGCCTCTCCAAGAAGGCAATATATAAACAAGAATAGAAGAAAGCTGTTATGGACTGAATGTTTTTGTTCCCCCCAAATTCATAGCTGAAGCCATAACTCCCAGTGTGGCCGTATTTGAAGATGGGGCCCCTAAGGAAGTAACTGAGGTTAAATGAGGTCAGGAGGTTACACGAAGGAAAGGCCATGTGAGGACACAGCAAGAAGGTGACTGTCTGCAAGCCAGGAAGGAGTTCTCACCAGAAACCAAATCAGCTAGAACCTTGATCTTGCACTTCTAGCCTCCAGAGCTGTGAGAAAATAAATTCCTGTTGTTTAAGTCACCCAGCGTGTGGTATTTTGTTACGGCAGCCTGAGCAGACTAAGACAGAAGCCATGCAGATATCTGGAGGAGAGTATTCCAGCAGAAGGAACAGCTGATGCAAAGGCCCTGAAGTGCAGGCAAGCTGGAATGTTGTGATGCTGGAGCCCAGCAGATGAGGGCCAAAGTGGAGGACACGGGGTCAGAGAGGTAAGGGTGTACAAATCATGAGGCCGTTTAAAGACTTTGCCTTTTATTCTAAGTTAAAAGCAAAGTCTGTGTGGAGTTTGAGGGGTGGAGTGATATGTTTTCAAAGGACATGCATTTCTGTAATATTTGACTTTTATGTAACGATGAACACGTGTTACTTTTGCAATCAGAAAAAAAGGCATCAGAATACTTAGGAGACTATATAAGAATAAGCAAACAAGTACAAGCTGTGTCCTTTAATGCCAACATGTGGGTACACAGAAAAGAGGAGAGAGGGAGGGAGGAAATAAAAGGGTAGGGGGAGAGATGGCGCTGATTAGAGGGCAAGTCTCACCTTGTCACTCCCCTTGGATTCTTTAAGGACTTGTGTTCTCTGACTGTTCTCCCACTGATAATTGCACCTCTGTGGAATGGTGCTGTGCAAGAGATGGGGGCAAGGAGCAGGGGGTGGGGCAAGAACAGAAAACAAAGCATGGATTGAATTCTTTCTTGATAGGAATCAAGTACATCTGATTTACCCCAGCATTTAGCACATTGCCCAGCTTGCATGGGGTAGGAGTTAGATTACTTGTTGAAGAAATGAATGAACTGACTAAGCAGTGTCCCTGAAATTATTCTGCACTCCACTCTCCCCATTTTCATCCTCCTTCTTTGTTGCTACAGTTGAATTCTAAAGTGGATCTTTAAAACAAAGAGTGGGTATAGTGGAGGGTTGATCTTTGACATAACAAAACGTCTGCAGTAAAAGTCTGCATATTTTAACCCTGCTTACCTCATGGTCTATGTCTAGTTTTAAAAATGTCATAAATTGAGCTGAACCTTCACGTAAAGTTGAGATCTCACAGGTTCTCAGATAACCGTTTACATCTTATCTTGTTTATATCTAAGTGTGGATTGGGACTGGCAGAGTTGAAAGTGCAGTGGAAACGTTGTAAGAGTTGTGTTATCTTGTGAAATTTCTATTCACTTTTTTTCCCTTCTTTGATTGGCAAAGGTATAGACAAATAGACAAAGATGCTCAGTGCACGCCCGGACAAAGAGTACTGTTTAGAAGAGCATTCTGTCTAAAGTACAAGTGTACTTTGCTGTAACCAACAGATACATATCCTAAACATTGTGTATAACCTACTTTTTTCTGAGTTCCCCATGAACTCTGATGAACAGAAGGAAACATTCCTTTTGTTTTGCAAATGATCATCCCCTTAGTCATCTGTTCTATAAACTTGGAATTTTATGGATCAGATGTTTTTAAAATAGGGTACACACATATATATTTGAAATGAATTCTTTAAAGGCAGCAATGACCAACCATTTGTGATGATAGACATGATTTCTCATGTTTTTGAGTAGAATAGAAAAGGTTGAAGTCTGTCAGCCCCAATGACCAGTCTTAGTACAAGTTGCAAGTTAACCAAAAAGAATTAGAAAATACTGATCAGCCCAGTGAAGAGAAGAGGAGAAATATGCCATCCCAAAATGTGCCACTTTGGCATAAGGATTATTTTGAGCTGAAGGCAACTGAGAAGAAACAGATACAAGAAAAGCTCTCTGTCCACTCCTCCTTTGCCTAAAAGCAGGCCATGTATGTGTGAAGGTTTTGCCCTCCCCTCTCTACCAGGAAGGATAGAAGTCAATCACGGGAAACACCTCTAGACCTTGATCAACTCAGAGGAATCCACAAAACAAACTTTGCTAAAACTAGCCCTTATCTACCATTAATTTCCCCATATATTTGCCTTTCCACAATTTTCCACCTCCAGAAGCTCAAAGTCCTTTTCCTTTGTCCTGTCACTTCTCTAAAAATTTATTGTTCTTTTGTTACAATGCTATGTGAGCCCAAGTTCTAACCACCCCTTTGAGTTACTCATCTCTGGGTGTGCTCATGTGTTTGCAGAATGCACTTATTAACAAACTTCTGTTTTTCTCTTGTGAATCCATCTTTTGTCAGTCTAATTTACAGAGCCCCAGCCAACGATCATAAGATTGGTGGAGGGAAAAGAGGGATTTTTTTTCTCCCCTATACCAGCATCTAATTCCTTATTCTCTGTACAACTAAAATAGTCAACATTCCTTATGGACAACCCAATAAATTAGCCCAAGACAGAGTTCCTTGCAGCTGTTCTTCGGAAATCTGTCTTCAGGCCTTTGGCCAGATGGGTCATTGGGTCCGACCCAAGTTTAGAGAACTACTTAGAAACATTCATAACCAACCAAAGAGGGTTCTTAATACTACAAAGTCTGGTTACTTTGATTTGCTAAGCAAAATAAACAAATTAATAAGGGTATAAAAAGCTGCTTGCGAGACATTAAGTCACCAATGACTGGTCTTTGATGTCTTTTGAAAGGAGAGAGGCACAATTAGTTCTTGAGCAGTGTCCATTTCCTTAGCTTTAATATTACATTTGAATACCTTTATTTCCCAGATTTTTTATTTACTTTATTTTTTGTTTATGGACACATCTCCCAAATATTTTAGAAACATTATTAATGAAAACCACTAAAACGAATAAAGCACTACATGTGCCAGACATGGTCCTAAGTGCTTCATATGTGCTAACTCATTTAATCCACACAACTTTGCTATGAGGAAATACTATCATTAACCTCATATCACAGACAAGGATGCAAAAGCACACCCGTGTTAAGTAACTTACCTACAAGGCAGTTCCAGTAGCTTGAACCCTAGCCACCAGAATCTGCAGCTTCTCAGTTCCAGTGACAAAGAGCAGGTGGTTGAACTGTTGGCAGGATGCTCTGTTTATACACAGGGAATGAAGTCTGAGGCCAAGAAAATTAATTTAATTTCATACAGTTAGGAGAACTTTAGCAACTAAGAATTTCATACGAGTAGAGTTAAATTACTACCTCTTGTAATCTTCCCCCAAACGACTACGACAGGTCCTGATCCACTGCAGCTGAGCACACATCTTATTTACAATGTCTTTAGCTCTGGCTGGTGGAAGAGCTGAAGCCATACTTAGAATGTGTCATTGGGTTAATTTTATTCTGTAAATAATAGGATAACTGTTTATAATATTTTAAAACATCCCTACCTCTTTCCAGGCCTCCTCTGGACTCCTTCTTATTGCTCCATCTGCAGACTTTTGTGGTCACTCCTGACTCTAATTTTAGTCCTGGTGAATGAGAAGATTCTTTGGCTCATACTGATTGTATATGACTTGTGTTATCTTGTAAAAGCTCAACTCACTTTCATGAGGGGTCATAGATATAAAAGACACACCAATGTTTTTCAAATGATAATTCATGTTTTGGTTAAAATTCACTCTGCCAATCTGAGCTCACCTGAGGTAAGGTATTAAGACAAGTTACAATGGATAAGGCAAGAAGAAAAGCCAAAAAAAAAAAAAAAATCAAAACACAGGGAGGCTTTGAAATGCAAATCTGGAGGGGGTAGGATACGTATGTACCAGCAGGGCTTGGGAATGTTAGTTTCCTCAGCTTTCTTCATTTTTTTTCCCGCTTCTAAGCAGTTTCTTCCATGTAAAACTAGGTTCTTTGTCCTCACAGACCACAAATACCTGATTCTTGTCCTAGGCCAGATGGTGGGGTACAGTGACTGTCAGAAGAAGAAGAAATAGATCCAGTAAAAATAAAGGTCAGGACGATGTAGGCGCCGGGTGCCGCCTGGGTTGGTAACAGCTTGAGAATCTGTGTCTGAAATGCCACGGTGGAAAGAAAAGCCGCAGCTGCCTGAGGGCCCAGCAAATGTTACAGGGTTTTCCTGCACCCACCTTTCTGGACCTGTTGAATGTCACTGTCCACCACATTTACGCTGCATCAAATAGCTGAGACAGAGCTTTCTCATTTCTGCGTAAACGACCATGAGTAAAGATGGTCATGCCTCAAACATTTAGCGAGGGAAAATAATTACATTGCCCTGGGTGGACTGCCCTTTCATGACCATCAGACAGCCTAACGGAGCAAACAAGTAGTAACGCTAAGGACAGATGCTGAGACACATCAAAAACTTCTCTCTAATCCTAAAGAATGAAGGAAAATCCTAGCTTGGGGCAGATTTACATAACCGGATGTCAACACAGATTGCAAAATATCTTTCTGAACTGCTGACAGAGCACCAGACATCTGCCCTGTAGCTTGGTGGAAGAGCACAGCTCTGGTTGTAGGCACGCCTGAGACTCAGCCTAGTCTCAGTCTGCTTACAATGTGGAACCAGAGACAAGTTAGCTTCTCAGTGTGTTTGTCCATCTCTTAAATGGGAATCAAGCCTTTCTCTTAGTGGTCTTGTGAGGAGTAAGTGAGATAAAATAAGCACGTTGTCTAATTTAGCAATACCCGTCTCTTGCTGGTTAGGTGACCTTGGGCAGATTGCCCAACCTGTTTCTTCATCTGTAAAATGGGGATAATCCACACCTCCCAGGTCTGCTGTGACAAGTGGATCAGAGTAGGTCAAGTACCCATGTAGCATAGTCCAAGCTATTATTATTGCTACTCATATTGTCCAGTCCACTTCCTGATGTCTTCTTCCACCTTCAGAAATGGAGACCTGCAACACATAATCCCCTAAAGAATAGCAGTTACTTAGAATTGATAAAGTGGAAGGTGTAGGCTTGAATATGCGTCAGCTACTTCTCAGGCAGAGATGAAAATACTGTCTTCAACTGAATTTCCTGCCTACCGTGATGATAAATTAATAGCAAACTGTATTTATGCACAGTTTATCTCCAGGGAGCTCTAGGCACCGTGCTGACATAATCTTCACAACATCCTGGGGAAGAAGAGATGATGAGTGATTTAATCACCATCTTCAAGAAGATGAAAGGTTATCATCTGGATGGTGACCAGCTGTTTCCACTGCAACCAAAGCCAGATAAAGAGCCAGTAGGCCTAAGTTGCAGGAAAGATTTGGGTTAAATCCTTGAAGACACATCTTGAAGAGGTTTCTATCCAGGCAGCACTTCATTTTAAAGTACTGAATTATGTGGCTGTTATTTATAGCTTTCCAGTGGCAAATTGAAAAAATATATTTCTTTACAGTATCTATGCAGGTTGGCTTAACACCTGGGTGATTCTTTTGGGCGCGTCTTGCTCAGTTGGTGAACCTACCCCAGCCAATTTTCCTGCCGGGCTATTTGGCAGTTTCCCAAGGACATTCTGAAAAGGCTTAAAATGGGCAGGTTATCCCACGGTTGAGTGAGCTTTAAGCAGCTAACACAGAACCAGCCTGAAGGTTTAACAATGGAATGGGGTTGGTTAGCTACCCCGGCTTGTGAAGGGTATCCCTGGGCTGAGCACGAGTATATATGTCATCAAAGCAGTCACAGGACCTTCAAAACCTCATACTCCCAGGAGGATGATATATTTTACCAGTACTTCTTCAAGCAGTTGACAATGGCAATCTATCACCCCTCCTTCCTGTGGTTGCTATGGTGATATGAATGGTATGGCTGCCAACAGGAACAAATAAAGGGCATGGAAGTTGATATAAACTACAAGCACCAGCAAAACCCCAATTCCCCTCCAACTAGCTCCCAGCAGGCTGATGGGAGAGGCAGAACCCAATGGTGGTAGAATTGTTGGTCACCAACACACCATCCTCTTCCCATCTCCTGATGATGACGAGCTGGCTTGTTCTTGATAGGGATGTAATTGAGGACAATGATTCTCAAACTTTAATATGCCTGTAAATCAACTGGAGATCATCTTGTTAAAATATACTTTTTGATTGATAGGTCTGGGGAGGCATCTGAGATTCTGCACTTCTAAGAAGCTCCCAAATACATGTCCAAATACTGCATGGCAGTGTGAGTGGCAAGTTCTTTAGAACTTGCTTCATGTATCAGAGCCCCCTAATCAAGACACACTTAAACAAAACAGAGTTTATTCCTCCTTTGTGCAACCCTGCTCCTTGAAGCTGTCAGGGGTCCAGGCTTCTTCTAATCCTGTTGGTAGGCCATGCCTGGTTTGTTGCCCTGGTCTGCACAGTCTACACTGGACTCGCTTCTATACCGGCAGTTTCACCAGCAGGCACAGGGAAGGGGTCGGCGTGCCCTTCCCTTTAAGGGTCCCATCCAGAAACTGCACATTCCACTCTTTGGGCTAGAATTTAGTCACATGGCCACATTTAGCCCCAAGTAAAGTTGGGAAATGTTTTATACACATTTTATTCTGTGTTCCCAGGTGTCCCCTGAAAATTCCATGACCAAAGGACAGAATGCATATTAGCGGAGGCTAACAGACTCTGTCACAGTTGGGGATAAAAATAATAACAGCACAATGTTATGAAGTACTATCTGCCAGGCACAGTACCTTAAATGAATCACCTCATTCCGTCTTCACAAAGAACGGCATTGGTAGGCATTATTATTATTCTCATTTACAGATAAAGAAATGGAGGCTTAGAGAGGTTAAGTAGCTTGCTGTGGTCGTACAGCTGAGGTTGAGACAGGATGCATAGGATTCACAGCATTCACTCCAGCCAGGCAGTCCAGCAGGCAGGACTGGGGCGGTTTCTACCATCAGGAGTCCCACAGCAGTGGGAGGGTGGTGGATCATGGGTCTGTGAGATGAAATCCTGCAGACTAAGCGAAAAATCTTGTGCATTTCCACGAGAAAGATGATGCTTACCTGGGACAATTGATACATTGTATTTCCAGAGGAAGAAGGATGAAGGCAGGACAAGTGTTCTTCTTGGGAATTTTAAGATTTGGGAGCTAAGCGGCTTATTCGCCTGATGTTGGCAGCATGACTGTCACCCTAGCTGAGGCCAGACTTGAGAGGCAACAGTTTGTGGCCTGCTGCTCTTCTGCCCCCTCTTCTCCCCGTTGCCCTGCAGCAGACCCCACTCTGAATACCTGGTGCACTTGTCCTAGGAGAGCCACAGCTGGCTAGGACCAGATGGAGCCACTTCTTTGTGTCGCAGTCACAAGTCAGAGAACCTTTCCAAACTGTTTTCCAGGGTCCCCACCCCCCTTCTCTTCTTCTTCTCATGAAAGGGGCTTTTTGTTAGCACAGCCTTTGTTTAGGGATTCAGTTGATAAAGGGACCATTTTATTGGAATGAATTACTGACGTAAGTGCTGCCAGAAATCTTAGTGAGAGGACAGCACCCTGGCTTCCATTCAGCAAGGTGAATGGAAACAACTACGGGGCGTGGGTCTCAAGGGCACTCTGAGTGGCTGCCATCAGCAACTTACAGTTTAGTTGCTGATTCAAGTAGAGTCCAGGGGAGGCCATCAGAGAAAGTACTAGCAAGAATATTAATGAAATATAAGACTTTTTCCTTCATATATGAAAAATGTCAAATGCTCCAGACGTACTGGTTTAAATGATCATTCATAATAGTCATTTAAAGACACTTTAAAATAATTTTCTTCAGATGGGTGCTCAAGGGACTTTGGAGAAAGATATGAAAATACTAGTCAGCCAAAATTAACATTCTACATTCTTACTTGTTTCCCCCGCCATGTCTTTGCATGTGGTGCCGACACAAATTTGTGAAGATACGTGGGTTAACGGTATATTTGGGCGCATAATTCTCTCATCTGCTGTTTTGCTGAGACTCCAAGACTCACTATATTTAAAGTCTGTTCAATGAATCAGCATTTCTTAGGAAACCTCTTGTAAAATATTTCTATTTGCGAACAGTGGCAAGGAACTCGGCATTTAAATCAATCGACCCTGAACTCTTCAGAGTTCCAGGAAATCATTAAGGGCTGGTAAAGTCAATAGGAGTTTCCGTAAGAGAAAAGATACCCCTTGATACTGTCTGAAGGCGTGTAACACCAGTCAGTTCTAAGTGACTGAAGCCAAGTGTCCATTAGGAAACAGGTGCCAGTGGTCAAGCTTTGGGAGTGTCACAGACCGCTACAGAGGTTTCTCCTCTGAAAAGCAAGGTAAGCGGTGGGCGTCCTACTACTTCTGCCCTTCAAAAATGACACACATTTGTTTTAAGAATGGAAGACGAGTTCCCTAGTTTGTAAAGCAAGGATCATAAGATCTGGCCTGTTTATCTCACAAGCAAGACAGTGTGGCATCCTTCTAAAAATCCTACACCAATTTCTGGTGGGGGCATTACTAAGCGGGAAGAACAGTGCCCTTTGTGGCGGGTGGAGGGAAATGTCCAGCAGTGTTTACAGCCAGAGTTTGCAAGTGCAAAACTTCCCTGAAGCTTCTCTTTAACTAGGCGTCCCCTTCCACGCATGGTTCATTCACATAGATTCTAGAAACCTTCTATACGACAATTGTAATTAATCATCTGTATTATTTGCATCCTTAATATTATCTCCCTCACTTTGCAATAAAGCTCAATGTAGCCAGGGGCTGCGACTTATTCCAAGTGAATCCCCAGTTCCTTGAACTGGCCAGGCACACAGTAGGTGCATAATCAATACTTGTGAATATATCAATGAATGCTGACAGAAATGGAAGATGTGTACGTGGGAGAGAACTTGCCTATATCAACAATTCACCGCTGTCCTCTGATTTTCTAAACTTGGGCTTTCATAAGCTAGTCTTCTACCTCAAGTCTTTTAGGAGGAGAGGGGGTGGCCGGGATGCTAGAGCTGGGGTCAGTTCCTGATTCAGCCCCAGTGGCCGAAGACTTTTCTAGCAGTGATAACACTTCTCAGGGTATTTATAAGCTCCACAGCAGGCAAAGATTCACCACCACTCGCAACAGGCCAGTACTCTCAGAGGTCAGTTTTGGGAAGGAAAAGCAAGGATGTGGGTCCATCTTTTCACATTGTCTGTGAAATTCTTCAAGCCATACTGAGGTGTGACAAGAGAATGTCCAGTGTTTCATTAGTTGAGTCCACTCTTCTACGGAGAGGACACGACTTTGTCATCCACAGTGCCAAACACTTCTCTTCTCTTGAAAAAACACTCCTGTAGAAAGATCTGTGAAATACCTGCCAACCAATGCCTAAGCAGGGGGCAGGGAAGTTTCTGATTTTCTGAGATGGATTTAGAAACTTTGTAAGTTAGATAAAGAAAGAAAACTATCATCTAAAAAGTACATTCTGCTAGCATTTCCCTGGAAACGGGCCCTCCCAGCTGCAAACACAGGAAATACAGCCTGTCACTAAAATGAATAGAGAAAGTCACTTGTCCAACTCAATGAACTACGAGTCCTATTTTTTCCTCACAACAGTGAAAAGGGAAAGAAATTAAATGATACTTGCTTTGGTTTTGTATTAGCTCCCAAACTGTGATATATTAGAAGGCTGTTAATCATTAAGCCATTAAAAATTTTACTTTGGTTGTAATTAATTTATTTTTAGAAAACACATTTTACTTATTGGCAACCCTACAGTATTGATAGAAAAATGTATCATATAGTCAGAATTCCAGACTATGGAAAAACAGCTATTAGTAAGGAGAATGTTATTTTACTTTTTGCTTGTCAAGTATTCTTTAAAAACAAACAAACCCCACCCCCTCCCACCCCCCACCGCCCCTGAAACAATCTACAACCTTTACTGCATTCCAGGCCTTTAAGAGTGTAAAATCTATAAAATGGGATTCTCAGAAGCAGTAGCACCAGTCAAATATTATAAGAAGTGCTTATTTGAGGCGCTTTAAATTAAAATAGGAAATAAATCAACATTTCCGTAAATCCAAAGTTACAAGTTTGGACCTGACGTGTCTGTAAGCGGTCTGGGTTAGAGCAATATTGCACCAATCAAGCGAAGTAAATCAAGACACCTCAGAAAAGGTATAGAAAGAAAATGTCAATTTAATCATTTACTTTAGCAGGCAAGCAATTTGTAAACATTCAGTAGCGGCAGCATCCAAGTTACAAACAATTTAAAAAGAAACCAGGATTAGTGATTATAATTTTTTCCTTCCCTTTCCCCAAAAGAAAAAAAGAGAAAAGATTTGGAAATGAATGACTTAAAACACTACAAACATTGAACATTCAGTCATGTCTTCTATCAGCCTTCTATGTATCCTCTCTGTGTTTTATTTTTAAAGATGTATCTACTCCTAAAATGCATTATCTTGCAATAACTTGTACGTGAGCATTTGCAATCTAGGAAGTTGTTCCTGCACACGCATGTGCACGTATTAGCTCAGTTTAAATCCCATTTGCAAAGGGAACATTTATGTCTTGATTCAATGCTTCTTTGACTTCGAGTGGCAGAGTGTCAAAAAGGTGATCTTCCACAACAAGCCCGCTTTTCTTGAGCAGGCGACACTGGCCCAGCTGGGCTGGCAGGCGGTCCAAGCAGTTCCCCTTCAGCTCCAGCTGAGTGAGCTGGGAGAGCTGACCAATTTTCTCTGGGAGGGAGGTGATACAGTTTTGCCCCAGATTCAAAGTCCTCAACTTAATGCATTTAAACAATTGTTTTGGCAGAGTGTCCACTTTGTTCCCAGTGATATGCAAATGCTGCAGGTTCTGAAGCAATCCTATTTCTACTGGAATCATTGAAATGTTGTTGTAGCTTACATCTAAGCATCTGAGTTTCTGTAAACTAAACACTGCCACTGGTAAGGATTCGAGCTTGTTATTAGAGAAATAAAGCGACTCCAAGTTTTTGACATGGGTGATGGAGGGAGGAATGGTAACAATTTTATTATGCCATAATTTTAAACAAGTCAGGCGTTTTAAATGCTGGAAACTGATGATTTCTTCAATTGTGCGTATGTTATTTGATTTTAAATCCAGTTCCTGTAAATTAGAGAGGCTGAAAATAGCATGTGGAATTCTCTCTAGCTCACAGTTCTGGAGTTCGAGCTCGGCGACATTCATCATTTTCTTAAGGCTGTTCAATACCAAGAGTTTAGTGCCGTCATTGTGAATGACTAGCTTTGTAAGATGTGGAGCCACATCTGTAATGTTGGAGGGAACTTTGGTTAAATTGCTCTTCACGTGGAGGATCTTAAGGTGCCGCAACTCTCGGAGAGATTCAAGTCCTATCATCTTATTATTTTCAGAGTTCAAATTACCTATCAAGTACAACTCTCGAAGGTTTTTGAGCAAATACACCCAGGCAGGAATTTCAGCCACGTCAGTGAACTTCACGTGAAGGCATCTCAAGTGATCGCGGAGAAAGCTAAAAGCAGTCTGTTCGACTTTTGCGGGGCAGTGGCAGAGGTGAAGCTCTTGGAGATTAGTCATTTGAGAAATCTTAGCAGGAATTTTCGCTTCTGGAATCAGTTCAAGTTTTAGCACATCCAGGTCTGTGAGGTCAAAAACAGCATCGGGCACACCTGACAGCATAAACAGATGGAGCTCCTGCTTGTCCTGGGCATTGCGTGACACGTGCTGCCTAAGTTTTTCAAATGTCCACTCGTGGTTCAAACTAATTTCCCTAAGTTTATTTTCACTGACTTCCGACAAGAACACACCAAAACGCTTGGAGTAGAGCTGGTCATATTGGTCTACCATATGAAGGAGGAACGCAAAATCGTTTTTGACATCTGGAATGTCACTGAAACTGCTCTCTTCTCTGACTTTTTCAAAAGAATATTCCTTCAAAGGTATCCTGAATAACCAGAAGAGAGTGTAGAGGCAGATAAAACCATAAACACAAATAATGGAGATGTAACTGATGAGAAGCTTTTTCAGCATATAAGCCATATTGTGAGTACACTCAAAGACCTCATAACCGGTCAGGTGCTCAACTTTTGGCTTGCAGACATGCTCAAAGCTGATTGCGTTAACAAAGTTTGCAGTATAGCAGAGAATAAAAATGAACTTGGCTGTTTTGATAACTGTTTGGACCACGTAGAGTTTATAGATCAAGTCACTGTCTTCCACGTGAGCACGGAACTTCCTCACCTTCTCAAACAGGGCCTTGGCCTGTTCCCCGTCTTTTTTATCCAGGATGGTCATGCTGGGGACTTCGATCACGGGCTTCTCAGCTGAAAACTTGAAGCCAGTTTTGTTGATCATTGGGGTGCTGGCACTGGGGCTCCCTTCATCACTGCTGGTAGACACGTGCTTCGGTAGAGTCTGGGCACCTGTTATTCTCTGCTTGTTTTCCTCCGAGTCTTCACACGCTGTCTCAGACAACGCCTTAGTAGTCCAAGGAGATTCAAAGCACTTTCCTAATATTGAAACAAAATGTTCTACTTTGGAGCATGTTTTGGGATATTTGAACCAAAAGTTGCTACTGACCATGAGAATAATAGTATGTATAAGGGCAAGGTATGGAAAGTACTTAGAATACCATGGAAGGGCCAGGTGGTAACACATCTGATTAATAAATACATATTGCTGGAAATCCAAGTTTGTTTGTCGACCTATTGGATCTTTCTTCTCTTTCTTTGCCTCCTGATTTGGAACTGTGGAATCTATGTGAGGATATGTGGCTCTGAGAGGTATGTCAGGTGTCACAGCAGATGTGCCAAAGGAAATGTCATTTGTCGTCCCCCCATCCTGGTCTTGGTCGGCGGCTGCTTCCATCTTCGGGATGTTGGTAGTAACGTCGGCATTTCCTGGGGGGGTGTGTGCCTTTGAATTTACAGGGGATGGCAATACTGGCAAGCAGACCACCTGATCTTTGGTAAGCTGCATGGTTCCTGCAAAGATGGCTACCATCAACATAACGACAGCCAGGTAATCCATAAACACGTCCCACCATGGTTTCAGGATTCGGTAAGTTGGCTGAATGTCATTAAGTGAAGCAACTTCTGCAAGGGTAAACATTCCTAGAAAACAAGCAAACAAAAGACATTATTACAGAGATGCAAGGGAAAAACATTAAATGAGAAAAACCCTTTACCTGGTCCAAACTAAAGTTTTCTCATCCAGGTGCTATCTTTTTATCGAGGATAGGTGCAGTAGAAAATAAACTGAAAGGAACGTATATGAGAAAAACAGTGATTTGTTGTAATAGATTTTTCTCTTCTAGCCTGAGAGAAGAGAAAAAAATGGTTGGGGAATAAAAATTGCCTTCTAGGTAAGAAATAATGAGAGTCTGCACAAGGTCCACAGCAGTTAGAGTAGAAAGAGGAGAGGGGATCTGAATGCCATTTCGCAAACAAAGTTGAAAGATGTGTAATTTACTGGACCTTGAAGAAGGATATGAGAACAGGATGGTATTTGGTGTGGACTAAAGTGTTGAGGTAGAGGGGTAGGATGACTTCTATTTTGTACAAGCCAAAATTGAAGGGTCTGTGTATAAACTCTGGCTAGCCTGTGTACCAGCCTCATACCTACCACTTACTAATGGTGTGATTCTCCCAGGCTTGTATTTCTCACCCGTATAATGGGGATGATAACTTCTAAAGGTTGTTGGAAAGCTTAAATCAAGTAACGATGTAAAGCTCTTTGTACATCCCCTGGCCACAAGTATTTGTTAGCTCTTTATATTACCTCTTATCACCCTGGTGGAAATGTCCCATGGACAGTTGAAATTAAGGTCTAGAGTGTAAGAGGAGTCCTAGTATACATACTTGGAATTTATCAATATATGTAGCTGAAACTCTGGTCTTTGATGCAGCACCTATGGAAAGCATGTGGAATGAGAACAGGGCCAAAGACACAGGCGGGCATGGAATGATCGGTGATGATGACACCAAGTCAGGACCACTAAGACCTTTGATCTCTACCAAAGCTGGTGACCCCAGCAGTAACAAAGAGAATCCTGGTGCCAGAACACTCAAAAATGTGGTCACCATTCACTAACAGCTGGCTGCTTTACAGTCCTGAAACTAATTATACAAATAATAAAGTACAAGGACAATCATTCTGGAAGTAACCAAGAAAAACACGATGCTTATAGTGGGAAGTAATGGCAACCGGCTTCGTTAATCAGGTATGGGAAACAAATGTTCATATTCTTGGACTTGGAAGTTTCAACTTCTTGAAAAGCAACATGACCACATTGTGCTTTCTCAGGAGGTTCTTGGGTTCCAATATTCATGTGTAAAATGATTTACTTCTTTAAAAAATTAGTAAAAAACAAAAAGATAAAAGGCCAGGCAAGTACCCAAGGTTCTGGGAATGCATTTATTTTTTAAATAAAAGATGGAAGATTTTTACCTATCTATGCAAAAGTTGCCTGGAGTGCTGTGTTGAAAAGGATTCTGAGGCTGACTCTGGCTTCACTAGGAAATAGTGTTATGACTGATTACTAGAGTCTCTTCTGGAATGACAAAATGGAGAGTGGTGGCCTTAGGACTTTGATTCTGCTCATTCTCTGCTGTAGATAAGTCTCTGAAAGCAGGGGCCATGTCCTATTTTTTCTGAAACTCTCCCACCCACCTAGTACCGTACAGAGCAGGTGCATAGTATTTTTTAACAAAATACAATGAGGATCTATTCAGTTGTACTGGCAATTCTCATATCATTTTTTTTAAGTGAAATATCTTTTATGTAATCAGGTAAACACGAGGCCAAGAAGTCCAAACGCACCTAAACTACTAAGTTGTACTTATATTTTGTGAAAATTGCTAGAACTCACATTTCCAGATTTCAGGGCTTAAGTATGAAATGCCTGGGGCCCAGTCTTTGTACAAAATTACCAAGGAAGTGGGGAAAAGACACAGAAATATTTGTACCTCAGGAGGGAAAGGGGGAGATAAGCACAGGGGAACCCCTTTATTCTGAGCTCCTGTCTCGTGTGTGTGTTTTCCTTCTGTGAGTCGCTTGGGAATTTAAGCAGGAAGCAAGGCTACTGGAATGTACAAAACCCAGCTCCGAGCCAGAGGTTACAGAGTGACTCTTGCTTCACGTACAGAGACCGGAGAAAGCACCTCGAACAGGTTCATTTGGCGAAGAACTTTGTATGGTCACACCCAGGGGTCGCAGTTTTAAAGAGCCATTCGTATGGATGACAGGAAAGCTAAATTTTTTTGCACATAACAATTCTTTCAAATAGGACTTTTCTTTACTCTTCAAATAGCTGCACTGGGCTCTAGAGACACCAGGATGTTTGGGCTGGAGGACTGAGGGAGAAGAGAATTTTGAAAGCTCCTGTACTGGGCATGTTGGTTACTTGTCTTTTAAGCCTTGATTATGACACTGGTTTCTCAGCCTCTAGTCTTGAGCTCCTTCAATCCATCTTCGACCCTGCCGCTGCCCCTTTGGTTAAATTCCTCTTTTCCTCACACTCTCTATGCTCTGGGTTGATAACTTCTTCCAGCTTCTCCAACCACCCATTCTCTCTTGTGTTCAGCTCCTCCTACATTGTTTCCTTTACCTGGAATACTTCCTCCTCACTCCCCTTCAGTAGGCTATCAGGTTTCTGTCACCTTTTCCAGGAAGTCTGGGTGATACGCTCCCACAGGACTCTCTACCTCCACCCATCACAGCCTTTATCACACCATGGTAGAACCAATTGTTTAGTGTGTGATTCCCTATTAGACTGTAAACTCAGCGAGGACAGGGACCATGTCCGTCTTCCTTATTGCCATATAGCCAGTCCCTGACACAAAGTAGGTGCCCAACTGGTGAAAGACTGTATGGGCTCTTGATCATCCTCTTCAGCAGTATCATCATCATCACCAAGATTTATGAGAACACTTATTAGCTGTCTATATACGGTATTGGGCAGAAGAGCATTTTATTAAACTTAATTGTCACCACAAAGCAACCTGGGCCCACACAAGAATAAAAACTCTAAGCCAAGCCTCAGCATAAAAATAAATAACTAAAGGACCACACAGCAGAGAAGTTGTGGGATCCTTGTAACCAGTAGTATTTTGCAGCTGTGAAAGCTTCAATGGTGGTTTTCAAGCACCTTGTACTCGGGACAGGCTTTGATTCCAGGAGAGAGAAGAGGAGGCTGATTACTTTCCCAGAGGAAGAAGAAAGAATTAAAAGGTGGAGCCAGAGAGCATAGTGTTAGAGGACTGTAACTTGACACTGACCCCCTCTGGTCTCTGCACCGGCAACAACACCCGAACACGGAACAACTGAGACCAGCCTGGGACACTCCAGCCTCAGATGGGCTCTTCTCCAGCAGGCTGCCTGCTCTGCCTCTTGCCACCAAGGGTCTACGTCTCTGCCATTTCCTCTAGCCCATTCCCTTTTTTCTTGCTGTGGAACTCTTACTTACTCTTCAGGTCCCAGCTCGGGCACCTCTTTCCCCAACTCCTATCACACTATTTAATAATAATCTGTTTCCAGTGTTGGTCTCTTCAACTAGATCTTGAGCTCCTGGGGAGCAGAGACTATGTCTTACTCACCTTTGTATCTACCATGTCCTACTCTCACCCCTGGGAACACAGAAGGCATTTAGTGATGATGATGATGATGATTATCATTTGTCATCTTCCTTCCATATACCAAGCACTCTGCTAGGAGCTTCACACCTGATACAATTCTCTGCTTTTGTACAGAGTGCATTCCTGAAAATGAATGCATGAAAGCTCAGAGTTTCAGGTTTTGGGGACTGAGGGAATAGTTCCATTTCCAAAATCCTGCACAATATTGTAAAATTGACCAGAATTCCTAAAATTAAAAAGACAGATAATACTGAGAGCTGGTGAGGATGTAGAGCAATTGGAACTCTTAAGCACTGCTGGTGGGAGTGTGAACCGATATAACCGTACTGGGAAACTTTGGATTAGTGTCTACTAAAACCGGACATATGCATACTCTATGATCCAGCAATTCCACTGTTAAGTATACACTCATGAAAAACACATATACTCATCAAAAGACATGTACAAAAACATTCACAGCAGCACTCTTTGGAATAGCTGTAAACTGGAAGCTACCCAAGTGCCTGTCAACAGTAGAATGGAAAAATGAAATGTGGTATCTTCACACAGTGGAATGTCAGGCAGCAATGAGAATGAACGATCTGATTACATGGGTGTGTTCAGTTTGTAGAATGCGATCTGTACACTTAGGCTATATGTCTTTTTTAGTATGTATGCTTTAACTTCAATAAAAAGTTTCAAAAAGAAATGGCAAGAGAAGCTGCAGCAGAAACAGCTGCCCTAGGAACGTGCTGTGACACCAGACTGTGGCAGAAGACAGGCTTTGCCTCAGCCCCGTCCCAAGGTACACCCAGGCTGGCTAGGGTCACAGGTCAAGGAAGCCCATAGCCTTCCTCTGGCAGCCTCCCCTTGCTGTCTATCTCCCTGGCCCGAGAGAAGGGGCCTGCTGGAGTACAAGGGACCAAAACTGCCACAGAAAAGAGGGTGCAGAAAAGAGGTACGAATACAGACTGTGCAGAAGCTCTGGCTGGAACAGTTGAACATACACAGATGGAACCCAAGTGGAACATTGCCTGAATTCCATCTAACCTTCACAACATTACTCTAAGCTGCCAAAGTGTTATTATTTTCCCTTGACAAATAAAGAAATAGGCTCACAGGAGTTATGTTGTGGAAGTCAAATAATTAGTGGTGGCGTCTGGATTTAAAATCTCATCTAAGGCCAAACCACATGTTCTTTCTCCCAGGTTACATTGCCACTCTTCTCTACTTCTCAATTCGCAGTGCTTTACAGTTTGCAAACTACTTTTCTATAAAATATCTCAACTGATTCTCACAATAACCCAGTGAATTAGGCATTACTCTTGCCCTCATACAACAGTATGAGGAAACCTGAGGCACAAAAAACTTAAATGGCCTCCCTGAGCTAATTGAGACAGCTAACAGAATCTTTCATCTCCACATCTCCTTCTCTATCACGCAGTCATTCAATGGCTGCACTGTTATCTAAGGGTTGACTGTTGAAGGAAGGACCTTCTCACTGTTGTCCTTGGCTTTGAGGAGACAGAGGAATGAAATTATGTAATTATCACCTTCCCTAAGGCAACCTTTCATGACTTTCCCTCAGAATTCAAGGAAACTATGAGCCAGGCACCATGGAGGTGAATACAGAAATGATGTAACCTATTCCTTGTCCTCAAGGAGCTCCCAGTCTAATGGGAAGTGACAAGCAATAAGTGTGCTATTGTGTGTGCATACAAAGTATATTAAACATATAGTCATATAATATAGTATATTAAGTACATTATGACTCGCCAGTAACTTTCTAATGTGAAAGTCAAGTCCATGAGAGAGATCAGTACCTAGCTTTCTGAATCCCATATCTTGAGGTTTGATCTCCTCATTGAATCGGGACTCAGAATGGATATAAACGGTTATCGGGAGATTTTTTTCTTTAACCCGAGGAAGGCACATTTAGTAAGTATTAATTGCATACATTCTTTCGGCTCTCCTCTATAACGTCTGTTGCAAAAGACTTAAAGCATGACAGTATGAGGAAGTGGATTTCACATTCCAAGGCTTCTTTGTCTACAGCACGTAATGAAAATCAGCTTAACATTCCTGTAAGTAAACGTTTCTCATGGAAGTCAAGGCAGACTTTTGTACTAGAACTGAAATGGGGACTTCAGTTGGACAAAGATGAATCAGAAAATAACAAATTGAATCTAAATTCTTTTATAATATACGATTCTGTTTTCTTATCCTAAAATATGGCCAATAATAAAGGAATAAATCAATATCCAACAGGTTCAAAAATTAAAAGCCATCATAGCTGAACAACCCTGGGAATAGACTAAAAAACACTGAATTGCATACTTTAAATGGGTGAATTGTATGGTATATGAATTATATCTCAATAAAGCTGTTAAAATTTAGAAGTTAGACCTCAATCATTGTTTATTTTACTGCTAAACTGCCTTCCAACAGAAGTGGGATAGTGACACTACATAGGATTGCAGCCCAATTGTAGATACTCATGCCAGACTGTATTCTAAGTTCAAATATGTTTTTAAATGATTGCTATGTTATTATGCTTACGTGGAACTGGTTCTAGACAAAAGTCTTTAGCTTTTGACTTATCCTCTCTGAGCATCCATGTTTCATCTATCAAATCATAATAACAATACCTGCTTCACAGGGCTGTGGATTGGAAACACCCAGTTCAGGGTGTGACATAAAGCAAGCCCCCAAAGATGTTTGCTGAACCTGAATGCAGAGAGAGAGAATCACTGAGCAGAAAAGTAAGCCCATTTTAACAGTCTTTAACTGAAGATGACTGGGCCAATTTCTTGAGTTTTGTGCTAGCATATAGCATTACGTACACTGAAGTAATCCTGACATAAATGATTGACAATAAAACTTTGTATTCAATTTCATTTATTCTTTCAAAAACATTTCAGTTAAAATTACTTACGTTAGGAGGTGGCAAATTATACTAGAAAGAGCACAACTTTGATGGCAAAGAGACCTAGATTCAAATCTTGCTCTTTGTTCACATTTAGTAGCAGTGTAAATGTGGGCAACTTAGTGTCTGCTGGAAAATGTACATTAATGAGATTATTATTAGCATACATCAAAATTCTGGCATCAAAACAGAAAAATATGCTAACTGAATTTAAAACTTTAAAAATTAGTCCCATCTGCACTAGGAGGTCTTCAGTACCCCTATTAAAAGAAGGAAGTCAAATGGCTTTGAAACGTTATTTAATGAAAAGAGTTTAATGTGTGAAGAAGCAAATAGTTTGATTAATCAACCTAATACATAAATTTTCCCCTACCCAATCAAATACCAATTTTCATTTTCTTTCTAGGTTCTGTGAAAAAACAGCTTTCTTGGCCAAACTGGGCAAATGGGAGAATACCCAAAAGACTGGTGAGGATCAAATTCTGAAACACTTCATTGAAACAAGTCAAAGGAGAATAAATTAAAGTTCATGAAGAGGTAGCAAACTGTACCATCACTACAAATAACCTTCCTCAACACTCAATATACACATAAGCATATATATACACATGGGCGCACGCATACACCACACCCAATTCAGATGTCAAAAATTCATATGGTTGAAGAAAACAAATGCTTCAGATGCAAAATGAGAAAGAAGGAATGATGCAGTTTTTTGCAGGAGAGCCATATATTACAGGTATTATACAAGTGTTAACAGTTACGGACATTACCATTATGCAAAATACTCTATAGCTGATATAATTCTATATACAAATAAAACAATTCACTAGTTACTCCCTTTTAAAAGATTACGATAAGAAATTACACTTTAAAAAATAGTTTTATTCTAGTACTACTTTGGTTTAGATACTTCAAAAATAACTGAAAATAATGTCTAGGGAAAAAACCCTCAGATTTTACAAAACACTTCTTATAGAAAACCTACCAAAATCAGATTTCACAGTGGGCAACACCCACCCATTTTTGCTAATTTCCAAAAGCTTTTTATAAATCCATTTAACACTGAAACTAGAGGATTACAGTGAATTCAGAACTTGTGAACCATAGAAAACACTTTACACAAAGTACATTTTAGTGCCTATATTTTAGTATCTATTTGGAGTTTCTCTCTAGAGTTCTTCAAAGCTAAAGAATATAACTCTAAATACATTTTAGTAGATCTAAGGCAAAATATCTCAGGAATTAACAAAAGTGCATTAATAACACTCTTGTGAATTTTCTTGCTTTTTCTTCTAGCTCTTAGTTCTAAAAGTCAAGGCCCACGTTTGAGAGCTAGAAAATGAGACCTTATTCATGGAACAATACAAAAGAGCCTCTAAATCAATGTCCTCCACATTTTATTCCATACAAATCAGAGTTTCTTCTACAAGTTATCACAAGCATTCCCTTAACCATGAGCTCAGGCCAACAGAATTTCACAAATGCTTCAATATCTACAGGCCTCACTTAGTGTACCCCCTACCAGAAACTTTATTTCATTCAACAAATCTTTATAGAGTATCCTCTATGTGCTAGATACAGGTTCTGGGGATAAAAAGAATAATAATATTAAAAAAAAAAAATTGGAAGCTGTCCTTACTGAGAAAGCAGCCTAGAGGAAACAAACAGAAAAGGAGCTAGGGCAATGGTCTGGTTAGTCCCTAAAACGAGAGCCTAATGGACCTTAATAAAGGCTCCAGAGAAACCCTTCCTGGACTCAGAGTGAAGGCCTGGTCAACCTTTACCATTCTAACTTCGTCCAGTTGGCGAGGCGGCCAATAGGATTTCTCAGGGGAACTTTGTGTGCATTTCTAAACTCTCTGCTTCTTTCCATCTGTAAGACAGACATCTCAAGCCAAAATTGCCCATTTTCCTTTTAAGTTTACTCACCTTTAATATTGCTTCTCTAGAGTTTGACTCACAGGTTCCTAAGGAAAGTAAATTAGGACAGAGCTCCCTGATATCCTGAGCAGCTTTCCATGGTCCCGGGACATTTGCCACATTCTCCTCCAGTTGTCTTTGGGACAGAAAGCCCCTCTGATCATCGACTCATGGCTATCTGTTCTGGATGTGGACAGCTGGGAGCCCACCAGTACTTATTCCTTGTTTGGTAAAGACTGCCAGGAAGCACCTGAGGACCCTGCCCTGCTCATCTTACCAACCCTCAAAAAACTTCTCAAAGTTAGTGAGAGACAAGGATGCTCAGATACTGATACAATATGCCTTTGTTAGGTAGCTTATTTAGGCTACTCGACAGTATCTTAGGAGACCCTAGCCATCAGGACTAAAATGAAGGCAGTTAGACAATGCTTACTCATGATACTTGCTGAACGGTAAATTCCATCTGTCTCCCTTTCTCCCTCCACCTGGGTCTGAATTCCTACCCTCAAGGGAGGAGAGTTTCTTTTATCTGCATGTCCTTAGGGCATGGCACAGGACAGACATTTAATAAAGGTCTGTTAACAGAATAAATCACGCAGAACTAGAACAGAGTTCTAGGAGAGGTCTCAGAGGGCAGTGAACTTGTACGCTAAAGACTGTTACTATTAATTATAGTGACATATAAGGTCACTATTAATTATGCCACAGTCAAGATGATCAGCTCTGATGGACGTTCTTCAATGTCCAGATGGACAACCCTTTTTAACAGGTTATTCTGAAGATAACTCATTCTGATAGACCATCTGCATGCAGTCTGGCTCATAATTAAACATTCTATAGGAAAACAGAGACAAAGGTAAGTTTGGGCACACCCTCACCAGGAGATAAGACCAAGATCAGCTTCCTGATGGAGGGCAGGTGATAAGCTGGCATGAGCTCTGGGGCAGAAGCAAACGAGCACCATTTTAGCACACCGCCAGGTGATATAAAAAGCCAGGGAGGAAGGAGCTCCCGAGAGGCAGACTCCCTGAGACAATGAAGCTGCCAGAGCCTCAGGCCTTCCTTCTCCTTGTCCTCATTGGGTTTTCTGCCCTTCCGCATAGGCAACGGATGCGTAAGTTCTGGCTGTATGTGTATGCACAGTTTACTGGGGTCAGTAAACACTTAAATCAGAATACCGTGTCCAAATGTTGAGCAAGTGCCCAGGACACAGTAAGTGCTCAATAAAAGTTAGCTGCTCTTATTATTCAGTGTGTTGAATAAGGCATTTTATACAAAGAACTCTATAAAAATTCTCTTTACCACTAGGTACTAAGAGAAGTTTGTCTTTCACGATGTACTAATATAAAGAGCCATGGAATCCAGATGTTCTCCACTTAGCTTTGGCTTCCAGGAAATTCAGCTAGATTTTATATAAGCATTATAAGCATTAACCCTTAGACTGAGTTTTCATTTAATTATTCACATATTCATTTATCCCTCCATCCATGAAATATATACTCAAGTGTTAACACAATGCAAATTCCTGGAGAAACCTTGGTGAGCAGATTCAGACATAGTTCCTCTCTCAGAATTCAGTCAAGGGGAGAGAAATACTCACCTAGCTGAATATACAAAATGGTCAACTGAGAAGAGCTACCAAGAAGAGGGACAGGTTGAGGCAGATGTGTCTTGCAGTCTAAGAAGATGAAGCTTCAGGACCCCTCCCTTGCACAGGCTGCTTTCAAGCCTACTTTTCTATCTCTAACTTTGTGTTCTTTTCCTTAGAAAGAGCTCCTCAAATTGCATAAATTTTGGATCAGAAAACCCAAACCTTCACCTGGTTGCACAGTATTATAAAGACAGATAATAGGGGAGTTTCCTCCAGTTGGCAAGATCAGGGAGGAACTTTCTGAGAAGTCAGGCTGAAGTGAGGTGTGAAGAAAGGGTGCAGGGGTAGGCTGGACCAGAATGTCCAAAGGTCCTGTGGAGAGAGAGAAAGAGAGCAAAGAGCATCTGAGGAACTGAGAGAAGGGCAGTAGCCTGGAGCGGAGGGAGAGAGCTGAGTATGCGGTATGAAATGACACAGGGCCCCATAAGCCAAGTGAAAGTTTTTGATGTCATCAAACTAAGGGCAGTGAAAAGCCACTGATGTATTTTTAGCTGGAGATGGGAGATGGGTGAAAATCAGATTTGTGTCTCTTAAGCGATCACTGTGGGCTTGGTGTAGCTCAGTGAGGGAACATGGGAGATTAGGGAGGCAGCTATTGCATTACTCTGGGAAAAGGATGGAGGAAAAGCCTAGGCTGTGAGTGGTGGAGAAGCGAGTGAGTAAAATGGGTGGATGGTTGAGCTAAGAGGCCAAAGTAATAACAACAGGACTTCATAATAGATTGTAGGGGGAGGGTGAAGGAGAGAAAGGTCAAGGATGACTCCCAGATTTCTTTTAATTCTCCACTTCATCGTGCTGCCCCTTTGTTCTTTTATACACATTTACATGATTTTATTTTAACTGAATCTTTTTTCATAAACCCTTCAAATTCTTCTTTTCCTCACACATCTTTCAGAATCCTTTTTGTTTTTTAATTCTTTTTAAAAGTAGGCAGATTAGATGTAAAAAATGAAAAGACACATAAGTCCTCACGGGCTTGGGCATGAAAATATACCATGAACTCTACAAGCATTGTCTGAAAAACATTATCTTAGTGTTATCAACATACAGGTGGTTGATAACTATCTTTCTACAACACTTCTGGAGCAAACCACAATTTTAAAACCAAAAATAGTTCTGTCTTCATCTATATTTAGAGAACACATACATATAAAGCACTGTACTGCACAACATTAAATATAATCTAATCAAAAGGGAGCTAGCTTATAATATTGTAAGAATCCTACAGTCAAAGCCTGTGAGTATTCATGCCAGTAAAATCTGGTTTCTGGAATAAACTAAAACAAAAACTAGTGTGAAAAAACAAAAACCAACACCATAACACCAAGAAATATTCATTGTACCTTCTAGTGGAGATAGGGAAAGCGAGCATCATTTCATTCTTCACTGTGTTTTCTTTAGGTCAATATTAAAATTAGTCTACATTTTATAAGTAAACGACAGCCAAGCAGTGCGATAGCAGTGAAGGCGGAGCACAGATATATGGGGGCTAACAGAATGAAAACAAAACCAAATACTTTAAACCTGTACAAAGGTAATCAAGAAATGACATAATTCATGCACAAATAATCTAGAGTCTCTTTGTACTGAGCTAATAATTTAAAATAGAATTTTAATTCTTAGCAAGTTGGTAGCATGATGGATAAGAATGTGGCTTAAGGAGTTAGTCTGCTTGAGTTTTCATCCCATTTCCACCTCTTACCAATTCATCTGTAAAATGGGAACACAAATTATGTCTCGCATCACTTGCTGTGTAAACCTGCGCCTTCATTTTCCTCATCAATGAAATGGGGACAAAACACTACTGTGATGAGATACACACACCACCCTGTATAATGCTGAGCACATTCACTGAATGTCCTCACCTCAGCTACTCTTCTAAATTGGCTCTACACAACCCGAAAAATCGGGGGAAGGTTGGGAACACTGAGGAAAACCCACGATTTGGAATGTGGCGGCAACAGAGAGGAGGAAGGACCCTAACGGCTTTGAGGGGGGAAAACAATCCATGAAGAAAAGAGAAAATCAAGAAAACTAAGATAAGGAAGGGACTTCAAGAGAAAGAAGGTATAAATCAGTCAAATACTGCAGACATTAGGGATAATCAAGGCCCAAAAATCATTAATGGCCTCTGACAATAAAATCTCTATTATAGTGGAATTCATTATTGACATCAGAAACCATCTTAAAGTTAACTAAAAACTCTTCCAAAGGATTAGCTTTTAAAATAATAAAAATAGAGCGTTATTTTAGTGATAAATTTATCTGAGTATCAGTTTTGCCTTATTTCAAAGGATTTGAGGAAAAAGGGGAATGTTTTATTCATATTCAAATTACTTAATCCTGTTTCTAAGTACTTAGCGTCTATTTGTATAGCTCTTGTGAAAATCACAGATGATCTTTAGAAAAGCTGGTCTGACAGGACACTTAACTGTAAGCCCTTCACTAGCTAAGGTGTGCCTATCAGCTGTTTCACACCCACTGGCACACCCCCTGGGAATTCCAGACTAAAGTATCAGATATCAGATGTAAACTAAGGTCTAAATCTTATAAATGATAGAATTAATTCATCTGAGGTGTTATAATTTTTGGAATGACTAAATGTTATCTTCCTTTCTTCCCCATGAGAGGCGAAAAACAGTAAAACAGATCATTATAACCAAGAAACAATTTGCTCATTTGTGTGATTTTACATGCGACACATCAGAACTATAATTATAATAATGGCTACTGTCTTGATGGATCAATATCATTAGGTAGAGGCTGCTAATGCTAAGAAACATTTAAGATAGAGGCTGGCTGTTCAATCAGTCATCAATTTATTCTTAAATACTATACATTGTGTTAGGCATTAGAGATTTGTAGTTGAAGACAATCTATCTTACCCATCATAGACTTCAAACCTTTGTTGTCATGAAGCCGTCAAGCTCATACCACTTACATTTCCAACAAAGATTTGGCTTCGGTAATAAAATAGGTGCTGAGAACATATACACAGTAGAGCAAGATAAATACAGTCCTTGCCCTCCCAGAGCTTAAAGATCCGTCCGTGTTTACCTTAAGAATTCTAGAAAAGATGAAGCATGAACCACTACCACCATTCTGCCCAGAATTATTTAGAGTAAACATCCTAATACATCTTAATCTAAAATGACAACAAAGTAAGTGTATGAATCCCAAGAAAACTGATAGCTGAGACCGGCAATATGCAATAAGTACACATATAATTCACCATCTGAACAGGAAAACTTTTGAGAGTGACAAATGCTAAACAAGGTGAGATGCCAGGACAAGGTGTAACTGGGACTCTCCCAGGAAAACCAGGAGTGTTCTCAACCAAAGTACAGGACACATGGGCTAGAAACAGCTGACGTCATTATGTAAGGCTGATGCATAAACACAAGTCTAGATTTTTCTAGGCAAATTATCTGTAGACACATCCTACCTTAGATATTTCATGCTATAGTTGATTCAAAGCAGTTGATGTCTCAGGATAGTCTTTACGAATGGGGACTGACCTTTTAACATGGTGCCATGTTGGATATTACAATCATAGGAAGTCTAGAATTTTTTAAAAAATGAAATAAACATAAACCATCTAAACAACATTTCCCACCTTTTCCACAGGATAAATTAGGAAATGATAATATTTTTACTACACAAAGTGGGAAACTGCTGAAGCTGCTCACGGCTGGGGCCCTGCATGGTGGGCTGAGAGGACCTGTATTTCGGCAAACACATACTTATTGTTACTAGTATGCCATGGCCCACCGGGCCGAGAAATCGACCCAAATTCTGCAACACATTGATAGATAATGTTTATTTACACATCTGAGTGAAGAATACAAGATGGCAGGAAATGAATGATAATTCCACTTAAGAGAATAAATAAAACATTCTGAAGATGGTGATAAAATGATACCAAAAGTTGTACCGAATGTGAAAACATAAGTGATGAGACAAAAAAGCATAGGGGGAAAGTCTATGCAACAAGCATTGGTCTGTATCTACGCTCATGTATCCGGTGCCAACCATTTTTACCACAAATGCATTAGTTGAGGATAAGAGCCACAAACTATCCTTTTCATTTATATATCCTTTCTGGAAGAGGAAGGAAAAAAGTTAAGAGGTGTTGAATCCCATTACTGTATATGGTAACTGCTGAAACCTTCCAGAATAGGTCCAGATGGGTTAAAAAAACCAAAAACCTCATTTTCTCCCAGTTTAACTTTTTAATCGACATAGTTCTTTGTTCCTGTGGTGAAGATGACTAAGTATCCTCCAGAAACCATTCTCCATTTCTACTTTTTAGTAATAGACACCTGCTGCCATCACCACTCAGTTTAGCTGGGTGCACTAGCTGCTCAACCAGAGATAATATTTCCCACCCCATTTGCAAGCAGGTACCGCCATGCAACTAAGCTGGGCCAACAGGATGTGAGAAGTGAGTGTTCACTTCCTGGTAACCTCTGTAAAGACAAGGCTACTTGATTTGGCCTTCCTTTTCCTTTTGTCCTGCTGGCTAGAAAATGGGCAACAGGCACAAACCTTAGAAACCACAGGTGAGGCACGGCAAAGCTGTCTCGCCAGCCCCTGGCTGCTCACATCTGAACTGTTACATGAGAAGGAAATAACTATCTTATTTAAGCCAATCAATTGGCTTAAATAGTCTCTGTTACAGTAGTTTAGCTGGTACCATAATTAATAAAATTCCAAACTACTAAAAAATACCTCTTAAATAAAAGCATTTAGAAATAGAAAGATTTGGATAGACTCCTTTTAAAGTTGATCCTTGGGGCCGGCCCAGTGGGCACAGCGATCAAGTTCACACGTTCCGCTTAGGTGGCCTGGGGTTTGCTGGTTTGGATCCCAGGTACAGACCTATGCACCATTTATCAAGCCATGCCGTAGCAGGCATCCCACATATAAAGTGAAGGAAGATGGGCATGAATGTTAGCTCTGGGTCAGTCTTCTTCAGCAAAAAGAGGAGGATTGGTGGCAGACGTTAGTTCAGGGCTAATCTTCCTCAATAAATGAATAAATAAATAAATAAATAAAGTTGATCCTTATCTATAATACAAGAATTTTCATAACTACTGAGGACTCACAGTGGAAGATATAAACAGAACATAAATATTTTATATTAAATAAATTAATTAAAATCATTTATAATTATAATCTATTACAAATAAATATACGATAGACATTATATTAAAAATAAGTAATCATAAAATTATATAATAACTATAAATAATTTAAAAGGTAAGACCTGTGAGAGAAAAAAGGCATTGGACAATTAGGAGATGATTTTATTCAGGCCACTGCAACATGGAGAACATTCATTAAGAAGGGCTGTTTCAAAGACAAGAAAGGGGCCTGGAGTTTTATAGAGGCAGGTGAATGAGGAAGTCATCTGAGAATCTTATGGGAGTTAGAAGAAAGAATAGAGATGGGTCTTATCTCAGAATATTCTACAGCAAAGTACTCCTTTTTGGTTTCCCAGAACATGAAAGGGTGGGGGATTTTCCAGGAGTAGGGGTCAGGAAAGTGCAATATTGTCAGACCCAAATTAGAAATGGGCAATAAGGAACGCATGAAAGGTTTCAACAAGGGGGCAATGAGATCAGCACTCCAATTTAGAAAGAATTCTACACAGAGTATGGAAGTGGGACTGGAGAGAGGAAAGACTGGAGGAAGGGAAATGAATGAGAAAGTTACACTAGTCAAGACGATTTCCAGGTAAATTCAATTGTTCAGGTTGAATAGCTAGCATGGTGTAATAAATTTAAGCAGAGATGCCCAGTAGTCAGTTGACCTGAATCTCAAGAGAAGTATCTGGGATGGAATTACACATTTATGACTAATCATAAATTAGTATAGAAGATGAGATGACCCAAAGAGAGTACATATAGAGAAAAAGGTCAAAGAATCCTGAGTACCACTAACATTTAGGGAAGAGGCAGAAGAAAAGGATTCAGCAAAGGAGAGGGAGAAGAAAGAGGCAGAGAAGGAGGAAGACAACTTTGTCCTGGGAGCCAAAGGAGGCAAACACTTCAAGAAGAGGGTGGCAAGCGGCATCACACATCACAAGCTGGTCAAGAAGTTAAGGAGTAGAGTGACTGCTAGATCTGGCGTTGAGAGTCATGGAGATTTCAGCCCAAGCACCCCCAGTGAAGAAGTCTGGCTCACTGTGGGCAAGGAGTAAGTGGGAAAGGGAACTTTTGCTTCTGGGAAGTTGCCTGGGGAGGGAAACAAAAGGCTGGGACAACAGCAAGCAGGGGAGGCAGGTTGGATGGAAGCGTGGCATTTTTTAAGATGGGAATGGAGCAGGGAACTAGAAGTTAAAAATAACTGGGTGAGAAAGTACAGAGATGTTTTTTCATACGGCTGTTTCTTATTTTGAGCATAAAGTTAAAACATATACAGTAAACACATTTCTACTGGAGCTCTAACTCAAGTATGTAGCATATGTTCTGACTAAATAAAGGTATCAAGAATGAAGAATTCATAGTTCTGCGGAAAGTCTTAAACAGAGTTAGGATATATATTGTGTGCTTTTCCCTTCACTAAGTTGGTAAACATTAACCTTGCTAACCACCATATCACTTATCCAGTTGTAAAACTTTAAAGGGTACTTTTTGGGAAAAGACTAAAGACAAAAAAAGGTGCCTTGCAAAAGTAATTCCACAACTCATGTAACTCTGACAAGAAAACACAGCACATGGACATATGTTCAAGTAATCCAAACAGTGGCGGGCTTCCTCACCCGCTGAAACTCCCTGTGAAGGTCAAGCATCGAAAGAACTCAAGTCAGACTACACTGAAAGGAAGAAGGTGGGAAAAGAAATATTTATTATTCCTCAGGAGAGTGTTAGTGACCCATAGCAGCTTAATTTACTTCTCATTTCCCTGGCAGCAGTACGGAGGGGAAAAGATGATGTCAGGCGGAGTGGTGTACACGGCTGGCGTCTTTGAGTGGCAATCCCAGGCTGTACCTCATCCTGCAACACTGAGGCTCCTGCAAATATACAGGAGGAGACAGGAAGAGAACCAGCCCTCTTGAGTAACCAAGCTCTCACATACTGGAGCTCATCAAATGGTCACATTCTCCCGAAGCAGTACTATTTCTGTTCCGTTTTTATTGAGAGAAAACTGAGGTTTAGAAAGTTGGAGTTTGACCAAGGTCATGCAGAGAAAATATGGCAGTCCAGGATTCAAACCCAGATCTCACTGGCCCGACCAAGCCCATCCCTGCCCTCTTCAGCTTGTTTTAAGTTAGAGATGAGCTCAAATTAAATTAAAATTTACAAATTCTTAGAAGGAATCCTTAAGTGAAGGAGACAAGGCCCTGAGGTTCGAAGGCTGCTTCAGGACACAAGGAACAAAGTCTAAAAAGTGAAATTACAACCTGACTGCCATTTATTAACAGTATTACCTAATGTCTTTACCATCATCTTGGTTTTTAAAAGCACTTGGACAGATTCCAACTCATCTGATCCTTACAAATTGCTGAGAGACAAAGAAATAGGGTCAGCTTCATTTTTTAGCTAAGAAACTGCTGCAATAAGGAAATGGCATAGCTGAGATTACAAACGGAGAGTTCTATAACATCAAGTGTCCTAGAGCAGGCTCTCAATAAGTGTTCAAGTGTCTCACAATTTCACATATCTTCAGAAGGAGCTGTTAACAAAGTCAGAGCAAATATTCAGTATAAGCTCTTCTTTAAACTTAAGTTATGAAGATTTCCTTTTTATTCTGAATTCATTTTAATAGAAACTAGAACTGTAATTCTTTTCTTTTTTACAGATAGGCACCTGAGCTAATATCTGTTGCCAATCTTCTGTTTTTTTCCTTCTTCTCCACAAAGTCCCCCGGTACATAGTTGTATATTCTAGTTGTAGGTCCTTCTGGTTGTGCCATGTGGGATGCTGCCTCAGCACGGCCTGACAGCAGTGTCATGTCTGTGCCCAGGATTCGAACCTGTGAAATCCTGGGCCGTGGAAGCGGAGCACAGGAACTTAAAATACTGAGCCACGGGGCTGGCCCCTGGAACTGTAATTCTTAAAGAGTAAATAACTCACTTGGGCCAGCCAGTTCACAAGTGCAAAATATGTACTGATTACCACTGTGAATAAAGTACCAGCATAGCTCTGATTTTAGGAATCTTACAGGAGGGGCCAATGGACCTACATTAGAGGTAAGATTCTTAGTGAGGGGATAGGCTATATTTACTATATTCTTATAATTCTACTTTGCCAAATAAATTTCCTTTAGTGCTTCTGAGATGATGATACACCGCTGGTGCCCCTATAAACATTCTCTTCTCTTAAATTAGGCAATGAAAAAATTGGCATTAGAAAAAAATATTTCTACCTATTACTTTTAATTCTGGAGTCATTGGTTATAACCAAACTCAGCAAGTTGCCTCCTAGTAACCTATACCTAATGGCTACTTTCCATAAAATATGGCACATGAGGAGGCAGCGTGTTTCTTAAATGCCTTGAGTCTTTCTTCACTAATAACACAATCACAAGCAGAAGAAAAATCAGACCTGAACAGCACTAGCATCGCCGAGAGACAGGAACACCACTGACATAAATTACAGGCCTTCTCTAAATCAGAGACCATCATCCATTTCACAGAGAGCTTCCTGCCCACCAAAATCTGCCTTAGTTGGTTTTCTTTCTGTTATTGTTGTTGAAAAACAGAGACACTGAGCCAGCCCAGGCAGCATCATGGCAATTTCAGACACACACACACACAGAGCCTTTAAAGCTCCCATGAGGACATCTAGTTTTTAAGGAAATACTAACAGGGAACAGGTTGAGGGTATTTTCCACTGGTTTAAAGATAAAGCTTTCTACCATTAAAAAATAAATCAATCTAGAATTATAGAAACAGGAAGCAGCAGCTGGATTTATCATCCTTCATTTCCTCTGAGACTCATCGTAAGGATGGTCGTAAGGAACTCCCCAGCGAGACACAAGCAGTGGAGGGTTAGCCTCCTCCTGCCTGGACCCGCACAACCTGCACGCTGCTGCTGACTGTTACAGCGCCGGTTGCCACTTGCAGTCAAACTGCTCACTTAATCTGAGAGAGCTCTCTGTGCCCAGGTGTTGCATTTTGATAAAATGAAAAATCTGACTAGAATTTAAAAACACATATATAATTGTGCTGCTCCTAGAAGAGCCTGGCTCTCATCTCTCCTGCAGGTCTCTCTCTCCTGGGCTCAGTCCCGGAGGCTTCGGGAGGACAACTCATCTTGAGGGACCCTGCAGCCTTGTTCTGGCGGCTATCTTGCAAAGAGCATGAGAGCTGGGTTCAGGCTTCTTTCAGCCACTGGTGATTGTAGCTGAAGTCTCCCATCTTTCTCGGCCTCAGCTCTCTCATCTGTGAGATAGCAATGAGACCACTGATTTCAGAGGGGTGCAAAGAACAGTAAATGAGATGTGGAATGTGAAAATACTTTGTAGATCACACATAAATAATAACAGACTACAGTAACAGCAATATTCATCCTTGTAGAAGGAGTTTTACCAGTTCCAAAGCTTTCACAAACATTATCATTTCGTTTGATCCTCAAATTGATAAGAGTGGGATAGGTGGTGATGGTGGCATTGTCATCACCACCATCATCAACACTATTATTATTCTTGTTTTATAAATAAGCTAGCCTAGAGGAACATAATTGGAGAATTGTGTCCTAACTCTTTAACAAGCATCCAAATCATATGAAAACATTTCTGGCAGCACGTGAGTGGTAAGTACTAGATTGGGAGTTACAAAAGCTGTTCACATTTCAGGTCTGCTACTCTGGGCAAGTCCCTTAACCTCTCCAGGCAATGTGATTCATCCATTTGTCACCAGGCTGGTAGAAGACAAAAATAAATTAGACCTGGTTTCAGCTCCTGAAGAACTCACTTGGAGGAAAGAGTGGGGGATGGAAAGAAGTGACATATAAACAGATTAATTACAAAATAGCTTTTACTTAAAATATAGAGTATGAACAAAGTGCCTTGGGATCACAAAGCAGGAAATGACTAATTTTGTCTGGGGGACTCATGGAAGAATTCCTCTCATCTGTAAACTGGGAAAAGACGGAAATCAGACTACATATTTGTCAACGTCCCTTTTGGGGCTAAATCTCTGAGAAAACTAGCCTTAGAGAGCTTGTCAGCAATTATCAATACACAGCACAACTTCTCTTACACATCTGCTCACAGCCAATACATCATTTAAAATAATTTAGATATCTATAGTGCTAGAAAACCGTATTTTAGAAAACTCTGAAAAATAAGATTTTTCAGAATATTACTCAAATACAAATCATACTTGTAAGTCTGTGGAAGTTTGTGGGTGCTGGGTCAAAGTTAGCCCGATATGTAGGAATTATGAGACTAAATCCTAGAGCAGACTGTCTAGGTTAAACTCTTGACTTTACCAGTTACTAGCTGTAGTAGGCAAGTTACTTGATCCCTCTGTGCTTTAGTTTCCTCATCTTTGGTGGTGGTAGTCGGAGGAGGAGCAGTAGGAGGAGGAGTAGTAATAATAATAATAATGATCATGCCACCTTCCTCATAGAGTTGTTGTATTAAATGAGCTAACATATACAGACTTAGAAGAGTTCTTGGCACCCAATATTGGCTTTCTAAGTTAGTTGCTGTTGTGATCCGTGAAAGTATAGTAATTGGCATTTTTGGATAGCTCTTATAAAAATAGTCTCATAAGCCTGAAAGTTTCTTATTTGGCCTCAATTCACAATTTTCACTTTTTAGAAATTTATGGGAAGTTCAATTAATCAATGATGAAATATAGGTTGAAATATAGGTCAGAAATACACTTAAGCAGAATTTTGGGGAATGTAATACACTAAATATGATTTTAAAAACTTATTTCCAGTGGCAGATATGAAACTGACATGGACAATATAGGTTTAAGGTAACAGAATCGGAAATGTTTGTATTTTAGAAAATTGTATGCTTTTAAAGTGACTACATCAGAGTTTTGAATATTTTGGAAAAATACAGAAAAGCAGAAAACAAAGGGGAGGGATGGCCATATTCTCTCAAAATTTCTTTTTTCCTACTGTTTTAGTCTTATATTTAAAATGTAATTTACAGTACATCAGAATTAAAAGAATTCAAGGTAATGTTAAAGATGTAAATTTAGGCATCCATCAAAAATATGAGCATTTTAAATAACAAAGTTATTTTCATTTTTTCTCACTAAATTCACACAGGATTTTAGGAAATTATTTGGGTCGCTAACAGTATTTTATCATTACTATATAGTAACTGTCAGGTGAAATGGACCATATCCAGATAAAATTAAACTTCTGTAAACCAAACTGCATGTTTTAATTGGCAGCATTAGCAACACTCACCAAACCAAAAGATTCTGCATTTAATATTTAGTAGGTTAAACATCATTCATCTACTGGCTCTCAACCAACATCAATACTTACTGACTCCTGGGACCTGTGGTTTTTATTAGTCAATAATGCTTAGGTTCAGGCCTCAAAATTAATCATTAAAACTTGGTGCTACAAAAAATGTTCACCAGAACCCCAAAAGAATAAAGAGACGGACAGGATATTTATCCTACTCTTACTATGTTCTGGAAAGAATAGGACAATTTTTCTCAATACAGAACAAGTTTGCTTTCTGACTGTTCTTGATGCTTTATAACATATCCACAGGAAATGAAGCAAAATAATTCAAGCTATAATGTACTGAGAGTCAAGTATGTGCCAGGCACACTGGAGGAGGGTTTTACAAAGACTATTTCATTTAATGGGTACAACTCCTTGAGGCAAATTTCTTCCCTAATTTTACACGTGAAAAAAAAAAGTAAAGCTTAGAAATGTTAGATAATGTCCTTGTAAAGTTAAAGAGCTAAAAATTGATAGACCAGGAAGCAAAACTAAACACACATACACACACACACTGTTTTGCAAGTTGTATAGGTAATCATTTTAGAGAAATATAAAGAAGGAAGGCATTCAAAAGTTTCTTGATGAGAGTATTAGATTAGTCTACTTAATTCTAGTAATCAGGAATCACAAATTATATGATAACATAAATTTATAACTGCTTTCTGGACACATGATCAAAAATTTAGGAATAAACTTTACAGGAACAGATAATTTTAGGTACCCCTAGAAGATCAAAAGGCCACTCAGTTAACCAATCCTTATAATTGACATTAATTAAATACAAAAAGTACAGTGATATTATAATAATTTTATAGAAAAGGTTTATTTAAGATAGGATTCAACATTCAAATAATTCAGTGCCATTTATTAAGTTTCTATTATGTACCAGGAGTTATACTCAGAAGGTAGATGAATAAGATTCTTTCATTCATTCTTTCATCTGCCTAATTATATTGTGTGATGTTCTGGTACATGTGGTACAATGATTTATAGCTCCTAGATTACCTGGGGGGCCACAAACTATTCCAATTAGCAAGTTTCTAGACTGCCCTGCCTTTTACTGTTTTTGTAACAAAATATTAAAATAAGGCAGCTAGTCCATGTACCAAGAGAGCTGTTAATTTAGGCTCCTACAAAAGAGAATTTAACAGTTAATCAATCCTTCTAAGACAGCTTTACGATAAACGTGACTCTTGGAACACCAGATTGTTCCAGGAGAAACTATATTCAAAGTCAATCTCATTTTCTCAAAACACTTACTTCTTTGGGTAGCCCCAAGTTCTATTTCTAGAAGAAATAGTAAAGTTCTGGTAGGACTCTAGTTCTGACACTGATTAACTATTGGATCCTAGGAATGGCAATTCAAACCTCCAGGTCTCAGTTTCCTTATCTGTAAATTTGGACGACTGTATGAGGTTGTTTCTTCCTTCCTGATACAAAATTCTAAGATTCAGTCACGCTGAAAATACAAATTCAAATATATCCTTCAGCGAAAGCCATTTGCCTCCCATCCCCACTCCAAGGGGGAGCTAGCTGGTCAGAGTAGCTGAGTCCCCACACTACTTTATTCACAGTTTATCAGGGTCATCGTTAGGATATAATTATCTTTTTACCCAACAGACTGCAAGTTATTCTAGAGGAGAGACTGCGTCTTTTTGATCTTTGTACATTCATCATCTAACAGATTCTAATTGCCTAGTATACAAAAGATATGCAATAAGTGTAATAAATTTTTGGAACCACTCTATCAAGCATTCATTTGGTACCTCTTTATTTGGGTCCTAGACCACATTCTGGAGATATACCAAAGTTCCCACCCATAAAGTATGTGCAGTTTAGAAGCAGGGCCATCGTGTGATGATGAATAATAAAAGTTTAGTACACTTTAAGTCATAAGTTTAAGTGAGTTCCCTAGGAGAAAACAGGTTCTTGGAGTTTAAGATCTCTAAGATCCTTCAATGCTTTCCCATTTTGTGACCCACCCTGCAGAGCCTTACCATTTTTTCCTCCTCCATTCCTCTTCTATATTATGGGCATGAATCTGTGTCATGCTTATCTTATCTTTAATGATTCAACTCTTCAGGAGAAAAAACAGTCTCAAAAGGGTAGAGACTGATTCAGAGATGGAAAAAACTAAAACACTTCAAGACAAGCAAAAGAAAGAGTTTAGGAAAAGTCAACAAGAAATTTTAATGGGGTGGTGTAAGTTATGAGTGAGGTTACATCAGGCCAGGGCAGGGAAAAGAAAAGAAGTAAAGATATATGTTTTTTGGCCTGAAGTGTTTAGCTTTCCAATTCCAAAACACAATTTCATGTAACACTTGTCTGTTCTTTGGTATTTATTTTTCTTGTTCATGCACATCCCTCTCGGTTAGGAACAAAAGGGAGTCAAGGCTGCTGGCACTTGTGCACGAAGGCACAGTGGAAGACAGGAAGCCCAGCTCCTGAAGGATGGCCAAGAAGCCCTCTGGGACCCTTTGTGTTCTGAACATGACAAATCACAACGGCCTCTCCACATGAATAAACGCTGACAGGTTTGTATAGAAGAGCTTAACTAACATACTCTTGTGTTTCTTCTAAGGTGAGCTGGGTACATATTACAAATACAGATTCCTGGGCTCCACCCAGACCTACCCGCTTCTCCATGAGCCCCCACAGATCTGCAAAAGAGTCTCTAACAGGCTGGAATGGAAGGAGCAGTTAAGCAAACAAAATGCAGCTTGAGAGCCCTTGCCAGCAAGGCTGAGCCAAGATGACTCAGCAGGTTAGAGCTGTGACCCTTTACTTCTGGAGTCATTATTCTGGTTCTTATCCAGTGGCTACTACAAATGCACACACACGGACTGGCTTTACTCCAGAGCCCATCTGAGAACACCATGGAGTGGCTAACACAACTTGGCACAATACACGGGCAGGTTTTTCGGAAGACAGGCAGACCCAGGCCTTGGTTGACAACCAGCTCCAAAAGTTTGGCTGAGAACACCAACAAAAAGTCATGGTCTACCTTAACTTCTGTGCTTTAGAAAGGGCACAGAAGTTGGAGAAAGAAGAAATGAGGAGACTGGTGGGAGGTGGGATTGTGGGGTTCTGTCAGTCAAGTACTACAAATCAGTTGCCAAAGCTATTAAATTCATCACAGTAATAATAATAAATTCCCTTCGGTGATGACAGTGACTCTAGGTTTTGCCGTTCTTCAGCCGCTGCAATGCACTTGCTTCTGTTGGAGCTGAGTGGTACCATGCGATATACTCTGGATCCCGCTTACATTTAGGGTAAAATTCACCCTTGGGCTAAGTTATATCCACCACTAGATGTTTGGAAGGCAGCACCGTTTGACAGTTTATGAAGAGGAATTGTTCCTCTCATCATTTTTCAGTCAAATAAGAATTAATTTTTTAAAGCCTAAAAGTGATGTGTAAAAGAAGCTTCAGATGTAGGAAGGGGGCAAGAAGTGAAAAGGGATGGGGGCCAGTTAAAATACCAGGGAAAAACGTGGCAGCCACATAAAATGTACTCCTACTCCACACTTAAAGTTTTAGCTAAAGCAGGGCAAAGGGCCATCTCAGTTTCAAGCACAGCTGGACAGACGCCTCATGTCCGTCCCTCACTGAATGTCCCTGGTGAGCAGGGCCAGGTCTAACCTACGTCTGAAGGCTCCACAGCAGGTGTCGTGAGAGGACTTTGTTCCCTTTCCTCATGTTATCACCTGGAGAAAATTCCCCACAATATTAGACTTGGCCCCTCTCTCCACCTCCTCCTTCCTCTTTCTTCTCTTTAGGACGTGCCTGCCTGCAGAGATAGTGAATTCTGGACTCCTCTCCTGCTGGAGGTAGGAGGCTTTCCCTGCTGGTTGCCAGCTTCCGTTGTCCTGCTATGCCAGGGAAAGAGTGGGCAAGTCTATCCAACTCAAGGATGAAATTTCAGAAGGCCTACTTGGCTGCAGACCCAAAGCCACATTCTTGCAAAAGTATTTTCAGTAATAAAGATGGTACTTTGCTGTCTATCAGCCTGACTCCTTTCTCTCTCTCAAGTGCTCTTTAATTCTGGCATAGAGGAGGGGGATTTATGAGTCCCCTCAAACCTCAAGAGTGGGTAGGTCTCCTTGGCTTCAATATCTTATAATTTTTAGTGACTATTTATCAAAGATATATGTGCAAAAATGTGGTGAGAGGAAACTAAAATAATCTGTTTAGTCTTATTTGTTCATAGGTGGGTATGTGACCATACTCCATCCTACCAAATTCTTGGGAAGGTATCCAATTTCTGTGTGAATTCTTAGACGGAAACAATTCATCTAAAGTATATTCAAAAGAGAAACAGCCCTCTCAAAATTATTATTGATGTCTTAGCACATGGAAACAGGTTTTTGACCTTTGACGAGTATTAACCACCTGGAAAGTTTCTGCTAAATATTTTACAAGCCAAATGACAAAGGCGGAAACTTAACCCTTAGGATGATTTCTTTGTATGTGCTGAAGTAAACTGAAGGGCACCATGACATTTCTTCATCAGTTCTTCCCCACTTTACAGCCAGATATCTTACACTATCAATCCTTTATAAGAGTTATTAAAAACTTCAAAATGAAGTGTTTCCATGTAGAAATTCATGTAGCTAGCCATTTGCCTGCAGCTAAAAACTCCAGCCATGGGTAGAACCTTAACAGCAAGGATACTGGACAGCTAACTAAGTAAGTGTAACATGTGTCATCATTTTAATTCATCCTCCCAACTGCCCTGTGAAATAAGCGTTACTACCAATCTCAGATCGGGGCGGGGTGGCGGGGCGGGGAACTGTGTTCGAGAGGTTCAACTCCATGCCCAAGATTACTCAGCTAACTCACAGTGGTGGCACGGGGACTCAAAGACAGGTCTTCTGATGGTAAAATGTAAGTGCTTCCCATGAAGTCATGATTCTGGAACATCCTTCCCTGCAGCTTTACAGAGACCCAGGCACTGCAGGAGTGGCAAGCAGAGCTCCAGGTAGGGCATGCCAGCAAAAACCAAAAGTAGAAACCTGGAGCAGACAGAAGAGCAAGCTAGCTCACTGAGTTCAGATTCCCCCCGCCTTCTGTGTTCCTGCAGGTCCTTTTAAGGAAGAAAGGCGAGTGAACTCATTTCATTTTATTTCCTTTCTTCCTTTCCCTGGCCTGACCCACAAAGACACAGACCAGGAACCAGACCAGTGGGCAGCTGATAGCTCTTAAAAACAATTTCACATCTGTAAAACTATAGGATGCTCCAGTAACTCTAAAGAGAACCTGAAGGTCCAACTTTCTTGAATTCTCCAGCGGTCAGATGGTCATTACAGCTGTGATGAAAACCACAGCTGAGCCTGGGGACCCTTGAGGGAGCCAAGCAAAGGGTGAAATGCCTTTGGCTTTGACAGAAGTATGGGAGGAAGGTAAGAGAGATCCTTCCAGAGTGCTTAGAAAGATGTCTCTACTGTTAAGTTTTCATCCTGACCCCTCACTTTAAATCTTTAGACCCCACCTTCTCTGGTTTGTCCTTGGAATAACAGCAACAGGCTTGAATCCTGAGTTGGGGGAAGGTGGGTGCTCTCAGACTAAAGCTGAAATTCCACGAAGATAATTACTCTTAGGGGCAAAAACAATAAGTAATCGAAGCCTCCTAAACCACTAGAATCATTAAATGGAATGACAAGTGGATGTTATATACCAGAGTTATTAAGAAAATCTTAAAGGTATACTTATGTCTTGGAAGAAATCACCTCAGAGCTGACTATAAAATTTCTGGGCTCAACTCGAGACATTAAATTGGTGTTAAGAACTCCACTGAAGGGAAGTAGCAGATTGAAATGTTCATAAAGTACGAGACTCCTTTTTGTGAATCATGGTTATCACCACAGTTATGAACATCAACAAACACCCCAAAAAGTCAGTGTGGTAAAGCAGAAGAAGAAATGATGTTTAACTTTCTGAAGGAAACCCTCCTTCCTAAATCAATCAACACCAGAATCCTGAAAAGACACATTTCAATGTGTTTAACTGTGCTTGCTTGTCAAATGAGAGCGATAAGACATCGAACACCACCCTTTCTGGCTTATCCTGCCATTTCCCTCAGTGGTGAGAACAGTGTCACCTGAGTGGAAATTACACTTGGCAATGTGATACTGTGCACTTCATTGAAAAGGCATCCATATCAGACAACTTTTATTTTGATCAAATACTGGGTAAAAAAAAGTGATGGGAGAACTGTAAAGATGGCATTACAGAGAAAAGACATCTGATATATTTAAAAGGAAGCACTTGCTGGAATTCAAACAACTTTCATCTTGATGGAAAGAAACTCAGAATCAGTTTCTCCTCTCCTCAAAGTTCTACTACCTGCTCCTCGCTGTCCCCAGCCCACCACAGTGCCCCAGCTCCTCTTTCTTTGAACACGGAGTGCAATGGAAGGATTTAAAGTAGGGCTTAGGAATCACACTGCTGGAGTAAAAATCCTGGCCCCATCATTATTAGTGCCTTGGTCCCTTCCCACATCAGTAAGATAAAGAAATAGCACTCATCTCGTAGGCTGTGGTGAGAATTTAATAAACTCATCCCTGTACTGCATTTAGTACGGAGCCTGGTACATAATAAGCACTCAATACATTTAACTTTGATGATGATGATGATGACGAAGGCATGGGCTTAACCAGACTGTGGTGAAAATAAGGAACTGGGGACTCCTCAGGGCCCAGGAAAAGCCAAGCATTCCCCTAGGCAACCAACCAGACAGAGTCCACTGGAAAAAAGCCCTCTTATTCTGTGCGCCCAGGGGACTCAACTGGGTTCTTCTTCTCAGTGACTACAGCAGCTTATCTGAAGGGGCAGGCTCACAGGACCAACGCCAGGGCAGGAGAGATGTGGAGGAACAGAGACAGAGGGCCCGAGACTGGGAGAAACTAGTTTGGGGCAGCTCTGAGAATAGGTAGCTGCCAATAGTCCACAATCATGGGATGTAGAATTTAGAAATAAAGTAACAGGCTGTTCAGATATGCACATTTTGTTAACATGGCAAAACTCTCCACCACCTTTCTTTCAAGGTCCCTTTGGCAGGGAGCATCTTCCAGAAACTGCTCTGCCTCTGAGTTCCTATAGCACTCCTTCAAATATTTATGGCCACTTTTGGCATTTAACCGTTTTGGAGAATAACATGTCTCAAATCGATTATAAACTCTGGAGGCGGGTAGTGTGTCTCACACTCTCGTGTCTCTCTTCCTGGCCTACCTCTTCCAGGGCCTAACCCCCACCATGGGAATATTCAACCAGAAAATACACAATAAAATGGAAGGCTTTGAGGGGCCAGCCTGGTGGCACACCAGTTAAGTTTGCACATTCTGCTTCGGCTGCCCAGGGTTCACCGGTTTGGATCCCGGGTGCGGACATGGCACCACTTGCAAGCCATGCTGTGGCAGGCGTCCCACATAGAAAGTAGAGGAAGATGGGCATGGATGTTAGCTCAGGGCCAGTTTTCCTCGGCAAAAAGGAGGAGGATTGGCAGCAGATGTTAGCTCAGGGCTAATCTTCCTCAAAAAAAAAAAAAGGAAAGCTTTGAGTGAGCTGGTGCTGTAGAAGCACAGGCTGCGGTACTAACAGAAGCACACAAAGGGCTGGTACAGAGAAAGGGCACTACCTCTGTGAGGCTTTAGTGAAAAGGCTGAGTCCAAGAAGTTTAGAAGGGGAAGATTTTAAGTCTTCAGCAGTCCTAAGTACTGAAAAGACTATAGTGTTCCTCCAAACAGAAATTAAATTAACAAGCCAAAAAACAAAAATAAGAAAGTCCAGCTTTTTTCCCATGATGACTGCTTCCATACTTTTTTTAGCAGTGACTATCAAATTCTTCTAAAAACATCTTCTACTGGTGCCTTTGCTTTGCAGGTGCACTGAACACGTGTTTAGTTTGCCTATCTGGTAATCTAGCCCAACTTGGGTACCAAAGGACTCCCTCCAGATAGAGAGGCAGATCTGAAAGAATGGAGTCGGGCAGGGGCAGGGAGTGGAGAGGGAAGAATGAAGGAGACAGTGGGCCCCGAAGGGGAGGGGCAGAATGAGGAGAGTTGGAGATAGGGCAATGACGCAGTTAGAGTAAGGCTGGCGACTTGATTCCTGCCAGCCTAAATCTAGAGAGAACATCACAGATAATCTAAACCCAATCTTCTCCTTTTACAGAGGAGAAACTATAACCCATAGATGATGACTTACTCAAGGCCAAAGCTGCTGGTTTGAGACCAGAACTGAACTCTGGGTCTCCTGGCCGCCTCCTTAGAGCTCTTTCCATTCAGCACATCTCTTCCTTACGCTCACAGGGCAGGCGCAATCAGGGCTCAGACAAAGAGCTCCGAACTCATGCAGCCATGACAAAACCCTCTAGTCTCCCCTGCCTCAATGCCGACTGCTGACAGAGTCATCAGAAGAGGCAACGGAGATGAGGCCCCTGGTTATCACATTGTTTTGGTGAAGCCATTTGGCCTTCTGATAGGATTCGAGGGACTAGAGACGTATGAGTACAGTCTATTCCCCAGGCAGGAGGAAGGCTGGCTGGCTCAGGCTCAGGCTTGACAGTTCACGGCATGAAAGCACAGAACACAAGAATTAGACACCCCTTATACTCCCTGCCTGCCTCCTGCCTTCACTGGCCATTGCAGAAGAAATGAAATCACCACTGGATACCTGGCTTTGTGATTTCTAATAGAGTACAGTTGTGAAGGATGCACAGGGTGAGGATAAGGCATGTAAACCAACCAAGGCAGCTGCTTTAAGAATAGTCTTGAAGGGACGCTGCTGTGGTTTTGCTGGCTGTAAAACTGGGACAGACAGAGAAATCCTAATCCTTCCTTGATGCTCCCACAATATCCTGTGCATTTCTGCTCACGCCCTCCTCCCTGCCCCTTTCATGAATATCCAGTTTTGAGTCTATGTCCTTCACTAAGCTGTTAAGATTCTCCAGCGCAGGAAGCAAAACTTATTGATGTCTGTTTCCCTAGGGACCAGTACAGGACTCGGCACACAGCAGGGCAACCAACACACAGTTGTAAGGCATTATCACACACATTCTTTAACTGGACTCTTAAAGTGACACTGAGGCAGGAATTGTTGGTCTCATTGTACAAAGAAACTGAGGCTAGGAGAGGCTTTATAGGCTCCCCAAGGCCATCTGACATCTTTTGGTTCTGAGGCTAGATTTTCACTGGACCACTTTATAATCAGGTAACTGAAGAAGTTATATATAGAAGATTAAAGAGAAAGCACTGATCCTCTGATGTGGACTTATCCATAGTGACCTGCCCAACTGAAGAGAAGAGACACAAAAACTTCTAAATAAGTGTTCTGAAGCAGGAACACTGATCAGACATAGATGGAGTTTCCACTAATTCTTTTCTTGAGGACTTTTCCATCCTAAAGCTCTGCAGAAATGTCTAGTGGACATGAATTCGATACAGATACAGGTTCATCTGGTTAAAAGGTCATGAAACAAACCGTGTCTAGTTAAACTGCCAACACTGCCCCCCACATCTTGAAAGAGCAGGATGTGGGACGGCTGCAGGGGTTGCCAAACCACAAGTAACTCGGATGTGGCTGATTCACCATTAGGGCTCAGAGAAGCAACAACAGGCAGCCACTTCGGGCAGCTGGCAGGATCGGGTTGGTTTGGGTCTTTGACCCTTCCTGACCGTCTCAGAGCGCTTGAGCCTCTCCTCAGCCGATGAAAGTTGTTTTCAGCACAGCTGCACCCTAGAATAAGCTCTAAAAGGTATCCAATGTGGGTCCCACCCCCAGAGGTGCTGACTTGCCTGGTCCTGGGGTGTGGCCCTCACATCTGCATCTGAAGTGTTCGGAAGCTCAAGCTCGTCTGCAATCCTAGGGGGCAGCCCAAGTTAGGAAGACCAGCACAGCTGCAACATCTTCCGGCTCCTCCTTTCCCACGTGTCCATCAAAGTCTACAACACTTCAGCGAATTGCTGATCAGCACTCTGGGAGTGTTGAAACCGCTTTTGAGTTACTTAAAACCAACTTTTCTCTACTATAGCCTTGACTTGGAGATGTTCTACTCAAACATATCCAATGACAGGAAACTTGCTACCTTAAAAGGCAGTTTGGAATTGTATGCTTAGAACAGGGGGATGTTATAGCATATAAATTATATCTCAGGAAAGCTGATTTTTAAGGCACTTTGTTTCATTTTGGGAACAGCACTTATTACAAGTGCTTTGGATTAAGCATGCTATATGTTATACCTACTGGTTCTAGCTTTACTACTGGGGCCATTCAGATTTAAGTCTAATTCCTCTTCCACTTGACTTTGGATTCAGGCATACTGGGGTTTGAGTCCATTTACTACCTAAGCGACCCACAGCAAATGATCTCTCTCTAAGTTTCATAAGCTTCCTGAGCCATAGGAAGTGGGAGTATTTCCTTTGTAGGATTTGTGAGGGCTGGAAAGCACCTAATATCCTCAACACTAAGATGCTGAGTGAATGCTTTCCTTCCCTTCCCCAGAAAGGTGGAGTGCAAGTCTTCCCCCAAAATTCTCCCTTCTTAGGCTAAACATCCATGACGTTTAGCAATCCACACTTATTTAATGACTCCTCATCAGATTGTGGTTTTTCCATTCATCACCATCCCACAGTTCTTCTCCTCTGAACTCTTTAGATTTGACAAATGTCTGCAGTGGCTTCACTTCAAGAATCGATGGATTCTGGTACAGTGAATGTGGTATACATCAACTGCATACTGGCTCATATATCAGATGATTTACGAGTTTTAGGAGCCCAAGATTCTCCCTCCTGATATAAGCTGCCTGTGGGCACTAAACCATAAACAGAGGTTCAGGTACATTTCAGAGACAATGAGTCATCTTCATTCAGCTCCTCGGGATAAGTATGGGGATCAGGTGGGAATTCCTTCGGTTATCTGCTGTGCTGGGAGGGGTGGCCTCCAATTATTACACCATGACGACGCTGTTCCTTTGCTGTAAGTCTCCAGGACCAGGCACACACCACGCTGTGTCTTACTCCATCTCTGACCTCTGTTACATTTGCCCAGCCCTTTTTCATCTGTGATTGTGGCTTGGCAGCATAAAACTGCAGAAATCAGAGATTTTGCTAATGCAGATAGGTTCAGATCATAGTGCTGTCTCTCAGAGCAAGCTATGTGACTCTGGGCGAGACATTTCACTCTCTGAATATCAGCACTCACCTCTGTGAAAATGGGAACACAGCACCTTTCTACAGGGGTTACTATGAAAATTAAGTGATATACTACAATAAAATGCACAGCCCAATGCCTAGTACATAACAGGTATCCAAAAAGTAGAAGACGAACTATTATCATCACTACTGTGGGATGGCAATTTCCCATTCTTAGACTAGACTCTGTCCTGAATGCTAATCTATTTGGCTAGGGTCTTGATCTCTCTGCTTAGTTCTTGCCATCTCTGTCCTCCAGGGGAGGTAAAACCTGATCCCCATACAGGGGCCACCCCTTCCCTTCCTCTGCCCTTCCTCACAGCCTCTCTCTCTCCAAGTCCCAGGTGGACTTCTCAGCTTCTATCAACACCTGCTGGTGTATACAGTGAGCTGAGAGTCAGGAGATCTGGATTCTAGGTCCTGCTCAGCCACAAGCTATGTGACCTTGGGCCAGCCACACAGACCTTTTGGATCCGTTTCCCCTTCTATAAGATGATAGCATCAGACAATATCATCTCTAAGGTCTCTTCCTGATTCAAAGTTTTACGATCCCCCACCCCCAACCCTCTTGCTCCCAGCCTCTTCCTAGCTATCCTTCCACTATCAATCCACCCTCTGCCTTCCCATTCACCAAAGGGAAGTCCTCAAGTACCTACCCTCTCCCCGCACTCTGACTTCTGCCCAAGCCCTGGAAACACACTACTGGTGGCCAAGTATTTATAACAAGCCACTTAAGACACAGATTTTTGGAGGCTAATCTGGAAACTTAAAACTCATATATCATAGTATGTCTATTAGAGAATGTATTTGTAAACTACCCCGAAATTATGTTAAGACTATAATGTCTACTATGATTCCAACAATTGCCTCTTAGGAGAAAATGTAATATATACACTATGTAAAATGTTTAATAAACATTTTCTGGTATTCCTTTCTTCTCCTGGTGTTTCCCATGGAAACGTTACCCCCATAGAGCATAGAGCTGCGAGTGAGTTCTGAGTGTCAGACCCAGAGACATTCTATCCTGGGCCTTACAAATTATGCACAGATGCAAACCACTTTAAGAAAACATGAGAAACAGATCACTAAAATCATAAAAAAAAATTAGAGATGATTATTCTTGTTTTAAGAGCTCTTTTAGGACATCTAAAAATAATTTCGTTTACAAAAGTTCAAAGTCTCAACTTTTCAGAAGCTCAACAGCTGTATAAAATGAAATATACATGAATAGAAACTTGTGGATATGACGTTATTTTTAATAATTTTAAAAATTACATAAGTCAGGGGCCGGCCCTGTGGCCAAGTGGTGAAGCTCGCACGCTCTGCTTCAGCAGCCCAGAGTTTCACCAGTTTGGATCCTGGGCGCGGGCATGGCACCACTCATCAGGCCATGATGAGGCGGCATTCCACATGCCACAACTAGAAGGACCCACAACTAAAAGTACACAACGATGTATCAGGGGGCTTTGGGGAGAAAAAGGAAAAACAAAATCTTAAAAAAAAAATACGTAAGTCAAAGCTATTCACAAGAAAATAAGAAACTAAAGTTAAAAAATGAATTAACAGATACATCTTTATATAAATTTTTCAAATCGACATACATGTTACTTAGAAGTTACATGTACTACACAGAAAAAAATTTCACTATACACATTTATATACAGTTTTCTGAGCTTGCTCAGGGCTAACTTAAGTTGCCTTTGAAATTTAAGCAGATATTTGGGATAAAATTACCTAGCTTTAAATTTTTCTGTTTGCTTGTTTACAACAATAGCTTGAAGAAAATATGCCAAGTTTGTAAATACACTGAGATTTAAAACTCTCATCAAATAAGAAAAACAAGCAAATTTAAACACCATTTAAGAGACTTCATAATACATTCTATGAATATAGTAGGCTTATCTTATTTGAGTAGTAATGTAATATGCTCCCAGTACATTGTTATAGTTTTAGGAACATGTAATAATTTTGCTTCTCAAAAATGGTCACTATATTATCATACACATTATTAATTATCCAGCACATCTATCTGTCCTCAGACAAGCAAGTATAGGAGTCAATGAATACTATTCACTGTAGCCACCAAAATACCAGCCTGTTTGCTCAGTGAGTAATGGGCAGGTGGGGTCGGGGGGACATATTCAGGTTCTGGGGCTAACAAGGAAAGAACATGAGTATGTTGCAGGGAATACAGCTTTTTCCTTTTTCAACTGCATGGTTCTTTCTGAACTTGATAGAACTTTCCAGAATATGTAAGCCAAGAGCTTCCTTAGCTATAATATACGGAATAGCTTGTATCCTGAAGAAAGGAAAGAAACGACTATTTAAGTAGTTATTTTAATTGCTTTTATGAAAATATGCTTATGTCACACATTCAAACAGTGATAAGTATAAATTATTTTTCTATAATCCAGCTTATTTAATATTGTGCTGATAATGTACATGAACTTTATCTTCTTGGTTTACTATGCTCTCAATTCACTTTCAGCCAATCTATGCCACCATCCTTGATTATACTAAGTACCTCTGAACTCCAAAGAATATGACCCTGTCCAATTTACCAAAAGGATTTAACTCACCTCTCAATTTCCCTCTAAAAGAATGTTTAAAATAAGGGACCATGTGAATTTCCTATGTACTAAAAGTTAACACTCAGAGATAAATAAGAACCAGACACTGACTCTTATTTACAGCACTGTGTACTACTGTGCATTCCAGTCATTTTCTAGGCATTTCCTTTTATACTCTTGTGCTATTGATGCCAACACTGCCATGCACTTGGCCCACTCTGAGACGCAGATTAAAGAAGCGAGCGGTGCCATGGAGATACGGCGTGCTCTGCTTTCGGCATATACTATTCTGATGACAGCTGTGAGGGAAGGCTTACTACACTATAATCTGAAATCCACTTGGAAAGAATTAGTCAAAAACTCAAAAAACCAATTATTTGCAAATACCAAAACACAACAATTCAAACCAATAATTAAATTTCTCCAGATATATATCTAACCAAAACTTTTATTTTCCACTATGCTCTATTGAAAAGACTAAAAATGCATTTCATAATCATCTGATTTATACCAAGTCTGCAATCATCAACAGGTCGTCTCTGTCTAAAAACCAAGTGCATGTTTCAAGGCAGTATTTTACACTAGATATTAATGTGTCCAAAACAATAACATTACAGTACAGATGGGTTTTCTACTTATGAAATATCTTTGTATCCACCCTAGGGAAGAAATGTACACTTGGAAAGATAGGATTATTCTTACCAAACTTGGAGCAATATTTTGCTTTGTTTTTGTTTTCAGATGATACTTTGTTCCTGGGGAAATGTGCCAATTCCTTCTTGCAATTCTGTTCTACCTTTTTTTCTAGCTATCTGAGCAAACAAGGTCAAATTTTAAAATTAAAAAAAAATTAATATAAAATTAGATGCTTTCTAGGAAAAAAAGCAGTAAGTATATCTGTCAAGCAACTAGAAGCTATAAGCATGTTCTAGTTCACTGATCGCCCTTCTGTTTTTGAGTATGCCCAAGCTCACAGATGCCTCAGGGCCTTTGCACTAGCTCTTCCCTCTGTAGGACTGTTCTTTCCCTAGATGTTCTCATGGCTCCTTCTTCTTATCATTTAGACCCAAACTCAACTATCACCTCTTACTGAAGTCTTTCCTAATTAACTGCCACTCTACTTTATTGTCTTCACAGCTTTTATAACTATTTGAAATGATCTTATTTATGTTTTGTTTGCTTGTTTATCCATAAGCCAGGACCTTGTCTATTGTTCACATTATAGTCTTACATCTAGAACAGTGTCTGTCATATGGTCAATAATTATCTGTTTAATGAATGAATAAATGAAAGAAAAAATTAACCAGATGTTAACTAAAGGTCATACAGAAAACAGTATTTCAAATGAACTTTGTCTCATCGAATTTTACCTTTCTTTGCTCTCGTAAGGAATACAAGAGCGGTCTATTGTGATTTCAGACAAGTCTTTAACAAAGATGAACATAACTGTGAATCTGATAGAAATATCAATCCAGTGACAGCTGTGTAGATTCCTCCCAGGTCGAACCACCGCACCTGCAGAATGCTAAAGAATGCAGGGGTGTTTCTCCGTGTACTTGGTCCTGTCTTATCCCATATCATTATCAATCAATGTTATCAATCACTATGGAAGGAGAAAAATGTTTAGTTTGCACAAAGCTGAAAAGATAGCAAATGGGCTGGAGAATAGACTTGGTATCAGAAAGATGCCCATTGGCTGAAAAGACAGGCTAAAACAAACAAGAAGAATTTATAAAGAAATCACCCCAATGCTTTGAACTTAATTTAAAAATTCAAGAGTAGAGAGATGGAGTTCAGGACACCTGACTTAACAGCAGCAGCACCTATGAAAAAAGTCCAGTTTTTATCATTGACCGTGAGCTTCATATGGGGCAAAAACATGGCTTGGCTACCAAAGAACCACTACAAGAATGTGAAACTGAACAATGGAGCATGATCAGGGAGGATGAACCAGAGTTACAAAGGCGCTAAGAACAAATTATTTCATTCACGTTTCTGAGCACTTACAATGTGATGGGCACAACACACAGACCTGGAGATGCAGGGATAAGAAACCAAAGGTCTAGTACGGGGGCACTACCACAGAGGGTGGACGCCCGATGGCAGAGGGGCAAACTCTAAGTTACAGGAACAAAGAGAGTTATTCAATCCACAGAGAACAGGCTGGAGAAGGTTCTCCAGAAAAGATAACTCTTGGGGATGGATGACCTAATTCAGAGGGTGTTGTGAAAAGTAAGTGAAACTAAGAGCTCAGCACAGTGCCAGGCACATAGCAAGTCATAATAATGATGCTGGGTACTTCTGCTATTATTATAATCAGAATTATTGCTGTTTTATGGTTATTATTAAAAATGAATGCACCCTGAAATGAATGCACCTCTCCTGACAGCAGAATTCCAATTAGTAGACGTAGAGAGAATGATGGAAACACAAAATCACCATAAGGCAAACACTATATAATAATAGTTGCAGGCAAGAATCATTGAAGGACGCTAAAATCAGTGGGCAAAAGTATGATGAGAAATAGCATATCTGCATAGTCTCAAAGTATCTCTCCACAAGATGCATATTACAAAGGGGAAAGGAGCAACTTTACAGTGCAGACAGCATCCTCACCAAGAGATCAAAGTTAACATCACCAGAGATAAGACATAACATCATGTACCTCTTGGTATGAAGGACTGGGAAGAACATGTCACATCTGTGGTATTCTTGCCAAAAATGCACATTCCCAATCTAATCATCAGAAAACACCAGAAAATCCAATTTGAAGAACAGTGTACAAAATCACTGGCCAATATGCTTCAAAGTATCAAAGTGATGAAAGACAAAGAAAAACTGAGGAACTACCAGAGAAGGGAGGAGACGAAGTGCCAAGTGGGATCCAGCAGATCCTGAACCAGAAAGAGAAAATTAGTAGAAAAACTGGCAAAATTTGAATAAAGTCTGCAGGTTAATCATATTGTATGAATGTTAATTTCCTGGTTTCTATAATTGTTCTGCATTACAGACAATTATAACTGTAAGACATTAACATTAGGGGAAGCTATGCGAAGGATATTTGAGAACTCTCTGTATTATTTTTGTGACTTTTCCTTAAGTCTAAAAATATTTCAAAATAAAAGGTTAAAAAAGTGGATGTACCTGAGCCAGGAGCCAGAGATTCTGCCAGGAGATATGAGAAATGAGAAGAGGCTGCTGTCAGACCTGAATTTTGGATATCGGGACTCCTAGGCCAAAGGATATCAGGAAGATTGAACTGATGATAGAGTGTATACGGAGCCCATGGCTAGAAATACCAAAAAGTTGGCCCTGACCAGGAATGTGTATGGAGAACTATTCTGAGTTGAAGTAGTAGGCGGGGTATAGTTGAACCTGTTGTTGATGACTCAGCTCCAACATCAAGAGCGTCAACCAACACTGTTTTCTAATATGGAGGCCCCCAGGGTCCTGGAATGTGGTGTGCAGGGACTCTCTCTTGCAATGCATTGGGAGACCTGGTGCCTTTTTTTTATTTCACATAAACTCTTTATTTTAAAATAGTTTTAGATTAACAGAAAAGTTGTGAAGCTAATACCAAGAGTTATAATATATCTCACACTCAGTCTCCCCATTTTACATCAGTCCTACAATTGTCACAATTAATGAACCAACATCAATACATTATTATTCATTAAAGTCCATGCTTTACGCAAATTTCCTGGGTTTTACCTGACGTCCTTTTTCTGTTTCAGGATACATTACCTTTAGTCGTCCTGTCTCCTGAGGCTCCTCTTAGTTGTGACAGTTCATCAGACCTTCCTCGTTTTTGATGACCTTGACAATTTTGAGGAGTACTATTCAGGTATTTTGTAGAATGTCCCTTAGTTGAGATTTGTCTCATGTTTTTCTCATGATTAGGCTGCAATTACAGGTTTTGGGGAGGAAGACCCTAGAGGTAAAGTGCCATTTTCATCACATCATATCAAGGGGAAATACTGCCCTGACATATCACGGTTGATGGTAACCCTGCTCACCTGGCTGAGGTCATATTTGTCTGGTTTCCTCCCTTTCTAGACTGGACTCTTTGGAGCAGAGTCACTATGCAAGCCCCCTACTTGTGGAGTAGCAAGTTATGATTCACTCCCTTGAGGGTGGAGTATCTACATACATCATCTGCAATTTTTCTGCACAGATGTATTTGTCCTCCCTCATTTATTTACTGATTCAATAATTTATTTATATCAGTGTGGATTCATGAGTATTTATTTTATAACTCAGATTATAATTCATTCCCACTTCATTTTCTGGCTCAAATGTTTCAGCTATTTCAGTTAGCTCCTGTGCACTTCTGACAAACTTTCATCATTGAAGGTTTTTGAGAGCACTCCTTTACTTTCCAATACTACAAGATGCTCCAGGTTCATCTTCTATATTCCCTGCCCGAGCCCTAGAATCAGCCATTCTGCAAGGAGGCCCGGTTCCTTTTATTAGAGAAAGTTATTAGAAACCAAGAGGTGGGTGCTAGGTATGCTCGTTGCTACGGGGGTGCTGTTGCTTCTAGGCCCTCCCAGCTGACAGAGCAAAGAAATATACATGTGTATATTAACCTGTGCATACATGCATATCTAAAAATATTTTTGTATGTATCCATGCATATCTATATTAAGCTAAACATGAATTCATACTGACATCTCCACCTGTAATCCATTACCACATGGATCATTCCTTCCCTGGCTTGTCTGTAACCTCTCATTCCAAAACGAGACACCTGGCTCTCACCATCCACTCTCCATTTCCTTAATCCTTCAGTTCCAGTTTACATATATAGCGGTTTCAGAATCATTAACCTGTATCTTACCCTCATGGGAATAAGTTTTTCAACTGAAGTTGACAAAGTGCTTATGTGCAGGTCTTTTACCTTTAGACTTGCAGTCTCCACTCATTTCCAAAGTTACTGAGTTCAGTACCTGTTTCACCCACTCCCTTCGGTAAGGTTACTTCACAGATTTCCAATACCACTAGATTGTTTTGTTATAGCCTGAATTCTGTCTTGGGATCCTCCAACCCCCTAAATGTCATGTGTTCCCTGGGACCATTTTACATCTGTCTGTCTCTCCCTGAGGCATCAGACTATCATTTCAGGCTTCAGTCAGTCCATCTACCTCTAAGAATTCTCTGTCCTTCTTCAACTGTGGCTCCTAATCTGTCATTAGGCAAAAAACTAAACAGATGAGTTTTGTTAGCATTATAAATAAAATAACAAGAACAAAAAAATACAAGATGTTATATTTTTGTCTATACTTTGTCAATAGAAATTATACTTAGTCAATAGAAATTGATTAAAAGAAAAAGTTGAAATGATCAAAAATTGATTATTCATATCTAATCCTAGATAGCAGTATCATCAGTAATAAAATGTATCTGGATTTTTAGACACAGAATTATATTGAAGCTATTGTGTATATTAATTTCAAATAAAATTAGGTAGCAAGCAGCACACACACACAGAAATAACAATAAGAGGTAGTGAATGAGGGCCTCCATGCCACCCACAGGACAGTCTTGAATGCCACTGCACAGGGCTCTCTGTTCTGGCCCACATTTTAAATCAGTGATATTGTTACAGAAAAGGTTTTCACTGTACAAAGCTGAAGAGGATCCGCAAGTGGAACAGAAAGAGAATTAGCAATAAAAATACCACAAGAGGCTTAAAGACGGGCCAAAACAAAACAGGTTATATTTAGCAGGGATCAAGTTAAATAATTTAATTAAAAAAATTCAACAGCACAGATCAGTGTAAGAGAACTGGCTTAACAGCTATTGCACCAATGAGAAAGACTTCGATGCTTTCATAGATCAGGAGCTTAATATGAGGCAAAGATGAAACAAACATTACCAGAAGGACAATGACCAGGACAGGGGAGGAGACGGTCCCATTAACCTTTGCACATGTCAGATCACGCCTGCCACTCTGTGTTCAGTTTAGTTCTGGGCATCAAAGTTCAAATGTCACACCACTACCAGATGAAGCAGAGCTGTGAGGAGTCTAGAAAAACTGACTCCACAAGCATTTAGTGAGCCCTACAAATTGTTCAAGGTTTTCTAAAATGTGCTAGCAACCAGGGTCATAATGATGAAAATAATAACAATGAAAATAACCAGCTTATCATATCCCAATCTCAAAACACTTTTTATATATTAATTAATTTAACCAGATAACTTATTTTGCTTCTTGGTGACTTGTCTCGATATCTGAGTTTCCAGATTTCTGCCCAAGTAAACAATCACTATATTCAACAGGTCATATTTAATCACTTATTCTCCCACATTTTACATGGCATGCTTTTCCCTCATTTTTCTTTTTTTTGAGGAAGATTAGCCCTTAGCTAACATCTGCTGCCAATCCTCCTCTTTTTTGCTGAGGAAGACTGGCCCTGAGCTAACATCCGTGCCCATCTTCTCCTACTTTCTATGTGGGGTGCCTGCCACAGCATGGCTTGCTAAGCGATGCATAGGTCCACACCTGGGATCCGAACCGGAGAACCCCAGGCCACTGAAGTGGAATGTGTGAACTTAACTATTGCACCACTGGGCTGGCCCCTCATTTTTCTTTTTAAAAGAAATAAAATTTAAATAATTAAACACCAAATTGGCACACACTTGTCATTATTTGGCATAACTTTTCAAAAAGTGACTTTTTTAAAGTGACTTTTTGATTATAAAGTTAACACTCAACAAAGAAAAATTAGAGAATATAGAATATAGACATATAGAGCAAAGTAAAAGAAATGAAACAAATCGGATAATTTTCCAACCAGTGTTAACATTTGTGGTGTTCCTCTGTACTTTGTGCTATGAATAAATTTGTGGTTTTCAGTTTACCTTGAAGTTATCACACTGCATATGCATATTTGTATTTGACACGGTTAACCTGATAAACAGTTTCCTCTTTTACTAAATAGGCTGTGTTATTGTCAACTTATGGGCTGTGAATATGCCATATGTTTTGAGATAAAAATGAAGGAAAACGTCTCCTCCTCCACCCCATTTAAAATCACTTATTACTAAATGCTCTAAGGTTTCTAAAAAGATGTCCTTGTAAATCAATGCTAATAAAAAAAGAGGAGCAGCCTCTTAATTGCTACCATGATTTAAGGAGCACTTATCATATTGGATAAGGAGAAATTTACTGAGTGAGCTACACCACAAGAGCTACCAGATCCTTCTTCCACTACTTAAACTTTTAAGAAGAAACCTGGACCAAAAAAAAAAAAAAAAAATCCTAAATGTGACTGCTATCTCTTAGGCAATTACAAATTACCACCCTGTCTGGGCCTCTTGAGAAGAGCACCTCCCCGTCTTAAGGTAGTGTCTCCTGCTCTTCAGAGATTAAATGGATTGGCAAAAAGAGAAATCTTAGGATATTTAAGTTCCTTCTACCTACCATAGATGGAGCACTAGACTCTAGAAAATGGGAGAGAGAATTTCAAAGGTTAATGGAATTCAACATGGATAAGGTGTGACATGGAAGAGATTGTCTCATTAATATCCCTGTCACCTTCTCCTTAGGTCAAGTATGTCAACAAACCAGAATAATTTTAAATTGTGAAGACCAAGCCAAATATCATCTGCCTATATGTCCAAGAAACATCTGGTTACGCCTAAAGAAAACTGACGGAAAGAAACCTGGGGACTGACCTCAACGCCTTTTTGCCTGTTCTGCCTCCACAGCCTGCGGCATGAAGCCACGATTTGAGGAGCTGAGGCTCCTGGCAGAGGCAGACAGCAGCATGCTCTTCCTCTACAGGGCTCCAAACGAGATCTTCACTAATGCCTAAGCCGATGTGTTTATTCCATCTAAGCAAAGGGTGAAGGAGAGACAGGTAATACCAGCAAGAGCAAAATAAGGATTCTCTGAGGGGTCTAGAAAAATGTTTCTTAGTGCACATAAACAGGAAACTTATTCTTGCTTTCTTGCCCTTTTTTAAATCTCCTAACTCAAAAACATCTTCCTCTGCACAGTTTAATATGCTAGCACTATCCTTACTAGGATGTAGTGATGCCATTATGAAGGTAATGTAACCCAACACTGTCAGAAAATTCATTACCAAGGCAGAAATAAAACGGAAAGCAGAGGGCTATGTGTCAAGATTGGAAGTTGCTCATCATTTTTTAGAAGATATGTTTCTGAGCCTTCATATTTCTTTCATGACTAATGATACCTACATACAGACATGCATATTTCAAAATATAAACAAACTGCTGTATGCAGCATTTTAGGCAGGAGGCACAAGGTGAGCAAAGGCACAGAGGCAGGACTGAATTCATTATATGTGTAATGTTAAGACGCCTGGTGTGACGGTAGCAAAGAATTCCTCCTGAAGAGTCATACAAAACAAAGTCAAAAGGGTAAGCTTCAGCTAGATTTCAGAGGACACTGAATTCCAAAAAGAGTTTGGTTTTATTTAGCAGGCAACAGAGAGACAGTACAAATTCATGACAACATGAAACAGAGCTTTAGAGAGCACAGTCATACCATGATACATGAGATAGAGGGTGGGGACAACACGGGATGGGGGTGTGGGGGGATGAGAGACACTGGAGATTGGCTGGGAGGTTGCTGCCATAATTTAGCAGGAGATGAGGTCAAGCACAGTATCAATGGGTCTGAGGCAGAAAAAGCAAATGTCATGTCTCACAAGGAGAAACGTGGGTGGGAACTGTGCCAGTCTGGACATGGGAACAAAGGTGAGGAAAGTCCACTGATGCCAAGATCTAACAGTATGCGATCTAAGTACGTGATCCATGTTATTACTCATCAGTCTGTGCACGTCTCTGGTTCAGGCCGTGTCTGAGAGGTTTTATAAACCTGATTTCTTTCCATTGTCACACCAACTCTGAGAGGATTATCATTTCAGTTTACAATGAGGAACCTGGGGCTTAGAGACATTAAGACATTAAGAAGGTCACCGAGCTGAGCAAGTTAAGATTTGAACCCATGTTTGTCTAACTCCATGGCTTTTATCCACCCTATTGCTTCCCTGGCGTCAAGGCTTGAAAAAACAGAAGGCCTCTGCTCTTCACCACAAATCCTTACCCAAATTAACACAGTCCCCTATATACCTAACGCCTATCCTTGCTGTCCTTAATTTACAGTATAATGTCACATCTATGATTTCTGATATCTGGATGTGACTATATATGACACTTGGGAGCTCTAAAGTGCTGAACAGATGTTAGGTATTATTTTTATTATTATGTGGGCGTTTTCCTTCAGTGACTAATGTCAGGAAACAGAAAGGGCTGCACTACAGTCTACCTCATCTACAGCCCACCCTAAAGATGAACTTATTAAGGCTTACTGTGAGATCATTTTCCTTTATACCAAGATACACAGAACAAACGAGGAGTCTGTGTTCACGCACTTGGGATTCTTGCAGAAAGGCCCACCTGCAGTTTTAGGTACCAGCTGTAGCGCGACAGATGCTGTTCAAACAACATGCCCTACTTTCTTCAGCAATGACAAAGGAAAAATCGGTTAACATCAAACATGCTCTAAACTAGCTGGTTTGTTTTCCTATAAACTTTACCTACAAAGCATTAGTGATAATGAGTAAGCAAGAAAGGGATCAGAAAGGGATGTCTGCCTGGGTCAGATGCCCTCCCTGAGCCGGATGCTGGTGGGGGTGGCAGCACCCAGCTTTTCTAAAGTCCCTTACGTCTCTGCTGACAGATTCATAGACGGCTAGTGCTCAACAGGATCTGAAGGATTATCTGACAAAGGAGGTAATTAAGGCCCCAAGAGATGAGTGCTCAGTGTCCTACATCTTCTGCCCAACCATCAACATTCCAGTTACACCACTGGTACAAGTTAGATGCTGTGGAACACACAAGGGGTGTAGCATTAGTCTCTTCTGGCTTTCCTTTCCTGTCCTCCTGCCCAACTGAAACTCCAAGGTTAGCCACTTTAACAGTCGCCTCAAAGGCCCAGAATCCACAGCCTAGGCCAACTCCTCCAGGAGTATCTCTCTCCAGCGGAGGCTTTGTGAGGGTGTCCTGCACCTGTGCTGACTGGGCCCCCCAAACAGCGTGCTGTTCATCTCACCCTCTCTCACCATCTCGGAGTGACTCTGTACCTCAAAAAACCCTCCTTCTCCCACTGGTCCCTTCCTCTTAGCCTCCGGTCATGCTTGGGTCTCCCCCAATTCTAAAAAACAAAACCCAGTATATCTCAGTAAAACTGGAAATCAGTCCATCAATAATCAATTTCTATTTTGATCCTGCAACTCCTCCACTCTACCCATCACAGTGCCATCAAAAGTCGTTTCTGAAAGTACCCTCTGGACTACCCTTTAAAAACTCCATTGTGTACTAAATAAAATTTAAACTCACCTGATGGGCAGTCGAAGCCCCTCCATTATCTGCCTTCATCCTTTCTCATCTCCTCACGTTTCCCCAGGCCCTATGCTCACCACCAAACAGAACCCCACATTGTTTGCTGGGTTTCAAGGGTGGCTCATGCCATTTTTGGTGCTTGGAATGCCTCAGGCCACCTCCTCTCTTCTCATGTGGAACTGCCACCTATTTTTCCAGGCCTGGCTCAAATGTCACCCTTTCTAAAAGAACTGCTATTATAGCAACAAGTTAATTTCTGTCTTGCAACACACACATATTTGTTCTTTAATTCAACCAACAATTATTAATAAGCATCACGTAGTCTGCTGGGAATACAAAGACACTTGCAGTCTGAAATACAAATGATCAAACAGTGAAAAATTTAAATAGCAGCATGTGTTTCTGGAGGTACTGTGGCTCCTCTTCTCCTGAGTAGACTGTACACTCCCTGGGGACAGGGAACGAGCCCTTCTCTTCAGTAGCTTCCTCATCACTTAATACCACCTGTGGATCACAGAACTCTCAAGTTCTCTCAATTACAGAATAAACCTAAGTGCAGTACAGCACACTACACCTGCCTATCCTTGGGCAGACTGACATTAATTTTTTCACATTCCCAACAGCCAGTCCAGCGTATGGCACCTAGTGGTCACTCAGTAAATCTGAGGAATGAACGAATGGAAGGAAGCAAGAAGCAAACCACCATGATAGCAGGGATGTCTGCTTTGTTCACCTTTGTGTCCCTGGGCTCAGTACAGGGCTTGGCACATAATGGAAACATAAACATTTAGCAAATAATCATAGCCCCTGTCCTTGAAGAACTTGTCTTTCAACCAACTATCAGCTTTCTAGTCTCCTCTCCCAGCGTGCAGCCAAAGGAAGCTCTGTGAGTCCTGGTTCCACCTCCAATGGGAGCAAGGCCTTAGTCTCACGTCCATCCTCCTGGCAGTTGCCCTGCCGGGCAGAGCCTTAGCACTCAACCCTCCCAAGGCCCTCCATCACTGAGGCAGGGGCACGGACGAACTGCTTCCAGAATGAGACTCCTAGACAGCTCATAGAAAGGCTTCAAGTGACCGGGGCCAACTCCACCTCTTATCTCATGGCCAGAGGTACCCTCAGCATGGCCTTGTCGCTCTGAGCCAAGGCTCACTGGGCCAATGACTGCTTCACTCGGTTATCAATTTGGAAATGAAAAGCATAAGTTAAAAATAAAGTTCAGTGAAACTGTTCAAGGTTAATGGAATGCAAACCACAAAGAATTCAGGCCTGAGGGCAAGGCCCGTGGTTCTGGGAGATAGCACATAATCAGCATGGGGCTGCCGCGCACTTTGTAACCTCTCACAGGCCCCTTCTCAGAATTGCTCTAGTGTCTGTGGCCTGGACAACACAACTCAGTACTTCATTCGCCTCCACCTCACGTGGCTTCAAACTCTTTCCTGAATAATGTGAGGTACAGATGCAGTTCCATGTATATAACTCTTATTTCCCTGACAGAAAGGAATATCCTCATGGGAAAAAGCGGCAGTCAGGAGTCGAAATACAACTTACCACTGTGTTCAGTTAAAAAAAAATAAACAAAAGGTAGCCAGCATTTACAAATTGGGAGATTGCATATTAAAATTCTGACTCATTTTTTTAAAAAACTGGAAGATCTGGCAGCCTGGGACCCACATACCCCATGGTAATAACAACTACAGCTGAGCCACCTCCTTTCAGAAGGACCACGTGCCTGCCAGTTTACCACAGTCCCACCCACCCATTTTTTTGATATTCTTACCTGCCTGGCCTCCTGAATACCTGAGCTTGGAAACCATATTCCCCTAGTCAACCCAAGCTAAAGCCTGAACATCCTCCCCAACTTCCCTCACTCCCCACATCTAATCAATTAGAAAGTTCTACTTATCTTCCAAACATTTCTGAAACTCTTAATTTTCCAAATCACTCCCTCTGGGACTACAATCTGCTGACCCTGTACTTTTTCACTGTCACTCAGCCCCCTCACGTCCTCTCTTTCCACATGCCTTCTATTATAAATCCGTCCTTCCGTCCTTCTATCCCTCCACCTCAGCTCCCCCCGCCTCTCTTTCTTTCTTCATCCTACTCATCTGGCAAACCATAGTTCTTGTTATAAACCCAAACCTCCGCTTACTCTGCGTCCGTACCCGGGCTGCTGCACATGGCTGGAGAGAAACACACACTCACGCTGACCGACAAGTTCTATTTTAAATTCATGACCACTGATCTCAGGTGGGTCCTTAGTTTAGCCTTGGCAATCCTACTGTATTTCCCAAGTCCATCACTCTTTCCCTCTCCTGGATGACTACTTCCTACATTCTCCTCTCTTTAGAAATCTCCTCCGCATCCTCAGCTGCAAAACCGTGTGCTTTGTATTTTGCTGAGAAAACAAAGCAATGGAAGGAGAATTTCCACCCACTCCCACTTCTACTTCTGCCAACCTTCCTGCATTTATACCCACACTCTCTGTCTCTCTGTTTCTGTGGATGAACTATCGGCCCCCATCTAAAGCAACTCCTGTGTTTGCATACTACATCCCAACAGGTCTAACTTCCACACCATCATTCCTCTAGCAACGGACTCTTTCTCTCCTCCGTCACCAATCTCCCTCTCAACGCTGGACCGCACCTGTTGGCCAACTGCATGCTAAAATTTTCCCCATCTTTAAAAACCCCCTGTCATCTCATATCCTCTTTCAGGTTCTATTTTACTCCCCTGCTCCCCTTTATAGGAAAATTCCTCAAAAGAGATGTCTACACTCATTCCCATTCTCTTTAAAACCCATCTAATAGGTTTTCATCCCTTCTACTCCCCCAGAATACTCCACTCCAGCTACTTAGGCCTCCTCACTGATCCTCAAACACACCAAGGATTCCTCTGCCTTCGAGCCTTTGCCTCCATTGGCCTTCTGCTTGGCACACTCTTCCCCGAGACAGATCCTCATGGCTCCTACCATCACTTCCACCAGGCCTCCCTGACCGCCGTCCTCTCATACACACACCTTGACACGGCCTCTCCCCGTCTAGTGTTTTATTTTTCTCCGTAGCCCTTATCACCACATGACATATTCTAAATTTCTCTCCCCTCTCACTAGCTTTCTCACAATTAAGTTTTGAATATGATAAATGTGTGTGGGCTTTTATTCTGTATGACCTGTGGATATCCTAAGATGACAGCATACTCCCTGGGTTATCCAGAGGCTGATAATCCCAAATACGTAACTTGCACTCTTCAGCAGGCTCCTTTCTATGGGGAGACACATCTGCACCTCTTGGATGAGGAGGGGTTGGAAGGCTGACAGGAAGCAGATTAGATGCGTCATTCCAACAGAGTGTAGTTAGAACTCAACGCGAGTCTTCAGATATCCTGAAGTGATGGATCACACACAAACTTGCCACTCACTAAATCACAAAGAAGTCTGTACTGAGTGTAAAACTCTATTCAATCAGATGCTTGTGAGCCATGTTTTCAAGATGATTTCACAACCATTCAGATGCTAAAGTCACTTGTGGACACAGGCATAAAATTTCTTTTTTCCAAATCACTCAAAGCTGTGGTCCGTGTCACACATTTAACCTACTGTTTGGTTAAAATGATGCCATCATTTCTTCATCAGTTATCCAGGGAGGGGATCAGTAAAACAAGCATTATATTTGGGAAAAACTATTCCATCAAATGGTTCAGCTGTTATTTTTAACATTAGAAAGAAAAGAGTAGAGATTTTGGAAATCTCACCTAAGGAAATATGCCAAAACCTACGAAAAAATATAGGCACATGGTAATCAGCATTACAGGTTATAGCATTTTTGCATTACAGTATAAAGCACTGCAAACAACCTGATTTTCCAACCATAGAAAAACAATGGTGTTCCCACCAAATGGATTATTTAGTCATATAACAGTGCTGGTTATATATTAATTTGAAAAAATGTAGTATCACAAAGGCGCTGAATACCACAACCTTAACTACAGTTTTAGAAACAGGAAGGAAAGACATCAAGATGGTAATAGTGATTGTGTTAAAGGTATTTTTTTCATTTCTCTATTTTCTAAAATTTATCATATTGCTTTTACGATTTAAGTGTGTAAAAATTTTTTTTAATTAGGAAAATATAGGCAATTTTGACACAAACATATTAACATAAAAAGGCTCAATTACACCTGCTATTTTGTGACCTACTGGGTCTTGAGGCTTGAGTCCACACGCTGTTCCAAATCCTCAGTCATTCCTAACTTCCTCTTTAAATGTTTCAATCTTCTCTACTTCACAGCTGGTTTAATTTCCAAGTAGTTTAGATTTCTATAAAAGTTACAACTTAAAAATATATACAGAAGGTAACAGACACCTTGAAATGTAACCTCTTTCAACAGACCAAATTACACACAAACGCCTATTGATATCACTTTTTTGTATGAAGAATCCCAAAGGATAGCCATTTCCTTTACTGCCCATCATGTTTTTAATTATAAAGGAATGATATACTTATTTTGTAAATTTTTAGTGAGTGGTTCATTGTCTCACTAAAAATTCCACTGTATCTAGAATTTCATATAAGAAGTTGGAATCATTTTGTTAAACTAACATAAATTCAACCATTTATTTGACAAACATTTAGATGTCACTAATAGAAGATGCCTAGTGCTACATAGAAACGTACAAATACGTAGTTCTAGTCCTCAGGGAGCCTATGGTCTGGAAGTAGTGATAAGATATGTACACTTTTAAATATTATGAGGTGACTCACATGGAGATGGGACTCCATCTTATTTACCTGTGTGTCTTCACCACCTGGAAGTGTGTGATGCCTATCAGGTGCTCAATAAATGTTGGCTGAATATATGATTGAATGAAAAATGTCACAAGAAGTATAAAGAGCAATAAAGGAGAAATTAGTATGGACTAGAGGATTAGGGATAGAAACGTAGCTGGAAAAGAGAAGAGGCCAAAGAGAGGCAGGTGAGAAGGAGTGATTAACTTTGGCACAGTTGGAGCCAGTAGGTAAGAACCTGCTTTTCATTCTGTCGGAGATGGGGTGCCACTGAAGATCTTTAAACATGACAATAACATGGTATATGTTGTACTTGAAAAAAATTAGTCTGACATTCTCCATTCAGGATAGCAAGCATGGAAATCAGTTTAGAGACTATTGCAATAGAGCATGCAAGAAGAAATAAGGTGCTAAACCCAGGAGGTTGAAGGAGGAGAGAAAGGAAATATATTTAGGATATCTGGCTGGCTGGGCAAGAGCTGCTGCTTTAAATCCCATTTTCTGATTTAGACGCAACTGATATTTATTAAGTTCTTCAAATATATATATACATATGATACAATATATCACACACACACACACACACGCACATACATGAGACACCAAGCCTGGAACTGTCACATACTCATGGGGCAGTATTATCGCCCTTCATGTTATGGATGAAAAGACTAAGTGCAGGACACTCGGCATGTAAGTGGCAGGGGAAAAAATCAAACCCAAGTTTCTTATCTACTAGCTGGGTATTCTTTCTGGTTTATGACCAATGTCTAGCCTAATGAGATTTCTCTGTAGTACAGTCTAGAACTGGAATCTAAAGCTCATCACTCCAACGCCAATATACTTTGCATGAAACACTTGCCTCTGATGGTCCCAGCAGTGACTCTGGAAAGTCGACAATCTGATTCCCATATACTTTTCTCATCTCTTATCCAGTTCCCCATCCCCATAAACCCTACATTCAGCTACACTAGACTACTCAACATTCCCTCCCTCACCTATCCTGACCGAATTCTCTCCTGACCCCCACCAGTTTTCTGATCTGCAGAATGATGATAACAGTACCAAACCTCAGAGAGACATGCAAAGCACATAAAAAATGTCACACATAGGGGCTGGCCCCGTGGCCGAGTGGTTAAGTTCTCGCGCTCCGCTGCAGGCGGACCAGTGTTTCGTCAGTTCGAATCCTGGGCGTGGACATGGCACTGCTCATCAAACCACGCTGAGGCAGCATCCCACATGCCACAACTAGAAGGACCCACAACGAAGAATGTACAACTATGTGCCGAGGGGCTTTGGGGAGAAAAAGGAAAAAAATAAAATCTTAAAAAAAAAAAAAATGTCACACATATAGCAGATAACAAATAAATGTGAATAATTAAATCTGCCCCTTCCAATCTTATTTGTCTTTTAAAGTTCAGTCCATATCAACTGCCTGGATTGCTCCAGGAAGAATTAAATGACTCCCTCTTCACTTTTTTGCAATTTGATTTTAATATTTTTCATAGTCTCATTTATGTTTTGGCTAAAGGGCACACGTCTGTTTTTCCAATTAGAATACAAAGGCAGTATCTCTCTTATATTTTTACCTTCCATGAAGCTAGCATAGTGTGATGGGTATAGCAGGTCCCAAACAAATAACTGCTGAATTTATTCATGTATACTTAATTAGCAAATTGCTAATTAATTTTAAAATGAATTTGCAGGGAAAATGCTTATACAACGTACATCATTAGAACAAATGTATCTAGTAGAGTGCCACATTTAATAAGTTAGTCTCATTTACCTAGGTTTAGGAAAAAAGAAATAGTTCCTTGTACACAAAACTATAAGTAAGGTAATAGGACAAATTTAATAAGAAAACATTTATTTTTGTTATAATATCTTCAGACCATACAATATCACGGCATGTAGTACCATCTCATCTAGGTTCCTACCTATTTCTACATCTCTAACAGAATCATCTGACTGAGCACGTCCAAGGTCTGTTAATAGCAGACTGCGGGCCAGCTCAGGTGCTTAACAAATGCTTCCTTATATTGAGCTTCAGTCAGTCTTCTCCTAACTTCTACTTATTAATTCTAGCTCTGCAATTTCTATTAATAAGGTTTCTACCTCAAGGAAATTTATAATTGGAACCACAGCCTTCTAAAGCGCAAGGTGCATTCCCTCTCTACAGTTCAAACAAAAGGCGAGGGAAAAGTATGGAATTCAGAGCAGGAAAAAAGTTCTTATTGTTTACTCTTTCAGGTGAAGTGATGCAAATGGATGCCAACGGGCTGCAGATACATGTGCTAGAAGAGCAGTATATAAAGTCTAGGAGGCAAATGCAGCGGGGAGATACAGAGCAGGGAGGTGCAGAGAAGTGCCCGTGAACACAAAGCCTGCAGTCAAACAGCTGTGCTTACTGGTCAACCCAACCCCTCACGGGCCACATCACATCAGAGACTTGGATACTTCATAGCCTCCCTCCCTACGATGACTAAAGTTTCAGGCTGTAGATGGTTTCAAGCTAGAGGATATTAATAGTTGACTATTTTCTCATTCTTTCTGCTCTATGTAAAATGAGCCCAGGAAAACTCTCAGCAGGTTCAATACATCACAGATACATTCAAACACAATCCAGAATTTGAAAATAGAAAACAAACAGGATACTCTGGCCTAAAGGATGGGGTCACTACTTGCATAATGCAGCAGCCCCTGTCATCTGGGCAAGGCTTTCTTCTTCTACTATTTGCTTATCAAGGAGTGTTGCGACACAGTCTTACAGATCAAAAAGGCAGCCTTGGAGAACAACTGTTGAGCATATCTGCTGAACACTCTGTTGTTCCAGCCTTGGAGAACAGATCTAAGGACTGAAAAGTACTATTACATCATTACTGTCTCAGAAAACCTAAAAGTAGATTTTCAAGAGGCCCCATTCATCGGCTTCCGAGAAGTCTTTAAAGTGATATTGTGTAGCCATGGCAATTATATAGCACTGGATTATTAGCAGACAATATTGAAGATGAGAAAGTTAAACAATTACTCAATTTAAAAAACCCATTGTGATATCATTCTGAATATTTTTTTTTTGCCATTTTGGTTTTGTATTGCTGTTATCATTTACACAAACAATTGCAACTCCCACCTCCCAGGATGTTCCTGCTGGCCCCACTCATGCTTCTATAAAAGGGAAGACATCAAGCTTACTCATGTTAGGAGATTCTGACACGGCTCAAGATCAAATAGAAACATACTTCCTTTCAAATATTACTAGGATTTCTTCAGCTTAGGAACAAGCACTAACACTAAGAAATGTTCTGCTTCTAATTAAATATGCCTAGTTTATTTGTAAAGAGTTTTTGCAAAATAATCCAGCCATCGATCAGCGTTTACAGTGACCATCAGTAAAACTCAGATGATACCACACCACATAGGTCATGTGCTGGATCCAACCAGGTTAAGCATAATGAACCTACATGGAAGGATGTGAAGCATAGCCAGTCTCCAAATTACGAACAGACTACATTAGCCAGGTTAATGTACAAATTATCCACACAATCTGATACAGGAGCCATTAGCCAAATGTGGCTATTTAAATTAACTTTAAATTAAAACTAGATAAAATGAAATTTTCAGTTACTCAGTCACATTACCCACTCTTCAAGTGCTCAATACCCAAACTTCAAGCGTCAGTAGCTAGCATATTGGGGAGAGCAGATCAAAATATTTCCATCTTTACAGAAAGTTCTATTGGATAGGTCAGCTGTCTGACAAACATTTTTCTGTAAAGTGCCAAATAGTAAATACTTTAGGCTTTGCAGGCTGTACGGTCTTTGTAGCAATTACTCAACTCTGCCATTGTAGTGCAAGCAGCCATAGACAAGACATAAACAAAAGGAGGCACAGCAGGTCACAGTTTACTAACCCTTATTCCAGATGACTCTGGAGATTTCATTTAGAGTCCCCCTTTATTTTTGATCTCCCACTATTCTGCAACTTCTCTTCCATAATCAGCCGAGAAAAGAACAGTAGGATTATAAAATCTCCCTGCGCTCTCTGTGGAAAGAAACTTGTATCACATAATTTTCTCTTCTAATTTCATCTTTCCCCTCTCAAGGTAAGTGCGCATCTTGTAAATCAGTAGCTTTTAAGAAACTTAAAATACAGATTTGGGGGCCCTACCTGTAAAAACTGATTTAGTGAGTCTGAAGTGGAGTCCTAGAATCTGCATGTTAAATGAACCCCATGGTGTGGTCTGGGGACCACAGTATGAAAAACACTACTAGCCTTTTAAACACTAGGTGAGAGAAGGGATGGTGGGTTAGGTGGTAAATTCCCCTCTAGAATCTGTAATCCTCAAACCACAGAGAGAAGCTATCACTTAAACCCAGCAGCCCCAAGAAAGTCCAAGTGTCAACTGAGCAGATGAGAGTGCGAATGAAGCCTCAATGGGTTTCCTGTTTCCAGCCAGAAAGAGCTCTGGGTAGGAGGAAGCCTGGGAAGAGCAGGGTCAGCCTGGCCTGGAAGGCAAGGGACAAAGATGCTTTTCAGGGGCCAGCTCTGTGGCCCAGTGGTTAAGTTCGTGCACTCTGCTTCAGTGGCCCTGGGTTTCGCCAGTTCGGATCCTGGGTGCAGACATGGCACCACTCATCAAGTCATGCTGAGGCGGCGTCCCACATGCCACAACTAGAGGCACTCAAACCTCGAATATACAACTATGTACAGGGGGGAAAAAAAGGAAAAACAAAATCTTAAAAAAAAAAAAAAAAAAAGATGCTTTTCCAAAGGACCTCAGGAGCTGACATGCTCTACACCACCATGCTCCCAGGGTGTGGAGTCCCACCCTGCCTGCTGTTCCTGGAGCCCAGGGGCAGCACAAACAATCTTCAAGAGTCTATCTTTCTTCACATTATTTTTTCTTCCTTTATAAGTAGATTCACTCATTAGGTCACTGTGACCTTGCACAAGTTTCTCAACATCTTAGTGCCTCAGTTTCTTCCTAAAATGAAACAAAATATACAAAGAATTCTTGTGAAAATCAAGTGACTATTTGCAAAGCACTCAGAATACTGCTTGGCACAGAGTAAGTGCTTGTTAAATAAATTAAAAACGCCATTTAACATTTAATAATCTCCTCCTATGTGTCAGGTACAGTGTTAGACGTAAAGATACAGAAACCAAGAGAACCTCAAAGGCGATGGAAGTTGAAACATTGTTGTATGTCCTATATTCATAAAAAACTATGTACTATATACATAAAATACAGTGCTGTGGGAACACAAAAGATACAGTTCTAGAGAGCTGCTGTACCACAATATGCACAGTTAATGCTACTGCAGTGTGCACTTAAAAATGGTTAAGACGGTAAATTTTATGTGATGTGTTTTTTAGCACAGTAAAAAAAAAAAAATCACAAATGAAAATTAAAGGGAGGGTGTGAGGAGACGGGAAGGAAAGTTGACCAGGGTAATCTGGGATTGGACAGAAGCAAGAGGGATGCACAAGGGATGTCATGGAAGACTCAGCTTCTAAGTAGAAGACTGGATTTCTAGACACTCTAGGCATGGAGCTTGGAGAAGAAACATGGGAAGGATAGGAGTTAGGCTAGCAGTCTGAGATGTGTTTATTTTGTTCATTATTAAATCTCTAGCAGTTGAAAAAAAAAAACCAACATCTTAACACTAATTCCTTAATATCATTTACTGGGACTTAATATTATCAATCAAAATCAAGGTAACTTTTTTTTTTAAGGAAATTGACTATTTGGCTCTCACATTACAAATAAGTTACTTTGCTTCCACGAGAAAACAGTTTCACAAAGACTCTTTAGTAATCACTTTCATTGCGAATTTATGTGGTTGGTGCGTTTTGTGATATGTGGTAGTATCTTCCTAGAGTAAGAATTTGTCAAGCTGTCAAAAAATAAAAATCTTCTAATTATCCTAAAAAACAAACAACCACCATCAAAGAAACCTAAATGGAGAGTGCACACTGTGGCCCACAAGGCCCTCAGCTCCCCGTACCCTCCTCTGAACTGTCTCCTCTGCTCTGCCCCCAACGCTCACTCTGCCCTGCCAGGGTGCCCTTCCTCAACCTCACTGCTGCCATAAGGCACATGCACTCACGTTTCCTCTGCCCAGAATGTTTTTTTCCTGACATCCCATCTGACTTGTACCTTCACTTCCTTCAGGTCTCTGCTCAAGTGTCATCTCATCAGAGAGGCCTTCCCTTCTCTGACCACAAACACCCGCTTCTCCGCTGCTCTGTCTCCTTATCCCTGATTTTTCTTACTAGGACTTATCACAGCAGAGCTAACAGATATCCATAGGATGTATGCTTATCAGCCCCACCCACTACACGGTCTCCTGGAGGATAAGCGCTTTGTTACGCTAAGTGCTCTATCTCCAGCCCCTAAAACAGTACCCGGTACATAAAAACAATCAAAAACTATTTATGATATGAACTAACACGTGGAGGAAGAACATTTAATGAACCTTTATCATATTATGGTATTTTGTATAGGCCAAGTAGTCAAATACTTCGGAGCCTCTCACTTTTAATCACATGCATATTTTAAAACATGTAATCTAGTAAACTCTTCCCTTATTAAAAAAAAAACAGCAATAACTATCTAAAGGAGATTTGTATTTTGAGTCAAGATCAAAGATTCTACTTGGCTACTTAACATATTAAATAACATTGTTTATAGCTTCACGTAGGTATTGTATTTATCCTCATAATGTTCTTGAGGGGTAAGGACGGATAGATCTTTTCCCCACTTAATAATGGGAAAATGGTCAAGGGAAGTTGCCTTGTCCATACACACCCAGATCAGGAACAAGGCTGGAAATAGGGACACCCTTCCCGTCTCACAAGTTCTGCTGAATCATTAGGGCCAAATGATTCAAATTCCACTTATGAGATACTCCTATTATAGAAACTACTGAAATAGTCATGGCAAAGTCTTAATAGAACTAAGAATTAAATGGATATTGGATGTACATTTGGAATGGAAATGGGTATACTTTTAACTTTTGCATTCTTTAAATGCCACCTTTTGGCTACAAGTCAAATTAAACATCTACAATTCATAGGATTGCATACCTCATTACTACTAGATGATATTGGTATCCTATGTCAATACATCCTGAGTGGAGAGGGAGGCAAGATCCACAGACAAATGGCAACAAGTGGACATGAGGCCCCGATCTTTACTGAGCACGGATTTTTCCTTTTTTTAGGTGATAAAGTCATTGCAGATAATAACAATTTTCATTACTCTTGATATAATGAGACACATCCAAATGTAACACCTCTCTCAATAAATAAAAAAATAACTTCATACTACTGAAGGAACAATGAAGGAAAACAGTCATTCATCAGGGGTCATATAGTCCAACTCCATCTTGTTACAGATGAGAAAAGTGAGACCCAAATAAGTTAAAAGATTTGTCCAAAGCCACACAGCTAGTTTTTGGAGGAGCCAGAGCTCAAACTCTAATCTCCTGCCTTTCAACCCAGAGCTCTTCACATACAAGCTTGATAATCCATCTAAACCGGGAACTTTTCCTCCTAGTTTTTTCCTTTAATGATCTTTTCAGTTTCGTGTAGGGGAAAATTAGTCATTAAACAAAGTACCCAGAGACCTTTTGATTGTTAAGTGCCCCATAAATATTTGAGTGAACTGAACCGAATATGGATATGACTTATCCCCATAAGAAGCTGAATGCTTAATACTTAAGACTATCCCATTTGTGATTTTTGGTTTCCATAGTGATAAATAACATTTACGGCTGCATGTGGTCTGGCTGACATCTATGAACAAGCATTTCCTGATGAATGGCAACTCCCACAAGATATACTTTCCTAAATATTTTAGACAGCTGATGAGGAAAAAAACATTCCCCACAGAAAAGATTAATAACTGATTAGGTCATTGAGCATTAAAAGGCACTCTAAGTGTTCTATGATATAGCTGATATTTTACCCTATAAACTTGTTTTAGAAACATAAGGATAAACATTTGGTCTTTATTAACAAACTCAGACAGAATTATAAAATTTAGGATTGTGAGAACTACATCAGAAATTTGATTCAATAGTTTAAATCAAGATAGTTTCAATCCTACATAATGACAAAGACATATCTCATATTTTAATTCTTCAATGGTTTTAGCTTTACAGAATGATCTTGTTTTATATGATAGTGACACCCCTCCTCTACTGTCTCCAGCATATTTGGAATATAACAATGATGTCAGCCCATTTTGGACATCGATGTGGAGCGATGTACAAAGGAGAAGCCATGGAAAGTACCATGAGCTTCAATAACCACCTAGCCCTTCACTGCTTCCAGCTGCCTTTTGTGGGGGGTAGTTCTGTGTTTCTGTATGAACTAAACTTATCAAAAATGCTCATGGTGGGGACGGCCCGGTGGCACAGCGGTTAAGTGCGCACGTTCCGCTTCTGGCGGCCCAGGTTTGCTGGTTCAGATCCCGGATGCGGACATGGCATCACTTGGCACGCCATGCTATGGCAGGCGTCCCACATATAAAGTAGAGGAAGATGGGCATGGATGTTAGCTCAGAGCCAGTCTTCCTCAGCAAAAAGAGGAGGATGGGCAGATGTTAGCTCAGGGCTAATCTTCCTCAAAAACAAAAGAATGCTCATGGTATTTGATCATTAAAAATACAAGAGAACCTAAGAAGAGTATATATGCAATTACACATTTAGAAATTTTTTTTTCTCTTAGCATCCTCTTCCCAGAAGGTTGTAACACAGAAGCTGATTTTGATCTCTTTCCTATTTTGCAACTTTGTGTTGACAGCTTTGAGGGGTTGCTGAGTTAGAGGGAAGGGGTCGAATATTTTTCAAAGAGGACAGGTTGAATTAGTATCTTCATGTTCCTTGGATCTGTATGATCTCTCCTCTGCACGATTACAGAAGTCTGTACACACTGTTTCTAAGAACATTTCAACAAAATTGCCTTTGGTGAGAACAAGACAACTGTTCACAGTCTGGACAGAATAAGTAAATCTTTTGCACTAGAAGCCTGGGGTAATATGGCTTGAAAATCCATCTTTATTCCTCTCAGGTCACAATCTATTCCCAACTAAAATTCCCAAGATTCTATCCCAATTTCAACTCTATACTAATCCTCTTTTAAATATGTGTAAATTAAGCAAAATATTGTTAATTAAGAGTTAAACATCTTAGAAATATTCATTCACGCAAGCTTTAAACAAAAATCATAAGCACTTCTTAGATACCAGGCACAAGCAGGAGGTAGAATGGTACTGGCCCTGTGGTTAGTCACCTAAGAGGGGAGGGGCAAAGTTGGGAAGCTAACAAAAAAGGAGTAGCATTCACTTCAGAAAAATGCAGCTGCATTAAGCAAGCAGATAGAACCCAGAGGAAAGTCAAGTAGCTAAATACAGATGCTGTTTAGTTTCTCCAAAGGAGAGCACAGAGGTAGCCCTGCAATGTCAACTGGACATATTTCTCAGACCATGCCTATCCTTATGGAAACTCTCTCAGAGATGGGGAAGGAAGAAACCAGAGATGGGGAAGGAAGAAACCACAGCTGGGGAAAGCAGAACAGACCATTAGTGTGTCTGGTGTGGAATATGGCTGGGCTTCTCTGTAATGAATAACAGTCCTGGTCACTACAGCAGATGGACTCCCATAGAGAGTAAAGAGAGCATCCACAGCTAACTGCCTGCCTCTACTCCCCACCTCACTGGGCAGTTTCAGACCTCATGTCTTGGCAATGAGTAGTTTGGTGTGGATTTCTGAAGACAGCTAGTAGAACACTGTATGTTCCACTTCCAGATAATAAAGCTGTCCATCATGCAGCCAGGGCGACTCAATTCAGTGAGCACTTACCATGAACACCATGTAGTTAGCATCACACTACTTGCTCTCAGCAGATAATTTACATTTAAACTATATGAACTGTCCCAAAGAACTTTCATTTAATGGAGATGGAATGTATTCTCAGTGAAGTGATTATGTATAGACCCAAGCTATATCCCAATTTATAAAATATAAATGTGAAATTCTACAAGAGATTGCCAGGTACTGAGGAAGAGATCATTCGAGAAACTGAGCTACACTACGTACTAGGCCAACAGAGATAAAATGGCCCTGATGCCAAATGTAGGTAAAAGCTACAGGTGCCCAAAAGGAAAACTGGAGGAATAGGAGGTAGCACTTGAAAGGAAACAAGTAAAAATACAGACAATAAAAGCACCAAAAAACACCTCAAAGTATTTTCAATAAAGTTTACTACAGAAAAGAGCCACTGAAGGTACTGAAATAAATCTGTCCACCACTGGTACCACCTCATAGGTAAACAGACACTACATTTTCCAACTGCAAATCACCAGCAAGTTTGATAATGAAGCTGACTGACATAGCTCATTAACTCTTGAGGTGACAGTTCAGGTTATCTTGTTAGTATTCCTCCAAGTATCCGAAAGAAACAAGAGAGTAAATGAACAAATGGAACTCTATTGCAGTCAGACTTCAGAGTAATTATGCCCTATGTAAATTAATATAAATGCAGACAGTCTAAGAACTCTAAGCTTTGAATTCTGTTCAAATATATTTTAAGTCTAAGAGTAAATATATTTTTTAGGAGTGGTAAGAGGAGAGCTCTTGAATATTTGAACCCCGAAAGACCGTTATACACAGGCACTTTGAAGAAATGTGCCTGTGTGTTTTTAATTAATCATTAATGAGGCTCCAAATACCAACTCAACCTCAGGTAATCATCTATTCACTGTCTTTAACAAAGTACAAAATAGAAACCTTGTTACATTGTATCATCCATGAGACTGTGACATTTAACCCCAGATACACATAAAATAATCTGACTGTAAACACAAGACAGCTGCAAGAAAAGACCAAAGATACTCATCATACTAAATGCTTGGGGTCTGTACCTTCCAGCAGAGGCCAATGAACTTTTCCTCACTGGGATTTTATCTGTAAACAACTTACATAACTTTGCAACCTTGAGGCAGAACGAAACAACACAGGAAGCAACTTCATCATCTACCACTTCAATGCTATATTATTACTAAGTATCTCATCTCAGAAAGACATTTTGAAGTAGACTTATTCAGTTCTACGCCTAAGGTGAAGGTATGGAGTGTCCTACAGAAACTATCTAAATTTAATTCTTCTCAGAAGAATAAAATACTGAGAATACTATTAGTTTGTTAAGAAAATTAAACTGAACAAATGTTCATACAGCTGAATCGACAGAGGTACCCAGTTCCGGGCTGTCTCTGCTCCCCCACAGTATTCTGTTTCTCTTGAACTAAAGCTCAGTTTTGAGGAATCTTACGGCCAAGGATAGGAAGGATGTTGGGACCTACAAGTGGGAAAGCACCTGCTTTATCAGACTGAATTCCTTTGTAGAGGGGTGAAGTGTAAAACACCTCTCATCTCCTCAGTGACAAAATGCCGTTTCTTGACTTTCCCTTCCAAAGGCTCCTACTTAAAAGAAAATTTTGATGGGGCTGGCCGGTGGCAAATCGGTTAAGCTTGCACGTTCCACTTTGGTGGCCTGGGGTTTGCTGGTCCGGATCCCGGGTGTGGACATGGCACAGCTTGGCAAGCCATGCTGTGGTAGGCATCCCACATATAAAGTAGAGGAAGATGGGCATGGATGTCAGCTCAGGGGCAGTCTTCCTCAGCAAAAAGAGGAGGATTGGCAGCAGCTGTTAGCTCAGGGCTAATCTTCCTCAAACAAAAAAAAGAAAGAAAGAAAATTTTGCAAAAATGTAGGAAAACTGTAGTAAAAGTTTAACAAGTTTTAACTAAACACTTTTATTGCCTTATACAACTATCTGAGACCAGGAGAAACTTGAGCATTCACCAGTTCTCCAGAAAAACTAAAAGGCAGGCAAACAATTTAACTTCTTTTATCTTCTAGTGAATTGACTAAAGTACTCAAAATCATGAGAGCCACAAAGATTTTCAGATATCACAGCAGAGCCTTGAACACAAGCTTACCACTTCTATATTCCTCACCCCATCTCTCCCCCAATCCTACAATTCTGCAACAATATAGCATCTTTTCTGTGTCTCCCAAGCTGGAATTCTTGATGTCATCTTCAAGTCCTCTCTCTCAACTCTCACATCCAGAAGATTGCCAAGTCCTAATGGCATCACCCTAGAAATCTTTCACATTGGTCCTCTCCTCATTACCGAAAACTAGACTTTAACCCAAACTGAACTTCCCACCACCCACCTCCACCTACTCCAGCCTGTCCTCAACAATGCCACTGGTTACATTTCTTTAGAAAAGAAAAAGAAAATCTAATCATGATTCCCTCCAGGTTAAAATCCTCTGCTGGTCTGAGGATCAAGTCCAACCTTCCCAGGTGTGCGCAAAGGGGCCAGGACCACTTCAGGTGAAGGAAGTCGCACTCAACTGCAGCTGCAGCGAGCAGGCTGGCCAAGGGAGCTGACTAAATCTCCATCAAAATAATACTGCATCAACACGTATACAAAGCTCTCATTCTACACTTCCCATTTCCTGCTGCAGACTCAGAGGGCTAAGGAAGACTTTTTTGTACTGAGTATGGTGCTTGAGAGCACTGGCTGGAAGCCTGGAATCCTCCCAGCCTGCCTCTTTAGAGCTGGGATGGGCAAGTTACTTAACGGATGCTGAGCCTACATTTTCCTGTCTGTAACGTGGGAATAAGAGTAGCACCGATGTCACTGAAGTGCTGTGTCAATTAAGTGACACAATATACGCTGCTTACAGTACAATGCCTGGCATATACTCAGAGCTCAACAATTAGCTCTTCATTACTATAAGAGTTGATTTACCACAACTAGAAGGACCCACAACTAAAATATACAACTATATACTGGGGTATCTGGGGAGTAAAAAAGCAGGAAAAAAAAAGAGTTGATTTGTCTTATTTAGGGGGGAATAAAGTGAGATATGTTTATATAAAGAAACCTCACTGGCATTAAGGAATTCACAAATCTCTCTCATGTGTGTATGGTGGTAGCTATGGGAGAGGTTAGGCAGATATTTTCAAAGAAATCTGTAGTCTGAGGGGGTCTGATACCTTTAAGAACTTAATTTAGGGATGCTGTATTTGCAACCTCTTTTTACATAATGGAAAGTTCCCTGCTAGGACCATTAGGTTCTAATTCTTATATTTTGGTTTGTCTGCTGCATTCGAGGTTACATCTACTTCAAAACTAAGAATAAATATTTTGTGGCAGATACCAAATAAGGTACTGGGGAATGTAAAGATGACTTCCGCACAGTCCCACCATTTGAAGGCCAGTCTTTGGCTGGGTTGCACCAGTAACTTAGCACCTTGAAAGGGAATCTCTTACATTTGGGCCCGTCCTACACCTTCTCTTCCTTCCTTTGCTTATTACAGACAAGGACACCATTTAACAGGTTCCTGAGAATTAGAGATTGTTCAAATGCACCTGCCAATAGTCAGTCCTTCCAATGAAGCCAGCTATTTTCTCTCGATCTTCCAATCCTTGAAATCATAGTAATTTGGCTCACAATTTACATCTTTTGAGAATTCCCAAACGGTGTGTTACCTTCTTCAGTTGTAATCCTGAGAATCTAGGAAAACTTCTTTTTAAGGAAAGAAAATAAATGTCTAACTCACTATCTTCACATGAAAAGATGCTCTACATCATTAGTCATGAGAGAAATGCAAATCAAAATCACGAGATACCACTTCACCCCTGCTAATAATCAAAAACGCAGATAGTAATAAGTGTCGACCAGAATGTGGAGAAATGGAAACCTTCATATATTGCTGATGAGTATGTAAAATGATGCAGCCATTTAGGAAAACAGTTTGGCAGTTCCTCAAATTGTTAAATATAGAATTACCATATGACTTATCAATTCTACTCCTAGGTATATACCAAGAAAAATGAAAACATATGTCCACACAAACACTTGTACACAAATGTTCATAACAACATTATACACAACAGCCAAAAAGTGGAAAACAACCCAAATATCCATCAACCAAGGAGAATGGATAAATAAAATTTGGAATATCTAGTTTCAGTTTTGCAAGATAAAAAAGTTCTGGAGATCTGTTTCATAACAATGTGCATATAACACTACTGAACAGTATACTTAATAAAACTGGTGTGTCAATACAATGGAAGATTATTTGGCAATAAAAAGAAATGAAATAGTGACACATGCTACACTATGGCTGACCTTGAAAACATTATGCCCAGTGAGAGCAGCCAGTCACAAAGGACCATATATTATACGATTCTGTTTATACTAAATGTCCAGAAGAAGCAAATTTATAGAGACAGGCAGTAGATCAGTGGTTGCTAGGGGCTGGGGGACTGGGGAGAATGGTCATGACTTGCAGGGGTATGGTGTTTCTTCATGGGCAATCAAATATTCTAAAATTGATTGCAGTGATGGTTGCACAATTCTATGAATTCCTAAGCACCACTGAATTGTACATTGTAAATGGGCCAAGTGTATAGTATGTGAATTATATCTCAATAAAGCTATTAAAAATATATATGCAAAAAAATTTAAGTGACTTGCTAAGTCCTTAGGCTAAACGCATGATGCTATGTTTGGCTTAATAAAATGCCTTCAACTTTGGGCTCTACCTCAGCAGTTTTGCAGCAATATTTCCTTTTAATGTTAAGTATAAGGATCTGACATACTCGAAATCCTCACTGCCTCCCCTAGCCACTCTTGCTATGCTCTTACTACACTCCCTCCTCAACAGGCGCTCCATGCTCCTGAGCGACAGGGCTGCAGGGTTACCTAGGTAACCACAAATAGCCAGAGAAAGACTCCCAACAGAGCACCTGTAAGGCCTTAGTGAGACCAGAAAACAAGGTTTCTCCATCCCTCTTGCCAAGTAGGGGCTTTGTATGATGCAGAGATAGGCTAGGCAGCTAGAAAAAGGGAGAAAACCAAGGGAATGACCCACATGAGCCAGAACACCTCTGGAAACACAATGATCTGGCTATGTTTTTTTGCATGGTCTGTGGTCTGCTACAGGTGCTACAAGCAAGTGTTCTCAAATGGGCGTCTAAGGATCTCTAGAGGACCACAGACACATTCAAAAGTCTGTGGCTTCTCCAAAATAATCTTTCAATTTTGTGTTTTCATTTCAGGGTTAATCTAAAAGAAACTGATATAAGTACACACTGGACCATCTGAATCACCAGTGCCCAGTCTGCATTTATCATTGCAGGGCCACTGAGTGTACCTCATCACCGATGGCACTTATGATGTGCTGGTAAGCACACATGGCAATGATAAAGGTCAGTTTAAGACACTGACTTATCGAGTAAGACTTTGATTTCATGACACCATGAAATGACAGGCAGTGGAGTACTGTTCTGTATTAATTACTACAGGCTAATAAGGAAAGGACAGAGGCAGATCTGATACATAATCAATGTAGTCACATCAAGCGAAGGTTAAATGATATTAAGGCATTCATATTAATATCTTCATAATGGCATGAAGGTGTCGCAGAATAAAGATTTTGTTTTAGTGGCTCAAAAATTACAAAAAGGAAATAATAAGAACAAGAGTTATGTTCAAGTTGTTTTCAAAATAGTATGAAAGAGTCACTTCTGTTATCTATTGACTTCTTTCAGCAGTCTGACACTTAGCTGCATGTTGAAACTAAAAAATTTTCACATCTGTAAGAACTAAAATTAACAAACATTATATTCCTGTTTCTGATTCTAGTAATAGTTCAATTAGATATATGTTTGATCTTGATTTAAGTAACTCTGTACTGCTAACTAGCTCCAATGTATAAGACATTTATAGCACTAGCAAGAAAATCAGAAATCATAAAATTGTAGTTTAAGAACTGATAGAGTTGTAGTCTGATGGTTCTGAGACAGCAAGCAAGGCCTTCAAGTCCATTATGTGCTTCTGATAATATATTTATTGCAAACAAGTTTGCATTACTATTATCAAAATCAAAGACTCACAGGCATTAAGTATATATTAAAACCCAAGGGAACAACTTAATATTATTTTAAAAAATCAACATAGATGATTTAGCTTCAGTAAAAGCATTCATCATATTAATATTTTTAGTTTGAATTTCAATGGTTTTAAAATGGTTTGCATTGTGATTTTTCAAATGTTTCAACAGTTGCATAAAAGCTATAAGTAAAAGAAGTATACATTTTATTTCATGTTGGTACATATTTAGCACAATTAAGCAAAGCTAATTTAAGTCAACGAAAGGAGTTTGCTGAAAACTCCTTTTAAAGGAAAGAAATGCATGAACGGGCTGTTTGATAAGCACTAGTATAAGAAGTAATATGGGAGTGGTTTGGAACATGTTCACTCATTCAAAAACATCTGAGATCCTACTGTGTGCTAGGTGCAAGGATACAGTGAGGAATAAGCCATACATGTTTATGACCTCACCGGGCTTGGAATCTACTAGAAAAGGCAAGTAAATGTAACAAGTGAAATGTTGGGGAGGTACAAGGTACTAGAGAACCAAATAGCAGGGGGACCTCATTAGTTTAAGGGTTACTGAGGGCTTCTTGAAGGATCTGACATTTAAGTTCAGAGTAAAGGAAGAAACAGGAAGTAGCTAGACAAAAGTGAAGCAGCAGAGGGTGAAAGAGTGTTCTAAGCCTTAGACACACCCTAAAAGCTTGTTGTCATGAAAGCATAGCAGATTAGAGGAACAGAAAGAAGTTCTGTTAGGCTGTAAATGGAGTGTGTGTCTGAAAAAGTGATGGGTAAGGTAGGCAAGAGCTGTAGACCAGAGATGGAGGTGGGGACTTCCTCTTGCAAGGTCTTGAAGTCTTCTTAAGAAGTCTGGCTTTTAACTCCCTATGAAGGAGTCTGAGGGCAATGAGAAGTCACTGGACAGTTTTACATAGGTCACTGTCATATTGAGTTTTGTTTTGCAAAAACCCTCAGGCTTCAGTGGGTAGAGTGCACTGGAGGTCAGAGGCAGGGAGGGCAGCTGGAGGCAACGTCAGCAGTCCCAGCAAGATCCCAGGGCGGCCACACTGACGCTGTGTACTGGAGCAGCATATTAGAGTTTCAAGAGATATCAGATAAAATTTAAGTTTAAGATAGAACTGAGACAACTTAGCAATCACTGCAGTGGGAGTTAAATGAGAAGGATCTATTATGGAAAATGCCCATGTGGTTAGTGGTGGATGGTGTTTTTCACATGATGGAGGAAGAACTGTGAATTCTTGTAAGTTGAGGACCACCTGCATTCAAAGACTTCTTTGTACAAGTTGTTTGAAAAAGCATTTTTGTTTTTCTTGCAATTTCATACCTCTGCATCTATTATGACTAGTTTTTTTGTTTTTTTTTTTTTAAAAACAAAAATACTACTGACTTGCATATAATCACTCATACCCAGAGGCGGCAATATTCAAAACAAGTCTGTGTTCTTTTTGGAAAGTCTTGGTTCAAAGAGAAAAATCAGAGAAGAGACAAATCTTTTTTTATTTTGTCAAGATCCCAGAGTGACCAGCCTCCTGGCTCCCCAGTCAAATCTTTTGATCCTTACTGTTGACATGGTGCTTCAATGCAAACCAAGCACTACTTAAGACCTTTCTTTGATGGTACAATGGGCAACAGCTCAACACAGGCACTTAACTTTAAGAGGCTCCCGCTCTACACTTTATGCCTAAGAAACAAGGATTTAAATATCAAAAGAACTGGGAACTCAAGTTCAAGTGACCAATGCACCTGGCAGAATTTAACCCAGCATTAAACCTCTTCATGCAAATTCACAATTTCTTAAGAACAAACAACTCTGGGAAAATTTTCCCACGACCCGCTCCCACATGAACATTTTTAATATTTCAAAAATGCTTATGAACTGGAACAAAGCAATTAAAAAATCTCAAAGGGTCAGAGCAACTGGAATTAGTTTAATAATGGATTATACTTGAAAGACACCAAGCCTTTATAAACAGGGCATCTTCTTCACACCAAGGCACAAGAAAACAAAGGAAGACTTAAACCAACACAGACCACAGAAAATATCACATGAGAGGAAATTCATGTCTGGTCTAGCCTACAACAGAAAAATCTCAAATAACAAGCTTGGTTTCTGTGGGCTCCCTAAAAGCAAGGAGTAGAAAAAAAGAGAATCACAATCATTTTTAACATCTTGACAGCGAGAGACAGTAGAACTTTATTAATATTCCAGGTTCTTAGGATACTAAGGAGGCAAACAGAAGAGGAGGACCCAGGCCGGCCTCCACTGCCTGTTTCCACACAGCCCAACCCAGCACCGCCTCACAGCACCGTGCGATCTACACTCGGGCTCAGCCTCTCTACCTGCTCCTCCAGGGGCTGCAGACGGAAGACTGTTTACATGAGTGATCATTTATTTTATTTAAGCAACACTTGAGTCGCACTTCCTATGTGCCAGGCACCATGCTAAATGCTTCACAAACAAGAACCCTCTTACTCCTCATCACAACTGTATAAGGCAGGCACTATGATGATTCCTGTTTTACATACAGGAGCTAAGGCATGGAGAAGCTATAAAATTTACCCAAAGTCAAACTGCTCGTAAGTACTTCAGCTGAGATTTGAACCCACTCATAACTATCTCTGACTATGGAGTTATGAAGGTTATTTTAATTTTCTCCTTTATTTCTTATATTCCATATTTTCTTTAAATGAGGATTTATTATTTTTATAACAAAAAACTAAAAGATCATTTTTACTTTGAAACAGCAAAATAAAAAATAAATAAAAACAAGGTTCAAATACCTTATGTATGAAATCATAGGAATAAACACTTCATCTGCTGGAGGCCAAGGGGATAGGCCAGATGATTTTCCTTGAATCACATGCTGCAAAATCTTCAGGACTACACCCGGTTCCTCCATTACACAGCAGAAAACGTAGAAGGGGCAGCAATTGTGAACACGTGGTCTGGAAAACTGACTTGGGATCTAGTTCCAGCTTACAAGCTATATAACCTGGAACAAGTTGCTTAAGCCTTGTAAGCCTCAGTGTTCTGATCTGACAAATGGGTATAGTCATACCTGTCTGCTAGAGTTAACTCACGTAAATCACTTAAAAACTTAACGGTGCCTGGTATAGAGTAAGAGGTCAAAAAACTGAAGCAGAGAACTAAATTGTCCAAATATTTGCCTACTTAGATTATTCTTTGGCCAGAGTAATAAAATAAAACAAAGATTTCATGAAATCATCAAACATGGACAAAAGAAAGAATCTGAGCAAGAACACAGAAAGTTGTTATCAACGCCTTAGTTAGCAATGAGGGCCAACAGGGTAGAGATCATCTTTGAGCCACAAAGAAATGACTCCCAGGTCCAGAGGCGGGAGTCATGGTGCTGGATTGGAATGTAAGAAATAACTACACTGTCAGGGGCCATATCTCCCTGCTTTGGCTTTTTCAATACGGAGAGTTATGTTACAAGGAACAAGTTACTTCACCTCTCTGATTTTCCATTTCATTATTTATAAATGAAAATCACTGAATTGAGTGGCCCCAACGATTCCATCCAGCTCTAACAATCTGTATTTCTTGAGTGGTATAACCAGAACTCTTTTAGTCATGAAGTACGTACAAATGAGATCCCATGAAATTTTTAGGTGATACCACTCTGTCAAGCAAGTGGGTCTTCAAAGAGCTTGTAATTGAATTTTTTATGTTGCCCCTTTAGTACCCACAGCAATTCCCCAAAAGTATGTTAAATGTTCCTGTTACAAAGAATGCTTCTGGCCCTTCTGCTCCCAATATTACTATTCTCTCTCAAATACAACATTTGCAATTAGGAGCCTGGCTCCAAAACAGAAACTTAAATAAAGGAAAAATTAAATGCTACCAATACAGATTTCTACCTCCATAACCCTTTGCATAAAAAGATTTTTCTCATCTCCAACTCCCATTTAATGCTTTTAAGATCATCAGCTATGAAGCAGAAGGTGCTCCAGTTAAAGCTCACAGGAAAGCTAGAGCAGCAGGGCAGCCCGGCTTCAGCAAGGTCTTCAGGGCAGCCCCTCGAGCAAAATCCAAAAGCCAAAGGGGATCAATAGCTGTTCACTGGCTTGCTCAGGTATCACACATTGATGGTAATGCTACCAAAGGAGCTCGGGGCATTCCTGGGCACCACGGGAATGCCCTAAGTAGCAGGTAGAGAAGACGACAATAAAAGGAGAAAAAATAATTAAAGATTCTAAAAGAATGAATGGGAGGGCAGAAAAAGAAGATCAGAGAGAAAGAAAAGGGGCATAGAGTGAAAAGCTACAGCATCACAGTCAGTTGGAAGGAATAACTACATCAAGTGCTTTTACATACATTAAATTCACGTGAAAAGCCTCACCATCATTTTATCTTCATTTTCAAGACGAGCAAATTGAAGCTTAGAGAATTTAGCTTACTTTCTTGGGGTCACACAGCGAGTACATGGCAGAGTTAGTATTTGAACATGAGTTTTTCTAGCACAAAGCTTGGAGACTGAAAGTCTGTGTGTGCTTTGTGACCTCAGAAAGCATCTCTGGCCCACCTTCCCACAGGAGGTTTCAAGTCTCCCTATACCCTTGGCCAAGGATGGACAGCCTCTCCGAGGTGCCCTCAGGGCTGGCCTCAGACGTTGCTGGTGCCGGGTGGTTCAGTCCAGCTCTGCATGGCTTGGAAGGAAGTCCATTCCTCATATGAAGCCACAGTCTGCATTCCAAAATAGGACTTGTAAGGCAAAAGTAAAGAGCCTTGGGATTAGTAAACCTGCTACAGAGAAAACTGAAGGTGGGCTTGTCTTCACTTAGCTATTTTATAGGGGATAATGTACACCTATTTCTATTAAGCAAGCAATCAGAGTTGCCTTCAGTTTTAGCATAAAAGATTTAGTCTAGGGGCCAGCTTGATGGCATGCTGGTTAACTTCGTGCACTCCGCTTCAGCAGCCCGGGGTTTGTGGATTCAGATCCTGGGCATGGACCCACACACCACTCATCAAGCCATGCTGTGGCAGTGCCCACATACAAAATAGAGGAAGACTGGAACAGATGTTAGCTCAGCAACAATCTTCCTCAAGCAAAAAAGGAAAATTGGCAACAGATGTTAGTTCAGGGTCAACCTTTCTCACCTAAAAACGACTTAGTTTAAAATACTATTGATTTAAGACAGATCAGAGTGCAGAGGTTTTCATTTCTTCCAGAAAAGCTTAAATTTCCTTTTTCTTGGAATGGTTCAGAAAAATGTATGCCTTAAGTAGGAGATTTGTAAACTTTCTTTTCTAGGACTAAGGAAAGCTTACTTAAAGAATGAAAACTCATCTAATGTATGACATTCAACTTTTACTTGGCTTTTAAAGTCCATCCATAAAGTGGGAACATTACTTGGTAAATCATATTTTAAGATTGTCCTAAAACTGCTACTTTTATGCCTCACCATTCCTTAAAACATATGAATTACTCATCAGAATTAAATGCTAAAAAAGGAAGGGAAATTTACTTTAGCAAATATATATTTCATGTATATTTTATACATTATATGTATTTACAAAATGTATATTAATTTGGCAATTATATAAATATTATTTTAATGCTCAGTGTTTTTACAAGGCACTGCTCAAATCATTTTTGCAATTTTTAAATTTCAACTTCACTGTTTGCAACCATCTCCTGAAAGCATAAAATGGGAATTAGCCTCTTTGTCAATGTACTGCTCTAATACCAGGACCTCACACTGGGTATTTGTTGCAGGACTGATCACAAGCTCTTCTTTCAAAGAGTAAATGATTAGGAAACACAGAGAGGAATCCTCCTGAAATAAATGGATGAAAAGGCAGATCGAAATTAGTAGCCTAAGAGTAGTTATTAAAGCATTATGGTTTACATTTATAAAAGTAAAGATAACCTATTATACTATCAGTTCTTTTGGGGTGAAAGCTTAGGGTTGCAGATAAGCCTCCTTGCCTGTATTTAAAATAATAAGAGGATTATTTCTTTCCTCCATTCACACTTCTTAGCCCCAGTCCATTTCTCACTTAAGTAATTTTCACAGCTGTACCTGAGGAGCTAAAAGGCAGACAGAATGTTACAATATAGACTTCTGACAAGTTAAAACTAGAGTGAGGGGACCAATGGCAGCAAGTCAAACGTGCCAAGGCCAACACAGTTGATGCTTAGATAATGGGCTAACATTGTAACCACCCCTAGAATTTTCACCATTGTTTCTCCACTAATATCTCCATGTATCAAGTCTGTCATTCAAAAATGAGTAAAAAAAAAAAAAAAAAGAGTCAAACTACTTTACCCTTATTCTCCACACCTACCGAATACTAATGATTTGTACTGCAAATATAAAAATTTAATAACATTTCAAGCTTATCTTAATAAGCATCCCAGAAACTTGATTTCTGACCTACTTCTTGTGAAATATCTAACATGAAAATATTAAAAGGAAAATTATTAAATTTTACTCATAATCCTTTAAATAGCAATTGTTTATATTTTTGTATTTCCTTCAAAATTTGTATATACTTGTAACAGGTACAATAAACAAAGTATTTTGAATGAATTCTTTTTTACACTTATTTCATATTTCTTCTAATTGTCTTTGTTTATATCAAAATGTTTAGTTCTATCACCTTTAAAACGAATATGAATACTATTTCATTTCTTACCTTAAACGATAGTTTCTGGCTCTAATAATAAGATATATTAAGATGGAAACCTATAATTTTTCATCTGGAAGTAGAGAAAAACAGTTTGCTTTTTTAGACTCTTTTCTAAGACTCAAAAAGCTTCACTTGTCTTTTTTTTACTTGAATGCAGCAGGTAAGCAGCAAAAGGTAACCGCCTCAATTTTACAGGCTAACCAACTACGTTATTTATAAAATTTCTGACTCTCCTGAAAACACCTGGCAGGTTAGTTGGTAATAAAACTATTTTTTCAAAAATCTACATTTCACCTGTTTGCACTGGGCCATGCCACTTAGACCTTAATTTGGGTTTGGTTTGCATATAAACCCAAATAAATTCAGAAGATATAATCAACATCGAAGGAACAGTAATGGTAATTTTCTCTAAAATTTCACCAGGGTTATTGAGTTCCCTGAAATGTAGGCAGACCAAGAGCCTCACCTTAAGCACAATCTCTCCACTGTTTGCACAGACAGCACCGCTCACCCCACTCCCCACCCTGCCCCAAAGAGCGGTTTCATCCCAGCAAACCAAAGAACTCGTACAAGTTTTGCAGAGAAAGCTATACTGTATACTGGTTTTCAAGTGTCCTTATTCTGCACTATTTTTCAAAAAAGATTTAACAGGCATAAAGATATTCCATGTAGAGGAGAACTGAGTTACGTAGAAATAGAGGCTTTTGGTTAACTCTGTATTAAGTGTATTAAAGGACATCTTTTTTATGTCAAACCACAGGGTGGATGGACCCTAAGTCATTCTGAGGGTTCATTCTCATTGTGCAGGCAGAGACGGCACAGGATAGGGGCTAACAACCCTCCAGTGCAAGGTGAGAAGCAGCCAACCCGTTCCCTTTTCACCAGTAGAGCACTTGTGGCTGGGGGACAACATGCTTATCTCAAGCCGGAAGCAGAGAGAGGGTGTACATTTCAGAACCAGGGAAGACTTTTGGTTTGTTTTGCTGAGATTTGCCGTTTCCTTTCTCTTCAAAATGAAAAGGGCTCTGTTGCTTCTGATTATAAGAGTAATACCTTCTTGCTATTAAAAATCAGAGAATTCAGAAAACTATAAAAAGAAAGTAAAAATCTTCTACAGTCCTACCACCCAAAGATACTACTCTTAATGTTTTGGTATATAACCTCCCAATTTTTTTTCTATGAAGACACAAACATGTTTTTGCTTTCTGTTTTTTAAGAAAGTGAGATCAATTGTAAACTCTAAGGTAACCACTAAAATTTTTGTAAATGAAGTATAAATTGATATGCTTAAAGAGGAGATAAAAATGGAATCATATAAAACATTTACTTAAACCCACAGAAGGCAGAAGAAGGGGAAAAAATGCAGCAAATAGAAAACGTTACAAACATAGTAGATATTAACCCAACTATATCAATAATCACTTTTAACGTGAATCATCTAAATACGCCAATTAAAAGACAAAGATTGTCAGAGAAGATTAAAAAAGAAAACCCAGACCTAAATATATGTTGTTTCCAAGAGACCCACTGTAAATAGAATGACTGAGGTTAAAAATAAAGAGATTGAGATAGAAACTGAGATCATAAGCTGTACACTGCTTTGAGATGTTTTTCTACCTTTTCTTGAAAGACAAGTGCAGAAAAAAACTAGTCTGTTGAGATTATTCTATAAAGTTCTCAATGTATATATAATTTTCCCAATATATATAAACATTAACAAATATTTCAAAATATTGACCTATTTTATACTATTTGAGGAATACAGAACTGTATATTATTTGAGCCCACCAATTAATGATACTTAACACACTTATTTCTCCCTAATCTTGCTTGTATCTCACAAATAGAAATCTGCCAGCCATAACACATTTCCCTTTCTTTAAAACGGGTTCTCACTCCTTGTGTCTGAAAGTACAGCAATACTAATAAATGTCCTTATTTCTACCTGAGACTGCATATATATGTAATTATTGTAGCAGATTCCTTCTTGACTGTACTTCAACATTCAATATGAGCTGCTAAACTTTTCGTAGTAGCAGAGCTGTAAAACAATTTACTGATCTAGCAAGTTTAGACGCCATATGGATGCAGAACTCAGTTGGGTTTTTTCGATTCTTCCTAAATGTAATGCGCAAGAAGGATATTTTCCATTGCTGCAAGTCCAGCACGCCTATGCTGATCATATACATCCTGGAAATGGACTGTCCCAGACATATTAGATTGTCAACATTGAGGCTAAGACAATTTCACATACACCAAAGTGTGTTTCTGAATTGTACATACATATCCTGGTTCCTCATGTTTTAAAAAAACAAAACAAAACAGTATTAGACTTGATTTTCTGAGATTAGAAGAAGTGACTAACAATTTCCCATTGTGTGATGATGCTGGAATCTTTGATCTCTACTACTCTGAGTTCACAGTCAGGCTACTTAGTTTATTTTGAGAAAGCAAATCTTTCCTGTTGTTTCTCAGGAAATAGAAGAACACATTTATACACTATGTTTTAACTTCGTGTTTAAATCATTTTAATTTTTTAACTATGTTTCACTTTGAAGAATATTTAATTATGTGGAGAAATTAAGACTTTCAGAAAGAAACTAGAGCAGTGGGGTGGAGAGAGAATAGTATTCTCAGACTTCAGCTAAAAGGGTAAATTGTTAAAAAATGTCTCACACAAACTGTTACACCCTGTTTCTTCCTGTGAAGAATTTTCCAAGCATTAAGTTGTGTAATAGTTTAATGAGGAAAAAAGGAAATACCCAAGTTTCTCTCAAATATGTAACAGCATAGAGAAAGATTAGAGGCTTAATTTTAAAAAGAGTATCTTATTACCTGTTTAGGCTTGTTAAATTCTTACAATAATCTCTGGAGCCACTCACTCGATCGGGATTCACTTTTTAATGCTAGCCATACCTTGCGGGTTTTAAGATGTCATCGCTCTTCTTAATAGGAGGCAGAGACAGTTAAAAGGCTTTGAAAAGTAAACCTTCCAGGAGAAGAACATGACCAAGTGAGGAGAGATGAAATGCTTCAAACTGTTTCTGATTTCTCTATAGGCAAAGAAAATGAAGGTGTCTTGAAGGAGATGGGAAGGAGAAAGGACTTTTAAGGCAGACACTATAAGTAAAGCTTGACCTTCTTCAACTGTTAAATTCTCTTCTACAATGCTACACTTTTCATTAAGAGGGAGAAATAAACTCAGGGAAAATAAAATGTAATCCTGCAGGGAAAGAAACAACACAGATGAATGCGATGGCCATCACCACATTTATGAAATGACCCAGATGTCTTGGGGAGCCGTGGCACACAGCAAACCTACTCTGTCCACCCCTCACACAGCTTCCATCACAGCCCATGCTCCTGTTCCCCCTTTCCTGACTTGCTGCCTCTTTCCCATTGCCAGGCGCACCCCTGTCGCAGACACTTGGGCACGGCCATCTGACAGCTGTCCTGGTCTCACGCTGTCAACTCCCCCAAAGGCACTGGTGTTAGAGTTGCTATCCGAAGAATTCATGAAGGATAATTGACACGAATCTAGCTACTCTTATCCTTCGGTCACTCATTTCCGTCTAATGATGTACAAGTCTCCCAGAAGTTCTCAGACTTACAAGAGACTTGAGAGGACATTAATGTAACTTCCTCCACTGAAAGATGAGGAAACTGAAGCTCAGAGAGAGTGGCTGACTTCCCTAAGGCCATCCTCTGTTAACAGAAGAACTAAGAGTGGAACTCAGGCTCCCTAATGCTCAATCTACTGCTCCTTGTCGCTTTCTTTTCCTCCCTTCCCCCCATATCCTTAAGCTTCCTTAAATCACCATCTAAACTTAACATTTCAGGCGAGGCCTGTGTGTTTTGTTTTAAAAGGTCATTCATGGTAGTCATCTTACTCTATCAACCAGAAAAAACAACCCACCATCAGCACCTGATCCCCACTGACAAAACCCCAACAGGGCCCTCAGTGAGGCATGATTATTACTCATCCTAAATCAGTGAGTTCCTTTTTCCAAGTTAACTGTTACTGTCAACTGTCTTCTCAAGGCCTCCCCACTCGAAGCAGATTTCTTCTGCTCCTACTTTACTGAGAAAACTCAAGCCATCAGGAATGAACTTTCTCAACTTCCCTCCCCTCCACTTGCACACTCATCTACAGTCACACACATCGTTTTCTCCTCCTCTCCTGTCTCAAAGGAATGAATGTCCCCATTCCCTCCCAAGACGACCCTTTCAGCATGCTTGCACACCAGACCCTGGCTGTTTTCTCTTTTTTGGAACCTCACTCCATTAGTTATTCTCTCTTCTACCTTTGGTCACTTCCTCTCCACTATCCTCAACCAGAATATAAGCTCCAGTCACCACTACACACAAAAAGTATTCCTTCACAGACAAATGTGTACACATGCACATGCCACTTGCTGCCCTGCCTTCCCAACTCCTCCTCTTTCCTCACCCCTGATATGCTAGATTTAGATTTCAGAACTCTTCTGACTACCAACTGAACACCTAATTGCCAAATCCAATCTCCCATTTTCAACCTTTAACTCTACCTGATGGTCCTGTGGCCTCTGACAGACCAGCCAGATTTTCCCCACTTACTACCTGGGTCATTTGGCAGGTTGCTTATCTGAGCTTTAGATAGCTTATCTGTAAAAGACAGTAGCAATAATTATCTCAGATGGTATTGTTATAAGGATTGTATGACATGATATATGGAAAGAAAATCTAAAAACCCTAGTGCTCAACATTATCATCATGTTTGTGGATTTTCCTGATCCTCTCTCCCCTTCTTTTGTCTGCTCAGTCTTTGGTCCTTGGGCAACCCCTGGGGATCTCAGCTACATTCAGGGTTACAACCACCAGTTCCAGTCCCTCCCTGATACACTCTCCTGCCCCGACTTCTCTCCTGGGGCCTAGTCCTCTCAAGATCAGCTGAATGCTCCACAGGAACCCCAACTTGACTTCAAACTGAACTCACTGTTCTCTCTCCAAACTTGCTCCTCTTACATTTTCCATCCTGACTCATGACACCTTCAGACAGTGAATCTTCCTAACCAGAAACATCAAGAGTCATCTTTCTTCTTCCCTCTTACTCCCCACTCCGACTTTCCATCAAATCGGTAACCAACTGTTTCTCCTAAATGATTCTCAAATCCATCCTCTCCTTTCCTTTCCCTCCAACATCACCTTAGCTCTGTTCCTCATTATTTTTACCTGGATTATTTTAGTAGCCATTGGACTTCTCTCTGCTTCCTTTTCACATACCTTAAGACAGTGATTTAAGCATTTATTTCACCTTTGATGATTCCACAATGCTGTCAGGAAAAAGTCCACACAAGTCCTCAGAAACAGCATGCATGGCCCTAGACATGGCCTAAACATGGCTGGACCAAGAATCTGAAGATGGACCTCTAGCCTCTTCCCCGCTCTGCCCCACGATCTCTCTGCTCCAGTCACTCATACTCCATTTTCCTCACACTCTGAGCATTTCTGGGCTCTGAACCTGGGCTGTTTCTTCTGTTGTTGAGTGCTTGGTAAATAATCCTATTCCTCCAAAATTCAGCATCAAAATCACCTCCTTCATGGATTCTTTCCTCACAAACAAGAAAGAACCAATCACTCCCTTCTTTGTGCCCCACTCTCTGTTACTATTTATCACAATGTATTGCTGTCAAGTGTCGCATATTCTAAGTTACAGTTAATGATTTATGTGTCTATCTTCTAGGGTCAGGCACTCTATCGCACTCACACTCTTTCTTCAGAACTTAGCACAATGACTGGTACACAGCAGGCAGGAGGAAGAGAAACAAGGGAACTAAGATTTAATAGTTTGGAGCTCAGCAAATGTCTGTTAAACGGATGAAGTAGCTTGGCTGTCAATTATATTAGAATAATTGAGTAACAGAGGAGGCTGGTAAGACAGGTGGATCTGACAGCTGGTGAGGTGAACACAGAGGAACCTGAATGAGAAATGGAAAACATTCACACTGAAGAAGTCCTCTCCTGAGTATGCAAGTTCAGTCAGGTCCGTAGCTGGGCCTGTTATAATCAAACTCAGGTGAATACACTCTGTTTGAAGCACTATAGGAGAACAATTCCAACAGCCCAAGGACAACGGTCTTATCAATCTAAGCAGGTTTTGGACCCTAGAACATTCTACACTGTAATTTTATGAGACTTCATGCAAGCTTAGTAAATTTCAATAGTTAGATTACAACCCTCTCCCATATCCATAAAGCACCTTAAGAACTAGATGAAAGAAAAATAAAGAGCCTTTCACCCATATAACCCTAGAACTGATGGCTAAGGGTAACATCTTTTGCCTAGACAAACCATGTCATAGAATATCTATGTTGAGATCACAATTTATCCCTCACAATAATTTCAAATTTATTTATAATAATAAGCCATGTTATGAACAACATGGTTTCATCGCATTTTATAAACTAAGGAAAAAGTACACTGTACTCTGCATAGGCATGTAAATGTCGGCTTATCAAATAAAGTGACCTAGTATTCAGTGTGACATAAACTGGAGACTGCAGGAGGAAGGAGAACCAACGAACTGAGAACAGAGTGGAGCACTGTAAACTTGAAGAAAACAAAACCAAAACTGGCAATGTTTATTCCCAATAATCTATAATTAACAGGCTTTCAAGAGTATTCAGCCCTGTATTACGGCATCACACCTCATAAAACATTCATTCAAAAGCCATACCAGGAAGACACAACCCAGCTGCATAAGCACATGCAGAGCACTGAAGAAGAAAGAGAAGGCTTTGAGCGAGACACCGACTACCCTACATAAATGACCAAGTTGGAAGGGAAGCTATAACTGCTAAAAATAGATAGATAGATATATATATAACAATAAAACTGAGAAGGAAATGTAAGGTTAGGAATGTTGAAATTGAATTAAATTGTTACTAAATAAATTAAAGAATGTTCCCAGAAAAGTAAACACACTTCTAGAAAATACATTTGCAGGTTAAAGCATGAACACATGTAAATAAGGGCAAGAAATCTATCTAAAATATTTTTGAATTTTTAAATTTATATCAACCGTGCTAATAAATAAATGTACATGTAACAAGATATATTTCAAAGCCATAGTAATTTAAAAAGTGTATCAATGAGCCAGGAATATACATTTAAGCCACCTCGACAAAAATCTCAGAAAGAGATCTCTACATACAAATGTGCAATCATATGCTAATATGGCACCAAAAATCTGTGGACAAAGAGTGGATTATTTGGTAACTAGCATTGGGGAAACTGGCTCACAATATGACCAGTTTTTTAAATATAAAAATGGATTTATACCTCATATCTTAAATTTCAAATAGTTTAAAAACCCAAGTAAGAGTAAATCTATAAAGTTAATAAAGTACAGAGAGACTATATTGTGAGCACACAATAGCGAAGGATTTCTTAAACGACACAAAATGCACAGACCATAATAACATTAAAAACTGGTGGGTTCAGGGTCCAGCCGCGAGGCATAGTGGTTAAGTTCACACGCTCCACTTTAGCAGCCCAGGGTTCACAGGTTCGGATTCCAGGTGCGGACCCACACACTGCTCCTCAAGCCATACTGTGGCGGCATCCCACATAAAACAGAGGAAGATTGGCACAGATATTAGCTCAGTGACAATCTTCCTCAAGCAAAAAGAAGAAAATTGGCAACAGACATTAGCTCAGGGCCAATCTTCCTCACAAAAAAAGCAAAACAACAATTGGTGGGTTAGAATACATTAAAATTAAAGATTTTGTTGTTGTTGTTAATACAATGTTACCAAGCTAGTGACATACTGGGAGAAAGTATTCACAATAGCCAAAGCTAACAAGGGATTAATTTCTAGAACATACAAGAAACTCCAGAAGAACTCCTTCAAGGAACTTCTTACAAGAAAAAGGGAAGAGACTCAATTCATAGAAAAGAGAAGTCAAGTAAATGAAGATATGCTCAACCTCACTTGTAACCAAAAAGAGGTAAAATTCAACTATGAGGTACAATTAACATCTACTGGATTAGCAAAAATCAGGAAATTTATTTCTTTAAAAAATGAAATCATTGTACAGTACTGGTGGAGATATAAACTGACAAAGATCTACACAGTTAAAATCAAATTAATTTTTTAATAATTTAATTTAATTAAATTAAGTTAAAATAAAACTATTTAACATAAAGTAAAATTGGTGTCCTTACATCCTATGATCTAGCAAAACTGCTTGTGAGCAATACTGTATGGCCTCAAGAAACTCTCACCAAGAGATCCAATATACCCAGGCTTCTTAGGAAAAAAATGAACACATATGGCATGAAAGCCAAAAATATTTATTAAAATATTGACTCTTCCGTGTCCCAATTCCTAACATCTGCATATTCTCTCTGGTTTTTTTTTTTTTTTAAAGATTTTATTATTTCCTTTTTCTCCCCAACACCCCCCGGTACATAGTTGTATATTCTTCGTTGTGGATTCTTCTAGTTGTGGCATGTGGGACGCTGCCTCAGCGTGGTTTGATGAGCAGTGCCATGTCCGCGCCCAGGACTCGAACCAACGAAACACTGGGCTGCCTGCAGCGGAGCGCGCGAACTTAACCACTCGGCCACGGAGCCAGCCCCTCTCTCTGGTTTTAACTGAACCTTTGCTGAAAAGATGGGTAAGACTAAACAAAATGTTACCATTTCTCTTCATAGGGGAGGTTAAGGACAGAAAAAGCAGCAGACGTGATGAGGGAAATGTTTTAGCAAGGGGACTGCACAAACCTTAGCTTGTCCACTTACAACTTGGATAAGTTACAATCTCTGCCTGCCTCGGTTTCACCTATAAAACAAGGATATTACCCACCCTGCACAATATCAGGATTAAAGATAATCCACGTAAAGTGTCTAGGACATACAAGGTATTCAATAAATAGGAATGATTTTTTTTTTTTTTAACAAGAAAAGAGAACATCATGTACTAACCCTCATAGATTTTGGTGCCCTGTCTAACCCTTCTTAAATAGAATAGCAAAGTCACAGCAACAGGCATGGAAACCAGAGAGACTGATTCAATATGAATTTTTAAGTCAGTTTTTTCCACTACAAAACAGGGATACGTAATATCTCCCCTTCCATATACTTATCAAAAACTGTAAAGGTTAAGGTTGGGAGGCCTCTTTCAGCTTCTTAGAAATGAATCTAAGGCTCTGGCTGGTGAAAGTTACGACGGGGTGATGCTGCAACTGGTGTCAGCGTCCTGACTCTATAAACACAAGGAAGGAATATTCGCAGCTGTAGGGAAAACGCTCTTATACGAAAACTAGTTTTCCATGACTGAGCAACTGCAAGACCTCACAGCCGACCATGAAAAACAACCCAGAAACAAGATCAGATCCAAAGTCAAGACTTTACACATCACCTATTTAATGTACAACAAAGAGGAAAAATTCCACCTGGGTCTCTTCAGAACCTGATGGCTAACACACTGTACCTTTCATATCACCATTCTGGCATTTTCAGCCTGGAGTAGTTGCTTTATTTACCTTGGTCCTGATTCCCAACCTGTGGACTTCGGGGCACTGGCAGAGGTCTGAGGACTGAACCCGTCTCACACATATAGGTACTTCTATTTTACAAATACAGGAAGATGCTGTGGTCATTATTTACAATATATATTCAGCTGAGTGATAATAAATAGTAACTTTGTCACTAAATATTAACAATCATCAGATATAAGGAGTAAAACTCTAAACAAGCAAAAATCTTTTAGGATTAAATAAAAGTTTCCCTATTTTTACAAGGGCTGAGAACCACTGCTTTAAAGTTTACAATTTCCTATTGAAGATAATTTTTATTTTATAATAGACATGAAGGAAAAAGAGAGAGGGTTTTGAAAAAATGAAAATCCTAACACACTTTTATCTCCACTCCTATTTCTCTCTTGGCCATAAACTTTTCCTTGGCATTTAACATCAAAGCTAGTTACCTTTTCATTCTTAGTTCACAAGCCATTGCAACTGTCCAAAACAGACAGAAATGGCAGTGGACTGTGTAATTAAGAAAATATACATATATCATTTCATTCCTCACTTACAAAAGAAAGACCACTCACTTTATCTCTCTTTCCTCCCTGCCACCTTCTTCTCCTTCTCTGATGCTTTGACACAATTCCATAGAGGGGAAGTTATAGATCACTACAGATACTCCAGGTGTTGAAGAGAAAAGTATTTTATCCAGCACTTCCCAGTGAAAACATACTCCTAATTTTAATTTATATTCTTCTTGATGCAACATAAAACCCTAGCTAAAGAGAGCATCAATTTTAAGCACTGCAAAGATAAGAAAAATAAACATATCTATCTGAGGAATATTACAAAAATATTTAATATATAATTTAAAGAGTATATGGGTTTGCCCATGTCTTTCTGCAATATGAGCTTTTCAGTAGGTTATCGTGCACTGGGGTGGGCGAGTTGAGGGGCTATGTATGGTGGTAGTATGGTATATATGGTAGTGGGATATGGGGAGAGTCACATACCTCATTTATTAGCAATTTATTATTTCTTTTCTGGGACGTAAACTGTCCTGGGGTAAACCACAAGTGTTATTTTTTTATTCTGAAAAGTTAAAATATGCTAATCTGACCCTTCAAAAAAGATACTGTTCACTAAGACTTGACATAAACAAACCACATGGATCTAAACACAGCTAACTCTAGTCAGTAACATAGAGGAAGTGTAAATTTCAAACATGGAAAAAAAAACCCCAAACACCCCGAGTTCTGGGTGGAGAGAAGTGGAAAAAGATTTGGAGATTGAGATCAGGCTAATGATGAGCCAGTGTTTACCAGCTCTCTTTTGGAATGGCTAAGGACTACCTGAATCATCACTGTCATCTCTTCCTGAGGTGGAGACCTTCCCAGATTACAAAAGAGCCAAGGGCTATAAATCAGAAGACTCTTGTTCAAGTCCCAGCACCTCCATTTACTAATGTGACCACTGACAAGCCACATTTTATCAGCCTCAGTTTTCTCTGCAGAAAATGGAGTACAAGAATCCTATTTCACCAGAGTGTTAAAAGGAGTAACAAATCATAAATGAGATACAGAAAACGTGTTCTGTAGACAGCAAACGAGGATCTAAAGGCCAGTTATAATTACTCTTTGATTATTATTTACTATGAAATACCATGAAGGTGGGAGTAAATCCTGTTCCAAAATAGGGGACAGGTATGGGAGGTCACAGAGGTTGTTCTATTTTATCTTAAAGCAGAGTGATAGATACTGAAGAAAGTCTTCAAATAAATTAATGAACCAGAGGGCCAGGAGTATACCTGGGTATAAAAATAGAGGCAAAATACTATGGTTGTAAAGGTCTTTCAAGAGTCTCTCTTAACGACTAGTTTTCACTTTTAATTTTATGATGTATTTGGCAAGAGAAGAGGCATAGACACAGATATCTCATAAATAAATTCAAATTTAAGAAGTCCACGTCTATCTATCCAGAAAAAGATAAAATTGCTCAGTTCTCATAGTGTATCTTGGCTACTTACTGCTAATACAATTATGCCACTTATTGATATTATTGCAATGCTCAAAGCAGCTGCATTTTGAAAGAGATTAAGGTTCTGAAGGACTATTGGAATAATGGGATCTTATAATTCAAATTACCACCATACGGCTAGGGAAAAAAAGAGAGGATGGGCTAGTACAAATTTACCAGGCTACCTGACTACAAAAGATTTTCCTTTCAGAGCAAAATTAATTATGGAATAAATATAACTTATCATAAAATTTTCAAATTAGAATGGCACAGTCGGCATACGACACCAGGAATTTAAAGCCTACAACTAACCCTGCTTCCTGAGGAAGCTTGGCCGTCCAATAAGGTGAAAGAGCAAAGCGCATGCAGTACGGTGATTAGGTACTTTCCCTCTTTGCAGAATCTCACTTTCCTCCCCTCTAGTCCTTTGTTCACATCCCTTCCTCCAAAATAGAGGTAAGAAGATGCTACTGGCTTTAACCTTATTCAAATATTTAATTTGAAACCATACAATCTTCCCATCAAACTTATTCTTCTCAACCTCACCCCCCTTAGTGTCCCTCCACAAGACTGGAGTCTTACCAGGTAGATAAATATAGGTGGAGTAACAAGGCCAGGATTTCACTGGGGGAGAAGCCAATATAATTCGGTCTGCAGAGAGAGGAGCTGCCAGGAAAAGCAAGAACCAAGAAGTCTGTACACAAAACCAATCTTTTCTCTAGCGTTTTATTGTCCACCTATGAACATGTGAGATGGAGGAAGACAGGCATGTGAAATTACAATCTACCTAGTGAATTTGAGAAAAGTCATTCACAATTTTACTCTGATGAAAAATGGAATTTAATGAATAAAGATGTCTGGCTCCTACCTTTAAAAGTGCTTTCTGTCTCAGCAAGGGAGCCCGGCTAGGAAACCACAACTGGAGTTAACAAGCCAGACACCAGACTAAACACTTCAGAACTAGCTGTCGCTCATTCCTGGTCGCTACCTTTCCGGTGTGTGTCTGCATCACTAATTCCCTCAGTTCCTGACGGCCTGGCTCTCCCCAAACAGAAAGCAAAGAGAGGGGTTCCTCAGGCTGAGGAGGTGGGATTTCCGAGCCTGGACACCAAGACTCTTGCTCTCCATACACTTCACCCCCAACTCATCCTCTTTCTCGAGAAAGCCCTACGGCCCCACCTCTCACACTCTTAGTAACACCCAAGCCTCCCCGACAGACATGTAGATAACTCCAGGCCGGCGAGGGAGGAACAAAGAGCCGCCGCTTCAGGCGGCAGCAGGAGGAGGAGGAGGAGAGGGTGGAGAGGGCAGTTGAGGACTCCGGAGGCCTCCCGGGCTCAGGCAGCCCAGCAGCTCCCGCCCAAGGTAAGCTCGCGCAGGTCCCGCGGGCGCAGCGTGCGGCCCCAAGCCCTCCCACCCGGGTTCAGCACACCCGGGAGGCGCAGCGACAGAGCTTGGCAGAGACCTTGGGGGAGAAAGCAGTAAAGGGGCGCAACCAAGAAGAAGCATGCAAGTGAGGCTGCAGCGCGGAGCTAGCGATCAGGCTCAGCGACACTGGGGGCGGCGGCCAGTGACAGCCCGGTCCCACGCACCTGGACCAGGCGGCCACCCTGCTCCCTCAGGGCGCTCTCCGGGGACTCGGCTTCTGGCGGGCTCCGCAGGCTGGCACCGGCGACGCGGAGACTTCTTCACTCCTCCATCCTGGGACCCGGCAGCACGCTACAGACAGCCGTGCACTTCCTGTTTGAAAACACGGGGGAGAGAAAGAGCGAGAGAGATCCGAGTGTCGGCAGTGTGGAGGGAGGGACGCAGCCCGCGGCGAGCGAGGACGAGGGGGCTGCGGGTTGCATAAGCACCGCCGCCAGCATCGCCATGGTCGGGACCAGGCGCTCTCCCCCGGGCCGGCGGCGACCCGCCACGCCGCCTCCCGCGAGGTGGCTCCCGCGGCCGGCGGGCCTCCCCTGCCGGCGGCCTCGCCGCCCGCCCGCGCGCTCGCAGCCCTTCCGTTTCCAGCTCCGGCCTGGGTTCTCCCCTCTGTACCTAAGGCGATGGACTCCGCGCTTCCTCCCGGCCCTGAGTGCAGTCTGCCTGCCTTTTCCTCCTTTCCTCGCCTCCCCGCCCCCGCCCCAGAAAAAAATCCCCTGTAGAAGGTGTAAAAGACAAGACAGCCTTTCCAAGGGAGTGGAGGCTGGATTCATGCAAAAATTTAAAGTTAAGAGCCACATCCCAGTATATCCACTACAGCTCAGCAGCCTAAAGAGCCTCAGGATGGGAAATTACTTGTCTTGCGCCTCGCTGACTCAAAAGACAGAGCGTGCACACAGCTGCCACGAACTGCAAAGGAAAAAAAAGTATTCCGGGTTCCTAGGCTCTCTCTCTACTGGGCTCCTCAGCCTCACAGTCTCCTAACGTTTATATACACCAATTCCACACGAAAGATAATAGTGTAAGTGCATTCCTCGAAAAAACAATTCAGTATTTCTCTCTGTGTATGAATCACAGAGCAGTTCCAAAGTTTTGTTACCCTCTGACTTAGGCAAACTTCAGGGTAGTGTTTAAAAAATAATGAACAGATGGTTTAAGAATCTGCCACATGCAGAGTGTGCCAGCTCTAGGAGTTCACATATGTGTTCAGTGCCGGGTTTCTGGGCTTCCAGGTGTGGACGGCTCCATCTGTACCCTGCCTGCCCTTGCCACAAATCTATCCAGTTACATGGCACTTATAGGACTGTCTCTGATAAACAGTTCTTTTATCATCGAGCTGATGACTTAAATAAAATTTATTCATGTTTCAAAACTCGATATGGAGAACAGACTATAAAGGATGTTTATTCTTCACTAAAAGCTAAATTTTGACTGAAGTACAAAGAAACTGACTGACATTAAGCTCCTACTCAGTGCTAGACGGCATCTCATTTCAATCTCCTCTTGGTCTTAACGTTCCCCAACAGATCTGCAAAAGTCCTATGCTCATATTCCCAATTGAGGAAACAGGGTCAGTGAAGCCAAGTAACTGTCCCAGTGTCTCAGCTAGAAAGCGGTCAAATGGAGAGTTGAATAATAGGTCTTTCCTAAGTGTAAAATCTGGGCTATTTCCTCTACACACTGCTAATTTTCAAAACCATAGTGAATTCCGGGAGAAAAATCAAGCACAGTGACCATCTGTGATCCATTCCTTCATCTCCAAATGACCCTGCAATTTACATGCTATTACTCTGTTGAACTAGCTAGGTTCCTTATCCATCTGAATAATATGTACCTTGAATACTTGAGCAGAGGACACTGTGCCCTTTTCAGTTATCTACTACTGGCTCTGTCAGCCTTTTCAGAATTACTTGGTGGCAAAAGTTCAAAAGGTTCTGGGATAGCAACTCATATGTCAAGGTACAAAGTCTGTCCAGTTCAGAACCTAATCAGCTAACACTTGTTCCCTGAACTCTTTTTCTCTATCCGGGCCTTTTTAAGGAGAAAAAGAAATATGCATGGCCTCAACTTAGTGAACCCGTAGAAATCCTCTCATTTTCCATTTCCTTCTGCTTTAGCACTTAGTTCACACTCACCTGTCAGTAGCTTGCTGCTACTATCCTGACAAGCCAAGAAACAGCATATTACTGAACGGTGATTAAAAATGGGCAATGTGAGACCCCAGACACACGCAGAGAGAGTGAGGGAGACAGTGAGTGGTTCCGTCTTGCCTCCAGATGAACCGCATCCCACTTGCCCTTCCCCACCACCTCACAAAGCAGCACACACTCTGGAGTTGGAGAGTGAATGTCAGGCAAGGGCAGTCCAAGCGTGAGGGCAGTGGCTGGGCAAGGCTGAGACCATTCCTATCCTTCAGGCACACACAGTTGAATGAGGGCTCATTACTAACAACTTCTTGAGGGGTCTTAGCATCGTTTTAGGGTCCAGCTCTGCCTCTGCTGCCAGCTTTTCCCTTCTCTCTGTCCCTTGCTTACCCTGCACCTGTCAACTCTTCATCTCCTTTCACAAACGTAATGCTTCTTCCCAAAGCACTGCCATTTCTTTCCCACAAAGAACCTGGTGGGAGGGAAGGAGGGCATTCAGCTCAAAACTTCTCTCCCTTCTCTCATTTAAAAAACCCTGTCAATAATTACCATGTTTTTACATCCAATTCTATTTTAAAATATCTTTTGTTACCCTACCTTCATTTCTGTTACTCATTATAACTCCAAGAGCCTAGGAGGAAAAACTCTGGAAAAAAAATAAAATTCTTAAGAAAGAGCAAAGGAAACATGCTTAAAATTAACATGTATGGATCCCAAAGTTCATAGGTCAAATAATACAACACTCCTAAGATGACATCAGTTCCTGACGTTCCTAAAAAGCACAAGGCGTGAGCATCGTCGTACTTTCCCATGGCTCAGCTATTCTCTTGCCCCTTCTGCTTTTCATAGAGAAGTGTTTCTTCCTTAATGCTGTTGAGTAGGAAAAACAATATGGAAATCACAATCTCATAAGATGAGCAAAAATATGCTCCCATGTAGGCACAAATAATGCCACAAAAGGGCAAATTAATTTTGAAAGAATTTTGGGGGTTGACTTTGAAAATCTCCACTCCCTAAGTACTACAGTCCATGGATGAAGAGAGCGACATTGTGAAAGCCATTTTAGAGGCTCCAAAGTAATTGACAAGAGACAGCTTTTCTGAGGACTAATGGGTGTGGAGGAGAAAGTGATAAACTCACACCTAAGAACGATGCTGTTTATTTTTCTTCATCTTAAAAGAGAAAGACCTTACTTTGGTAGTTAACGTTTCTCACAAGATTTCTCTCTATGAGGATGCTTGGCCATTATTATAGCTGAATTTTGCAAACAAGAATAAGAAAATGACAAGCTGTCTGGTTACCTAAGAGATTGCCTCTGTACCAGCAGCCTTCACATCCGTGTCCCTGTCTCTGTCTTCACCTCCAGGGTAGCACAATCAACAGGCTTTTCTGTGAAGGAGGTCTCTGGCACTCACACTCACCTTCTGGCCTCTGCAAAACCTAGGCCCTGGCTTTCAAGGAAGATGTCCTCAGAGCCAACTGGCTGGCTTGATTGGCATTTACTCACAGAGGGTTGTTAGCCATCTTCAATGAGCCAGAGTGTCATTTCATGGAAAAAATGTAGCAAGAAGGCGCAAATCATCTTTTTAAAAAATCTGCCTGCAAGATGGCTTACGCTCCCTCCTGGGCACAGAGTTTCCCGGTTTTGAGCAAGGAGAGAAGGAAAGCTACTTACAGCAGCCCACAGCATGACTTGGAAGACCCAGCGAGAGTAAGAAACACGGGCCAGGGTAGCTACAGGCCTGAGCTGTAAGTCCCTCAGCTCGGTGATTCAGTTTCCTCAGCTTCCAAACACACACATATGAACTCACCCACGTCGCACAGAAGTAGCAACATTTACATAGGACCCTCACGTGCCCTGCCTGACTGAATTCTCAGAACTGCCTGTGCAGGAAGGAGTCTTTATCACGGTGTTAGAAGTGGAGCTCACAGATGTTAAGTCATTTTCTCAAAGCAGTAGGTAATAGAGCTAAAATTCACCCCGTGTCTGTTCTTCCTCCTTTTAACTGAAGAGAAATGAGTGGGTGCACTTTGGCTGTGGATTTATTATTCTGTGCTACACATTCTTTACTCAGAAGAATCTCACTTTTAAAACACAACTTGCAATGTTCTCTCTCAACTGCATGTCACTTTATCACCTTGCCAAATTTTTGTAAAGTGTAAACTCTAAACTTGTGTTTTGCAACAGCCCAACTGATTTTAAGCCCCAACAATATAAGTCAGTATAAATTAAGTTAAATATGCTCTTGCGCTGCAGCTGAATATTATTTTATAAAATATAAACAAGGCAGATCCACTGGTGAAACTGTGATGGACAAAATCTTAATACATGTTTTCCAAGTCTTCTCTCTCATTCTTCAGTTAGTATGCAAATATATGTGTAAAGTGGGCCATACTGACTGATGTACTGTGATTTAGTGGGCATAAATATGAAAGAATAGCAAGAAACCACAAAAGTTTGACTAAATGCAAATACCTGTACATAAGTTAAGAGCATTCAAAATGCGTCCAACATAGACTGCCAGCAACGAGCAGCCTTGGGTTATTTACTGACTGCTGATGGTGATGTCTATTGTGTAGACTAAACACTGTCCTATGCGACATTTTTCTTTGGAAGGCATGTTTTGTCTATTCATCTTCTGTGGTGGGTGTTTCTGCTTCCTTATTTAAAAAAATATTTTTTAATTCTCTTTGGGCATCCATTAAAATATATACATTAAAAATCCAACAACTTAAATGGATTGGTCCTAACGAATCAAATAAACATAATGTTCATGACTAAGAGAATTATGGTCTTAAAAAGGACTTAAAAATATATAAGCATCTGTACAACACATCAGAAGGTAGCAAAATATACGTGCTGAAAGAGAATAAGCTACACACATCACTGTCTAAGGAACGTATCAATTATCAATTACCTACTGTAAGGAAGACCTGAAGAAGAAAAGCAGTTTATGAATAATTGAGGATGGCAAAATCGGGTAGTTTGATTTTTCCTTTCCTTTCCTTTGCCTGCAATGGAATGACTAAGGCAAATAGCATGAAAGAGAAACAAAGTGCCTGGAAAATCCAGAAACGTTATTATAAACTTTTGACAGATTATTCATCAACTATTAAACTAAACCTAGCTAAACGAATTCCAACCACTTTACATGCATTGACTCAATTATTCCTGACAACAATGCTATGAGGCAGGAATTACCATTACCTCCATAGTGCAGATCAGGAAACAGACACAGAGATATTAAATAATTTGCTCAAAATAACACTGCTAGCAAATACCAGAACTTGGGCAGCCTGGCTGGCCACAGAGTCTACTTTCAACCAACACATTTTACTACCGACAGGGCACAGTTGGATTGGGCTTGCTTTCTCCAGCATGAAAGTTCACGGGGACTATCCCATGGATATGGCAGAAGGAGCAGTGTGAAAGGCTCAGAAGTTTTCCTTTTTGCAACAAGAATGTAACCACTGGTTGCAGGGGGTCAAGGATGCAGAGCCTGCTACATGGTTGCTGAATAATGAATATTGAAAAGATATTTGCAGAATGGAAAAGCCAAGAAGAAGGGCTGCTTCCTCACCTTGACCAGAATCCTGGATTGCAAGGCTCCAGGACTGTCTGGCTACAGCACAACTGAATTAGCAAAGAAAGGAACGCAATGAACCCCGTGTACTTTGATCTTGGAGAAGCATTTGATACAGTGTCTCATGAAATCAGGATCACTAAATCAACTGAAACTTATGTGGCTACAAGAACTACACAGGAATTAAGCAGGCTAGAAAGAAAAAGCCTGGATCTATCTACTAGTATGATGAAGGAAAGAACCATAGGGAACAGCATTCAATGTGTATGTAAACGTAACAGAAATTATACACTGTTATAATCAAATTTGCACATAACATTAATCTGGGAGGTATGAAAAGGGCAAATGAGGGCAAGCCATTTGACTTAGTTAAATTAACAGAGAGGTAAAGGAAAACAAGAAGTTCGGTTTCATTTTTGAGATCCCTTTAATTTTCAGGGAGGGGCCAAGATGCCCAATGGCTAGGAACCGCCTCTAGACCCGAAATGCCAAGACTGTGCAAAGTCAAGCAGTAGTAAATAAAGTAAAGCAAGCAATAAGTAAATAAGTAAATAAAGTAAGCAATAGTAAGCTTGATATATTTAAAATTCTAGGACCTTAGGTCTGAACTTTAGGAAGTATGATCTTATTATTTCATACGCCACCAGTAAAGTTTCATGGGAAATAATATTCCTTTCAACAAGAAGACTTTGTTAGCAAAACTCTAAGAAATCAAGAGGCTCAAAGACTGAATTTAGAGGTCAGATGAAAAAATCAGTGGTGTATGTATAATCTGGCCCCACTACAAATATGCTGCACAGGCAGAAGGTCATGAGAATGGTTTGCAAACATACAACAGAATAAAGAACAGTGGAGAAGGAAGAGAGAAGAGAGCTAAAACTTGGACTAACATTATTTTTTTAAGCATAAATTATAATTTCTAATTTCTTTAATGTTGAGAAATCACTTCTCCCTTGGTAGAAGTGTTTGCCTTCCCAGCAAAAATTATACTTTGAAAGTCAGTAGTTGATTTAGAACTCAAGAAATGGGAGTAAGAGAGGTCTGTAACATTTGGAAAAAATAGTCTAAATTTGGGCTGGGTCCCAGGAAATGTGCAAGTGAGCATCATTTCATTCAACTCCTAAGAGATTGAAGAACTGAACTTTTAGCTCTGTAACCATCTTTTTTTGTTTGTTTGTTTATTTAGAATGGAATATGTAGGATTTCCTTGGTGACTGTTCATCGATGGTCTCTCATAGAGCCTGAGCTCTATGATGAAGAGGCAGTCACCAAGGAAACCCTACAAATTGCATTTCCTTCTAAATAAACAAAAATAAGGGAAATATAGCACAAAGACATAAAGATTAGAGCCATACTACATTCTAGATACGAATGGGAAAATTTATATGAAAATGACGATGATCTGAGATTATTATTTAATATTTATAGAGAATAAAAAGCAAAGCATAAAACCAAATAGACAGATCCTCCCCAAGGTGTGATTATTGGTCCCCACCCCATGGTTTAAAAATCATCCACACAATGACAAACCCACAATTAGCCTCAGCCCAGAACCCTCTCCAAGATGTCCTATTCCTTCCACTGGCTGCACTCAGAGTCACATGCAGGGCCTTTTAAACACAATTTCCCAGGCCCCACCCCAGATCCACAGCATCAGAGTCACTGGGGTGGGGAGGCTGTTCTCAGAGTTTGTACCTTTAGGAAACTCCCAGGTGACCCTAAGGTGCAGCCCGGCTGGGGCCCTCTGCTGCAGACACTCTACTCTTCTTCACTACACCACCACAGTCACTGGAGTCAGGGACGAGAGCAAATGATTTCCCTGCTCAAGAGCCTTTAATGGAGTAACCTTCAAAGGCAACGGAATGAAGTCCAAACTCCTTAGTCGGAGCTCCAGGCCCTGTGTAATCCATCCCAAACTACTTTCCTGTCCTCCCTTCCTCCTGCATCTCTTACTCTGTCACAGCACCTTTCCCCAAACACATCACCTACTTCTTCCACGTCTCCATACTTGGCTGCCCCAATGTGCCCTCAGCTCTCCCACTCTTTCCCTACCAGTCACCATCTTTCTCATCCTTCAAGGCCCCGCTTGTCATTTTCCTTTGTGAAATCTTCCCTGATCTTTCCAGTCAAAATCAGCCTCTCCTTCCTCTGAGAGAAGGTCAAAAGCATTTAGCTCGTGCAGGAATTACAGCATACGCTGCACTCCGTGCTGACTTATACTCAACTGTTTACAGGCTGGTCTCCCCCCGAATGCAGGGTGTATCTTACTCACTTTTCCGACTGTGGATGAAAGACACACCTAGGCTCAAACTGAAGTTCTTCCAATTACCTACTAGCACTGCAACCCTCGGTAGGTTATTTAAACACATTGAGCCTCAATTTTATGATCTTTGAAAAGGGACAAAAAAAAAAAGATACCTGCCTTCATAACTGATGTGAGGATAAAACATGAAAAGGGAGCCCAAAGTGGACCACCTAAAATGCACCAAAACGACAGCTGTTTTTATTACTAATTTATTTCCTATCGTACTAGAATGCACTGCAGATACAGTAAGTGCTCAAAAAGCATTTGTTTTCATTAAAACAAAAAAAAGCATTTGCTTTCAAAGTAATAAGCAGTGATTTCTTAAAGCCCTTTCTCCTTACCCAATTTTGTTCTGTTATGAAGGGCATTTCATAATATTTCTATTGAGAAGTCATCTCTTACTCCCCTTCCTTTCGTACAAAATTCTAACTAACAAGCCCAGTCAGTGTCCCTCCTACTCCAGCTTGGCTTTTTGCTTTGGACTACAGTAACTGCCTGCAGCCACAGCGTCGCTGCCCAGAGAATCGCCCGCTTCACCCTTACAACAAACAGTACTTTGTAGGCAAACTGGAGGCGAGCCCAAAGTAGGAGGGGGAAAAACCAAGAAAAGGAGTTCAGGCCAGAAACTGAGTCGACACCCGCACCACGGTCCACACTATAACACAGGTAAGGAGAGAACAGAAAAGGAAAGAGGCTCAGATCAAGGCAGACCTTCCCCAACTCTCCCAAGCATCTGCCTCACCACTCACCCATGGAAAAGGACGCCCAAGACTCACAGAGGACACGCTGGTCCACGCACTGCCTAACATACATGGCTATTGTGGTTAATAAAATATTGTCATATCTAACAGATTCTTCTCCTCTCCAAACCAATCATATTGCTGTTATTGTCTCCTCCACCATTTACAGTGGATAAAACCTAAGTCTTGACATATTCAACGTCATACAGACAGCAGAAGAGAGTGCCAGGACCAGAACTCAAGTCTTCTAGACTCCAAATCTTTGGTCCTTCCCATTGCCCTACAGTAAGTGTGAAAAGTAATTTTAAAAATGTTCTCAACTCACCAAATCCACTAGCTGTCAAGCTAAAATAGTTTTTTTGCTCCTAAAAACAATGTAGTGCCCAGAGTAAGGACTGTCACAGCACACGGCCTCAACTGCAGCCCTGAGAGTGACCAGGCCAGCATTCTAGCACAGCATTCCAGGAAGCCCCTTTAGCTTTCTCTTCCTGGATGGAAACTGTCTTCCCATAATTTTGTCTGTTTTTTTGGTTTGGGGAGGAGGTATTAGGGAAGGAGTATAATTTCCTTTCTTTTTTTTAATCAAACCCTGATCCTGAGTTTAAAGCTGAGGTGATGTGGAAAGCAAAAGACTCTCTAAAACAAATCTGTGATCCTTGTTGTGAGAAAATACCAGAGGCAATAATGCGGTCCTCAGAAGCACAGATCCTGAAGCCATGACTGCCTGGGTTCAAATCACAGCTCTCCCACTTCTAGCTATGTGGGCTTGAGTTCCTTGGCTGCTCCCGGTGATGCTCACAGTGATGGGGAAGTGCAGTCAGACTGGGCACCTGGGCCTTGGTGTCCTCTGCTACAAAATGGGACGCTGTGAGGAGTCAATGAGCTAATATACATAAAGCGCTCCACACAGTGCCAGGCATGCGTGAGTACCACGTTAAGTGTTTCCTATTATTATTTCCAGAATAGGTTAGTTTCTAGGATTGTGTTCTTTTCTCAAGTGCATCTTTATAAAAATGTGAAAGAAGTCTTCTTGTACAATTCGCTGATCCATAATGTGCCAAACCAGCATAAAGATTATTTACAAGTTTCGCTTCCTGATAGGACCTTCCATGATTTCCATCTGTGGACTAGAGTCTCTGGAAGAACAAACAGTGGAATTCTAAGAATTTTTCTTCTTCCCAGCAACAGTGCAAGGAAATCCATACCCATTCTCCCAATACTACAAACTGGCTTCCATAATGAGCAAAAAACTAAGACCCTCATTGCATTAAACCAACTAATGTGGGGTGCATTTTTAAAATGTGCTTTTTATTCTGAAAGCAACTGAAGTGTTAAAAATTTAAAGTTACACCAGCTGAGAAAGACAAGGTTCAGGTCACACAGGGATGACAGCCCTAATACTGAATAAAACCTGCTGATGAATCAAAAGGTTTCCTTCCCAGAAAATGCTGAAATTCCAGGAACAATGTGCTATACTTGGGATGATTAAGAGAAAAATGCTTTTAAAAATCCCCTCTCAGGCTAGAGTCTCGACTCAGCTGGTGATAGAGATCTACTAAAATACCACCTCCCTTCTCTTTCAGAGAGGACGTATGTACAACAAATTATACTCCAATGATACAAGGATTTTCCCCAGAAGAGCAGATAAAAGTCAGGACAGGAGCCCTAGTTGGGTGACAACACAGGCCTGGGGTCCCATCCTGCACAGGGGCACCCAGTCAAGGAGAGGGGCTCAAACCCCTCTCCATTCAGCCTACGCCATTCTCCGAGCAGCATGCCTGATGGGGCAGATGCAGCCCAGCCATGCAGCCCTGAACCTCACACAAAGGACTGTGGGGGCTGCTGCAAGAGGCGCTGAGCACACCAGCACTCCACAAGCAAAACAAGCTGGCGTCCAGAGGCATCTGGGAATTGGGGGCTGCCATGCATACCCCCTTAGTCAATGCTGTGGTTTGGGAAAAAAAATTGTTGGTTTCTCCTCGAACATAGCCAACTTTCTACAATGCAAACCTTTTCCAGCTTTCTGGCTTTTTGCTATTGGCTGTTCTGTGCTCCCCTCTTCTTTCCCTTACTCCATATTCTCAGTTCTGACATAAACACTTTCCCCTCCTTTTCATGCCAATTCTCCTTTTGCAGGAGCCATAACACAAATGAACGTGCACACACTGGGTATGGCAAACTAATAGCATCCTGCCCACCCACGTAGATTCTGCACTATTTCTAAATATTTATCCGGTCATAATTTTCCCTTTCTCATGTAAGGACTCCTCTTTTTTCTCCCTCTCTTCCCTATTGTCCCTCAAACAATTTTAAGATATAAATAAATCTTCCTCTTCCCTCATCTTCTGGGGTAGATGACCTCATTCTTCACCTCCAAGCTCCATTCTTCACCTCCAAGTGGCACTTACCCTTCATTCTTATTACTGCGCCTCCTGCCCCGCCCCCATACCTGTTATCATCTTCTAGCTGCTTCACTCTCAAACTCTACATGTTTCTCCCTGAATCTACAACTCCTCAGACAGGACAATCTTCAAATGCACCCACTCCAGACCAAATTTAAAGGGCAGAAACTGTTACCATTACAAGTACGGGGCTTTTGTTTTGTTTTGTTCTGCTTGGGGTGGGGAGAGAAGCATAAAACAATGAAATCAAGTTTTGATTTGTTTCCACTTAAACTGATATTAAAAGTGTCCTGTGCTTTTATTCAAATCCTATGCTTCTGTTTATTGGGCCACGAAAGGGCTATCTACCTCTAAGGGCCAAAGCTCGTGGGCCGTATCTAGCCCACAAAGCTATTTTGTTTGGTCTGCAAGAAGTTCTTATTTAAAATGTTGAGTTAGCCAATCTTTAAAATCAGGAGATACTTAAGTAATAATCCAGATTTCTGACTTACAGTGAAAAATCAGAAGATCTGGCAAGATTGGCCCACATTCCCATATGGCAACAATTGGCTGCTGAATAGATCTGCTAAGCAGACCCCTTTAGACAGGACCTGCATTTTCTAGTTGAGCCCAGGTCCACCCCCCACTCCCTCCTGATCACCCTCCCTGAGGCTGAGTCCCAGCTGCCATAAATCATCTCACAGGAGGCCTTGTTTGGTCTTTGCTGGAGACCCCCAGGCCATAGCTAGTCTCCAACTCTCTCTCTCGCTCTCTCTCTCTTTGGTTAGTGCAGAAATTACAGATGTAATTATAAAGTTTCTGTTTGGTACAGAATTTTCCAGGTACAAATAATGTATAAGGAAAAGAACATAAAACTAAGCAAAAAGGAAAACATTCCACAATAGAAAAATATTTGAAAAGAACCAAGTTAAAGAAAGAGGAAAGTCTCTCTCCGTACGAGTGTGTATAGGAAGGGGGAGCACTTGTGCGAGCTGTGTAACACTGCAGACCATTTCCCAATTTGTACCTCATTAATGGCTCATGTTAATACGAAAAATAAAACTGCTAAGGTAGAAAGTTTAACGTAATGAATCTACTCTACTGAAATGATCACACTTGAGCATAATAAACCTCTAAGTAAAACAGACAAGTGTGATCATTTCAGTAGAGTAGATTCATTACGTTAAACTTTCTACCTTAGCAGTTTGAGAGAAGATGGATCATGATTACTTGTTCCTAATGGCATATAGCATTTAGTCAGCAAGTATTTGGATATAACACCTTAACAAATATTAGCTACATCTTTAATATTTGTGTACAGTAGTTACTGTAAGGTCAGATCTAATTGGGAAGAGGGTGCTTAACGTGTGTTATTACAAGTGGCATTCTATCACCAATACTGGTGACAAAAGAGAATAGGGCTAGAGAAAGCACCAAAACAAGTGGTTTTAAACTACTCTCTCAATTCTAGGATAAACTTTCACGCAAGTGGTTTTACCAACAGGTTGATATTTTCTAAAACCGCTGTGGGCTGATGAGAACATTGAAGACCTGGGTGCCAGCACAGCTCTACTCTTCACAGCTGGGTTCTCACCTTTCAGAGCTGATCCATAAATGAGGAGCACAAATTAGATGAGTTGTCTCTATACCTCAAAATCTGACTCTCATTTTTGTTTTTTTAACAGAGATATTAATAGGTATTATAAAATGAATACAAAGAAATCTAAGAGAAACGCGAACAGTAGATAAGAGAATAGGCTTTGGAATAAACAAGACTACTGTTCCACCTCCATCACTTCTGTATGATTTTTCTGCAAATCACATAACCTCTCAAGCCTCAGTTACCTCATCTGTGAAGTGGGAATAAATCCACCTCCCACTCAGGACTGTTCTGAGGATTAAATGAGAATGCATGTAAATTCCAGGGGCATAGGTTTGGACAATCAGTCAATGCCTAATAAATAGCTATTATTGTTAACTTTGAGTATTCCATAAAGTGTCCAATTACTTCCTGACCAGTTAAATTTAAAAAAACTAGTTATATATAATAAACTGATTTTAAAAGCTTATTCAGTAGGGTGCCATTGCAAGCACCATGGGAGCCATTTTCCAAAGAATTTTAATTTTCAAACATCTCTTAGAACTGGGTTGGGAACAATCCGTGAAGAGAATTTTGACTGATGGCATTTCATACACAATGTGATGGCCATGAAACAGTCCTGTGCCCATGGTGTGAGATCTAGAGAGACGGCTTCCTGGTGGTCAATATCCTTCAGAGAGAAGGGTTGTCTGCACTTCCTTTCTTCTCCCTGCTTTGTACAATTCATTGCAGTGTTGGTGATCTCTTGATGCTGAGATTTAGCAGCGAAATTTATGAGTTGCTGGGGAAGTGAAGCCTTCTTTGGCAATGTTCCTAACTATTCCCAGCAAGCAGAGGAGGAAAGTAAAAAGGTTTTTAAGAAAAGAAATGTTCTAATGGAATCTAACATCGATATATATGAGCCTTCCCCAAGAGCAGGTGTCAAGAGGAGGATACAGACATCTTGGAAACCTCAGAGCAGTGGTAATTGCTACACTTTTGATTTCCTAGATCAGGAAAATTTCAAAAGGAAGACTATCCTAAAATTGCCAGGTTTTAGATGACCAAGAAGTGACAACAAAAAGCAAACCATCACCATCCTTTCATAAAAGGAAAAAAAAAAATTAACTCCTCAAAGTAGGACAACCCAAGTTTTTTTTTTTAATAAAAAGGCCCTTCAAATTCAATTGAATAAACTTAGCACTAAAATTAAAATGGAAAAGATTGCTGCATTGTCTTTATTCTTACTTTTCCACAGGCTAACGAAACTGTGCACCCACTCTAGAAAAGACTGTTCAAGAACGGATTGCGAGTTGGCCCCATCACGCTATCCAGTCCAGGATGCAGTATCTCATGGAGGCACCAAGGGCCACACTGTGGACCATCCGCTGTCTTGGTCATCACCTTCCAAGGATACAGATGTATCCTTAAAGCTCCTTGTTTGTCTTAATAACGAATTGTGGGCTGCTCAGCCACAGATGTTTCAAAACCTTTTGGAAAGCATCTTCACTCAGACCCCAGCCTTTGTGTACAACTATGTAAGATGATGGTTCTCAGTCCTGGCTGCACATCAGACTCCCTTGTGGGCACAAAAGACTCTTTTCAAAATGAACTTCCACTCCCAGAAATTCTGATTCAACAGGAATGGAGGAGGGTCTGGGCTGTGTAACTTTAAAATATTCCCCAGACTGATTTTGATGGCAGCCAGAGTTTCGAAAAACTGGTACCATATTTTTTTGCATTCATCCTGAATTGACGTCTTATAAGGCTTTAAGGTATACCTCTTTATGCATTCCTTCAGGCAACAAGTATGGATGGAGGGCCTGACATGTGAGGAGCACTAGGAAATTAGTGGAGAACAAGACAGGTATATTATGCCTTTACCACGTTGACAGAGCACTGGAACCTGTAAGACAAGGAAGCAGGCAACTGAAATACCACATTCTAATTTGCTGGGATTAGGTGAATAATCCAGGTTTCCTCTGTCCCTATCGTAGTGGTTTTATGGGCTTCAATAATCTCTCCTCCCAGCTGTCTTCTTTCCAGATACTAAAAATCTTAAGATTTTTATCAGAAAACAGATGGGCAAGGCCCTGTGCTCATGGAGCTTCCATCTAGCAGGAATGTCTATACTTTCTACATATATACCATTACATTGGTCAACCAGCCCTGGTGTCTTTCCTAAAGTCAGGTGTCCATGCTATGAAGAGAGCATAGTAGAAACTTAATACTGTATTTTCTATTTTGTTTCCAAAATCTTTTTGATGAAGCTTAGCATTTCCTGTCCTTTTTAATCTGCAACAGCAAGTTGGGACGACATTACAGAAGTATTTTCGAAGCCCTTCCCTGGGTTTTCCCACCAAAATACCATCCTACGACAGGTCCAAGATTAATACCTGACCTTATATTTGTCCACAAAGAAACTCACCTGCAAATCTTTTGATGACTAACATATCCTAGTATGGTTTCCCTGGAGTAAATCCCCATTGGTTAGAGATTTCATAATTCAGAAGAGCTTACTGTCAACTGTAAACCTAGAAATTCCACTGTGTGCATCTTCTTTTGGATCAATTATGTAAATAAGACCTGAGGGACCCCACTGTTTACACACCTCCAAGCAGAGGAGAAATCTTTATCCTCAGGCCATTATTTGTGGTCTTTAAGGCAGATAGATTCTAATGCCTGCTCTGTCACTACATGTGTAAGCTGCAGCTAATCCCATCACCTCCTTGTGCCTCCATTTGCTCACCCACAAATTCAAGCATCGATCCCTTCCATCTATAAAATTATTTCTTTCTTTTCAAAATGATACACTGCATCCTTAATTCCAAGATGACTTCAACTTTGATACAGCCTTTGAAAATATAAAAGGACAATATCTGAGGGTTTTCAAGTATTTTCCCCCTTGAGAAATCTCATCTATTCACAAAACATCCCTTCTTCTCACAGGCATAGCCTTCATCTCCAGAGGATATAGACAGGTTTCCCATGTGGCCAGTACAGAAGTGAGAGCAGGCAGACTGTACCATCTGGACAGATAACACACCAGCAAGGGATTGGGCACAATGGACATTCACAACAAAGAGGGTGCACATATTGGCTATGAGAACCGGAATGTTGTTCTAGCACTCTCGACACTGTTGGATGGCTACCACCTGAACCAAGTAATTTATTTAAATCTAGTTTGTTGGATAGATCTAGAACATTTGGAGAATCTGACACTACGTTACCTAGGATTTCTGACCTGCCTGCTTCAAAAGACACCTCAGAATCGTAATTTCCTAATGTCTTCTCAGTGAAGACACAGGAAATCTGATAAGTATAAAATTACATCGATGACAAGCTAAAGCCTAGTTCTGGGAAAAAGGCTTGTTTCTAAGTCCCAACCCTCTTTCCTTCCCCAAATGTGAAGCTATCACTAATTAAGTATTTTGGGCATAGTGGCAAAAAGAAAAGGAAAAAAAACTTATCCTGAGTGGGAAGCAAGCTCATACATGGTTTTTGCCAGTACCAGTTATCCTGTTTACCTCTTCACAAATTTCAAAAGCAACTCTGATCTGGCAAGCTTCAGATTTGCACAGAACATTACAAATTCTCTTCCAGATGTCTAAACAGAATTACAAAGACCCCAGAGGATGGAGTACGGATTTCAGAAGCTTGCAACAGACTCAAATAATTTCAAAAGGGCACCTTAGGTGCAAACATCTGCAAGAGCTAAATGCAATGTAGTTGGGCCACGAACACAGATTTCTCAGAAGCCCCTAAACTAAAAGCAACCCCTGCAATTCATCTCCATCACTTAGCACCCTCGGCTCTCAAATAGGACCAGCATTGCCAAACTACCATGTTTCATATAGTATTAATACAAGTGACTACAAAGCTTTTGGCAAAGTCATCCTCCACTCCTCTGTCATATTGATTAGAAGGCAGAATCAAGATTTTAAAATCTCAAAAGACCTGAAGACTGGACCAAAATAAACAGGATAGCACTGAACAGGGACAAAAAACAAACAAAGTGACCAAAAAACTTCCACTCAACTTCTCAAAAAAAATCTGCTCAACAAATACAGGATGCAGCAGCCCAAACAACAAATATCTGGGAGTTCTGACTATCCAGAACCTATACATGAGTCTGTGCTAGGCACTGCTTGGAAAAAAAAAAAGGCAGTTTTGTAAGCTTAAGCTGCATAAGTAGATGCTTATGCCTTGGTCTCAGGAAAGAGCTGTCCTACTGTACTCTTTGTTGACCAGATCACATCTTAATTATCATCTTCAATTCCAGACACTCGTTAGTCTTCAGGAGAGATGCTGACAAACTGAGAAGACAGCTAGAAACCATGTCCCACACAGGACTGAGAAAAGAATTGGGACTATTTTGCATTGAGAAAAGTTAATTGGGGGAAGGGGGGACATCATACTGTCTTTGTGCTTTCAAAGGGCTGTCCTGTGGAAGGGGGTCATTCTAAAGGAATAGAATCAATGGAACAAAGTTTCAAGGAGGCAGTCTTCACTTCAAATAATAATCATACACACAGTCCAAAGATATAATGATATGTCTTCACAAGTACAGGGTTCCTTGTTCCTGGGGGTGTTTAAACAGAGGCTGCCTAGCAAGCGTAAGAATTTACTAAAATAAAGAAGTCAGACCAGGGCCTCTCTAAAATTCCAAATCTGAATCTATGACTCCCCACTTACCCAATATTATACTGCCCTGCTAGCTCATTTGCCATGATCTCTTGAAAATGCCCTTTTCTTCTGAATAGGATTTGCCCAGATCCTAAGCACTTCAGGCCTACGCACAACAGAAGTCTCGTAGATTGGCTTCCTAACCTCAGCGTCCCTACTCACGCATCAAGAACCACCCTCCTCAGTGCCTGTTCCAAGATCCAACTTCACAGCAGGCTTTAAGTTCACCCTCTAGGGCCAGGTTCTCAACCTTGGCACTACTGACAGTCAGGACAGGATAATTCTTTGCTGTGGGGGGATGTCCTTCACGTTACAGGATGTTTAGCAGGATCCCTGACCTCTACCCACTAGATGTCAGCAGCACCTCCCTCCCAGTTACAAGCAAAAATGTCTCCAGACATTGCCAGATGTCTGCTGGAAGGCCAAACCACCCCCTGTTGAGAACCACTCTTCTTGAGGCAAATGATTAACACTACTGCCTTGTGGTTCAAGTTTTCCACTAACCAGCTTCCCTCTACTTTCCTTCATCAGTCCTGTTCTCTGCTCCAGCCAGGCAAACCTATTTACTGGTTTTGACCTATGACACACCTCAAAGCTTCCCCTAATCCGTGCTCCTGCCCCCTTCCCCAACACACAGAACACTCCCCTCAGGTGCCAAACACCCTTTCCATTTCAGCATTCCTTGACCTCCTAGACAAACACAATCCTTTGCTTCTGGTGGTGTCCTCGGCGGTACCTGTCCACTCTCTGTTAGGACAAGAATCCTCTCTTTCATTGCTAAGGCATCGTAGCCCCCACTCTAGTTCTCTGCTTACTCCTGGTACTCAATAAACACTGACTGGTGTTTCTTAGAACATCAAACACCAGCTCCAATTATAAGTTAAAAATATGTGAAATTTCTTACCAACTACCACTTCAAGAACATGTGTGATCATGAGTACGGTTTCGACAAAACTTTGACTTTTTCATAGCTAGTGCCAATTTTCCTACGGTAGTGAGACTGAACCAAGACTAATTTCCAAAACACAGCTACCAAAACAATTTAGCTATTGGAACATGACAAACACATCAACATTATCTAAAAGTAATCAAAAAATGCCCTGTACAATATAAAAATAAGGAAAAAAGGCCAAGTTTTGACCAAGTTTTTTTTTAATTCTGTAAACCTTGGCAGGGAGAAAAAGATAGAAGTATGGCTCAATACTTTAACTGTTGCATCATACACTACTCAACGTGGTAACGAAAGGACCAGGGGACTGGGTCAGCTAAGGACAGTTTCCTCTCCAACCTTTTAATGTGTTCAGTTTTAATCAACAAAGTACACACTCACACGCCCTCAATAAAAACGAGACAAACCTACAATAAAATGCTCGCATATAGAAATGAACCATGCCAAGTCAAGATTTTGGATTTTTTTTTCCCCCAGCTCCGTGGACGACCTAATCATTTTATGGGAGGCTCCCTAAATAACCTAGACATCAAATACTCCAAATCACCTTTACAGGATCCCTATTTTAACCACCTAATTTTCATCTCAGGATCTTTCCTATCTTGCTCTTGCATTTTAACAGGGTTTTAGTCAACTGATGTCGAAGACAGGAGAAGCCACAACTCTATCCCTGTCCTGGGAGATGATCCGTATCTGGTCAGTTTTTATGGACCGTAAACATAAATGCTGTCTGAAGACCCCGTTTACTGGTTATGGCGCAGGACTCTTCCCACAGGTCTGTAAGCAGAGGCCCCAGAAGCGTTGACGGGGAAGATCTGAATCACTGTCATTCTTGGCACTTGGAAGTGCCCGTTGGTTGTTTATAGAGGTAAATAGCCCTCACCATTTCTGCAGACCAGAATTCCCTGCCTGTCCAGTCTTCCAACGTCCAGCACAGTACACGTAATAGCTGCTCAATAAACGTTGCCTAAATGGAATTTTATTATCAAAGCTGCTAAGGAAGTTTTCTCTCTCTCTCTTTACTCCGGTGTCTCTTTCAAAATATGTCCTCACACTTTTCTTTGCAGAATAAGAAATATTTTTCAAAGTTGAGGAGGAGGAAAGAATGAACTCTGCAAAGCACAGGGGCTCAAGTTGGGCTCACAGTCGGCCAGGGCTCCCCAATTCACTCCTATTCCCCATCTCTTTGCCGACCTCCGGAAAGCTCCCTCCCTCTCACGTTTGAGCTTCTTTCCGGCAAGCCTATTTCCCACCCGGGCCACACCCCCCGCAACCGCGTAACCGCTGGGGTGGCACACCCCGCCTCTCCCCCTCCAGCAGGGACCTACCTCTCCTCCCCTCGACCTGGAGCAGCTCTTCTTCACTGTGTCTGGCTTTTTAACAAACCAAAAGAACTCATTTCTTAACCCGTAAGGGATACCCCAGATAAAGGGGGACAGAAAGAGGAAGGTCCCTTTCAACCCTCCAGTAGGCGGAGGTGATGGTTCTCTGGGCAACCACCCCCAAATCCTACTCCTTTGCAAGACCCAGGACAGGATTCGCGGGGAAGTCCCGCTCCCGAGTGCCCACGCCTCCAAACAAGCTAGAAGCGGATTATACCGGTACCCAACCCGGAGATGGCCCGCGGCGAGCTGCTGCACCTGCGGGCCCCCTGCGCCCTCCCCCTGGCGCGGGGGCGGGGCGCGGCCCGCACTCCCCGCCCAGCTCGCTCCGTGAGGGAAGGGGGCGAAGGGGAGGCGTTTCTGGAGAAGTTAAAGGGCTCACCTTCTGGGCCCCGGGCCAGCAAGGCCCGACGCCGAACACCCACCTCCTGGAGGAACTCGCGGGGCCCTAACCGGGTCTCCCCGCCCTTCCGACTGGGCGGAGGGAGGCGAGAAGGGGAGCGCGCGCGAGGGCGAGCGGGAGGGAGGCCGTCCGCGCGCTCCTCTCGAGGCCCCACCGCCGGCGGCCGAGGCGCCCGCCGCTCCCATTGCCCAAAGCGGAACAATCTTCCGGGCCCGGGCGGTCAGAGACGGGAGCCCAGCCCGGCCCCGCTCGCCGCCTGCGCCCCCCATCCCCCGCCCCCAGTTCCCGGCTGCAGCCTCGGCTCAGGCCGCGGCGCCGCGGGGCAGGACGCGGGCGCCGGGGGGCGCGCTTCGACCCCGGCGCGGCTCCCGCCCGCGCAGCCCCCGGCCCCTGCCCCGAGAGGGGCGCACCAACCTTGGGGGGCAGCCCGGGCAGCCTGGCCGCCGAGCCCCGGCTTAGGCTGAAGCGGGAGGTGGCGGCATCACCTGCGGCGGGCGGCGGCTGCACCGGGACGCGCCGGGGCGGCGAAGACGCGCGGCGCCCTGGACCCTGCTCCCGCGGCCCCGCCCGCGGCTGCCACCTCGAAGCGCGGCGCAGGAGCCGGGGCACCACGGGTGGCGGCAGCGGCGGCGACGGGAGCAGCAGCACATGACTCTGTAACGGGGGGAATTAGACAAAGCGTAACATGGACTCCGGGCCCGTACAGGCGCTGCAGCTCCGGGACCAACCGCAGCCGGCGAGCGCCGCGACTGGCTCGGCCGCAGCCAATGGCGCGGGCCCGGGCCTCCATGTGATTGCGAGCGCTTTCCCTGGGTTGTCCTGTGGCGCCCGCCGAGGGTAGGGGCGCTTCCGCAGCCGGCCGGCCGGGCTGACTAGAGGGGCGTGTGTGGCGAATGAGGGGGCCCACGGTCGGGGACTGGCGGCGACAGGCTGCTAGACGCCTAGCAGGTGCGTGGGGCGGGGAAGAGCCGCAGCCGCAGAGCGCCGTCGCCGAAACACTCATCTGTCAAACAGCCACCTGGGCAGGGCGCGGTGCCAGGCAGCCGCTGTGGCCAGCGGGGAGCGCGGCAAGGTGGCCTCTTCTGAGTCTGTCCTCTTTACCAAAACTCGGATATTAGGACTTAGGGAGAAATGCAATGATAGGGTGGGGGGAAATTTGCGTAAAAGTAATCTAAGCGGCTTCCAACCCTAAAGAGAAAGTACTTACGTGGGATTTGGGGCGCACACAATTTTATCTCGGCACGAAGAGCTTCCTGGCCACGTTCGTTCGGTCTCTGTTATTAGAATATACTAGACAGTAAGTTCTTGTTTTAATCTGAGTCTACTCTTTTTTCCACTGCTTTTTGCCAAAAATATCTTGTATCTGACGCAGGCGGATGAAAGATTGTCTTCTGCTTGGAGGCGTTTTCCAACCTGATAGTTTTCCCTCTGGTTTTTGTTATAAGATCGAAGTAGATTTGCAGTCTTTTTCGTGGGTGGGGAGAAGCAGGGGTCGAGAAATAGTCAGGAGAGATGTTTGGAATTGTTGACCAATGGTTCCACCCCAGTACTTTGATCCCTCTCTCCTTCTATCTGAATCCACCCGTTTGTGTGAACAATGGGAAGTCTCATCTCTTTTCTCCCAAGATCTCTCCGTGTCACTGAATGTTCAGTCAACATTCCCTCGGCATCTAAATGGTCTTCATAAGCTGGCTGCGCAAAATGTTACAGATAGGACGGTGTGGGCGCAGCTGTAGCGAGGCACTAAAGAGAGTGGTTTTCCAAGGTTTCGGGAAAGGCTTCAGAGAGAAGGGGTGATAGAACTGACTCTTGGATAGTGAGCACTTGTTCACCAGGCGCTGGAAGTAAAGATGAGCAGCCTGACAGGAAAGAGTATGAACAGAGAGGTCCAGAGCACACTCGAGGGACTGTCCTAGACTGCTTACAGGATGACACTAGATTTTGAGTTCTTCTGACCTTCTCTTGCTCTCTCACTTCCCTTGCCCTGTCGCTCATGCCAGCAGCCTCTCCTATTCCACACACCCAGCCAAGAAGGAGGTGTGTGGGCGGGGGCTGTGTGACGGGTGATCTCATCCCGGACCAGATTTGCCGATCTGGGAGGTTAAAACACTTTTACAACTGTCAACATCTAGTGGTGTGATATTTTGATTGAAAACATCCCACTATTATAATTAATTTGGAATGTTTTGTTGTTTGTAAAAACACTTTGTTCCACGTTTTGATCTTCCCTGGGTTTTAAACTATGATTCTAGATTTGAGAGAAATGTCATTTCAAGATGGGTATAAATTGAGAAAAGAAAAAAGCAATATTCAGAAAATAGTCAACTGTGGAGAAACAGGTAATCTCATACACTATAAATGTGAGTGCAAATTGGGTGACTGCCTTTGGAGGACAATTTGGCAATTTTGGATAAAATAAGTCTGTGTATTCTTTGTGATCAGGCAGTTGCACATCTAGGAATTTATACGTTGGGAATATGTTTGCAAAAAATATGTATTCAGAAATATTTACACGTGTGCAAGTTTGTTTATGCAGCATTGTTTGTAATAGAGGAAGTGTGTAATGGTGTAAAAGTCTAAACACAAAATCCCAGTAGGGAATTACTTAAGCAAACTATGCTTGATCTGTAGAAGGAAACCTCAAGCAGTCATTACTAAAAATAAGATGATACCAATGTGGAAGAATGTCCAAAATCTGTAAGTGAAAAAAAGCAAGTTGCAGAACATTATCAATAGCATAACCCCATTTTTATTTGTATTTTTTTTGTCATAAAATATACATGTTATTAAATGTATGCTTAGGGGAAACCTGGAAGCATGCATATCAGGCAGTTAACAGTGATTGTCTGGATGTGAGATTAGCTGGGCTGTTCACTTTCTGTTAAAAAGTGCTGTGTGTTTGAATTGTTTTTATGTGGAGCACATATTACTTTGATAATAAGGAAAATAATAAAAATTTTTTAAAGATAAAATTGGTAAAAGCTCTACCCATGACAAATAATGAAAGGTCACTCTGACGGTCTAGGATGTAAAAAATTGTCAGCTTCCCCTATTCCCCAAGGAAAACAAACAGGAAGGAGGCAGCAAAAGACAATGACTGATTTGACATTGGATTCAAAGTTAGGAAATATGATAGAAAAGGAATCTGAGGCTACTTGAGACATGTCTGAAAGGATGAGCTGGGGGAAACGCAATAAGGCTTCAAGGAAGTTCTAGGGAACGAAAACCTAGAGCGCACCTACTGTCTTCTGCTGAGTTATTGTGGTCAGGGATCAGCAACTGTTCCAGCACATGGTAAATCTGTACAAACTAACAACAGCTAATGCAATGCCTATGATGGCTCAGAGTACTTTACAGATATTCACTTTGAGTCCTCACGGCAGCCCTCTAAGGTAGATACTATTAGTATCCTCATTTTTTAGACAGGAAACAAAGGCCTGGAGAGGTTATATAAGTAACACAAAATCACACAGTCTTTAAGTGGCAGAGCTAGACTTTTAAGTCAGGCAGCCTGGTTCCAGAAGTCCAAGCACTTACAATACTGTCTAAAAGGACCATGTAAGATAAATGCCAATGTATGTGCATCTCTTTCTACCAAGTATTGTAATTCTGAGGTGATTCTGTTTACCTAAACCATAGCACTTGGCATGCCATAAGGCACTCAATAATACTTATTGAATGAATAAATAATTGACTTTCCTACTAGAGAAGAAGCTGAGCCCCTTGGAGGAGTGATTTTGCATTGTTCCTTTTTTCATCAGCTAGTAGAGTGCCCAACATGTGGTAAGCAATATGAATTTCAATAATCTGTATACGTGTTTTTGAAATACTGTGCAGTGATCAAGGTTTATAAATGGGTCCCAAATACAGTGGGGTAGCTTATGAATAGTATCATGATGAACTCCTTGTAAAGTGAAAAATAGCCCTGGGGGGAAGGGGCTAAGTCTGAATATACCTGCATAATTGTACACAGATAAATGTAGACTATGTCTGCTTGGAAAGTGGCAGTAATGCTGAAGAGCTAAAGAGATGCAGGATTTCAAATTATTTGAGCCTCTCTCTTTTTCTCTCACTTCTCTTGGTCTGAAATGGAAATAATAATAACATATATCAAGTTATTTTGAGGCCAAGGATTAAATGATGTATGGAAAGGGCTTAGCTAAGTGCCTAGAACATAGACATTGCTCAGGAAATGTTACCTATTATAAGTGTATCTATGTATTATAAGTGTGACCAGATTTCTTAATCTATGGTGACTCTATGAATACTAGAGCTAACATAATATGTGACATCTGGGAGTTCATATACATATGTTTACACTTATAGAAGAGGGGCTCAGCCTAAGCAAAGGGTAAAGCAGTTGTCTTCTCAGCTTTCTTCTTCTGCACTGCCTCCCAATTTCCTCTTCTTTCTATTTCTTTAGATAGGTTAAACCTTTTCACTTCTTAGACTAATTTAAACTCTCAGCCTTAGAGGTAGGAAGCAAATTGTCTCCCTTCTTCATAGCTGAGGAAAATGAAATTCTGGACAATTCTGGAGACTAGACTAGAAATGAGCAGGTTGAGGGAGGAGAAGAGTGTGGAGGAAATGGAACTGGGCAGAGTGTGTGGGGTAACTCTCCATGAGTTCTGACATAAAGTAAGGTCCAAAGAGGAAGAGAAATTGCCAGACTGCTATAGTTAGAAATAACATGGTGAAATTGAAACCAGAAAAACTAAGGGTACATGTCTTAATCAACCACAATGAGCAGAAAGAAGTGGCCTTATGCATTCTAAAATGGATTCATAGAGTGATAAAATTAGGGTTGCCTATCTAGGTAAACTAGTGCTTCTTCATTGATAGCCCTTCACTGGGGAAATTAAAAAAAAAACATAAAGAAACACCAAATTCAACCTCTTGAGGATCTGAACCCATATCCCCTGCCTTCTTTATCCATGCTCTTATCAAAAGTCAGTCCCTTCACTTTTGCATCAGCTCTCATCCAATCTCAAATGATAACTCCAGAAATTGTCTCCTGTCTTCTATATCATTGATTTTCCCTTCTTTACTCGGTGAACGCCAGCACTATTTTTTTAAAATGTTATTACTTTTCCTATCTTAAGGAATAAAATTTCTGTTGACCCTGCTTTCTCCACTCCTCTTCTCTCCTTTGCATTTAAACATCTCAAAAGAATTGTATAAATATCTCAAAACAATTGTATAAACCCACTGTCTCTAAATCCTTTCTTCCCGTTTTCTCTTCAACTCAATCTAATCAGGGTTTTTCTCTCAATGTATCACTGAAACTGATGCTCCCAATGTATCTGGTGACTTCCACTTTGCTAAATATGGTGCTCAATTCTTGGTCCTTAATTGACTTCTCAGCAGCGTTGGACACCATTGACTACTCCCTTCTCCTTGGTGAACTGCCTTGTCTTGCCTTCCACGACCATGCACTGACTCCCTTTGAGGAGCTCATCCAGTCAGATAGCTTTGAATTCCCTCTCTATGCCCACAACCCCACATTTATATCCCCAGCATAGTTCTCTCTCCTGAGCTCCAATTTGTGTTTCTAACTGCTCACTTGGTTTTCCCACTTAGACATCTAATAGATATCTCAAACTTAAGTTCAAAACCAAACTCCTGATTTCCCCTCAAAACCTGTGCAACTCACACAGCTTTCCCCCTCTCAGTAAACGGCAACTCCATCCTTTCAACTGTTTAGGTTAAAAGCCTTGGAGTCATCCTTGACTCTTCTCTCTCTCACAACCTACATTGAAACTATCAGGGAATCCTGTTGGCTCTACCTTCTAAATATACCCCTCCATTGCTCCACCTTAGTTCCATCGACCAATCCTCTCTCCTGGATGAACTCATTAGCTGCTTAACTAGTCTATGTGCTTCTACTCTCGGCCCATCCCTCCCTATAGTCTGTTCTCAACAGCAGCCAAAGTGACCCTTTTAACATGTAAGTCTAATCATCTCATTCCTTTGCCCAAACCCTATGATAGCTCCCCATTTTACTCAGAGTAGAACCAAAGTCCTTGCAGTGACTTGCAAGGTTCTCACATGATCTACATTCCCTCCAGCCCCAAATGTTGCTTACTCAGGGAAGCATACGCTGACAACCATATCTAAAATTGGAACTCTCTGCCTACTCTCATTCCTCTTACCTTGCTTTATTACTTTCCTCTGAGCACTTATCATTTGATTATTATATATATTTTTTGTTTAATATCGATCTCTCCCTACTAGAATATAAGTCCTTTAAAAAAAAGACAGTTTATAGGACCAAAACAAAGAGACAACCCACCAATTGGGGGAAAATATTTGCAAGTCATATATCTGACAAGGGGGTAATCTCCATAATATATAAGGAGCTCATGCAAATGAACAATAAAAAAGCAAACAACCCGATCAAAAAGTGGGTGGAGGAGATGAACATTTTTCCAAAGAAGATATACAGATGGCCAATAAACACATGAAAAGATGTTCAACATCGCTAATCATCAGGGAAATGCAAATCAAAACTACACTAAGGTGGCCGGCTGGTGGTGCAGGGGTTAAGTGCACACATTCTGCTTCAGTGGCCCAGGGTTCGCCAGTTCAGATCCTGGGTGCAGACATAGCACCGCTTGGCAGGCCATGCTGTGGCAGGCATCCCACATATAAACTGGAGGAAGATGGGCACGGATGTTCTTCAGCAAAAAGAGGAGGATTGGCAGCAGATGTTAGCTCAGGGCTAATCTTCCTGGAAAAAAAAAATCCCCACTATACTAAGATACCACCTTACGCCTGTTAAAATGGCTATAATCACTAAGACTAAAAATAAATGTTGGAGAGGGTGTGGAGAGAAGGGAACCCTCACACATGCTGGTGGGAATGCAAACTGATGCAACCACTATGGAAAACAGTATGGAGATTCCTCAAAAAACTAAAAATAAGACCCACCATATGACCCAGCTACCCCACTACTGAGCATCTACCCAAACAATCTGAAATCAACAATCCAAAGTAACATATACACCCCTATGTTCATTGCAGCACTATTCACAATAGCCAAGACATGGAAGCAACCCAAGGGCCCATTGACCGATGACTAGATAAAGAAGATGTGGCATATATATATACACACGCACAATGGAATACTGCTCAGCCAGAAAAAAAGACAAATTCATCCCATTTGAAATAACATGGAAGGACCTAGAGGGAATTATGCTAAGCAAAATAAGCCAGACTGAGAAAGACAAACACCATATGATTTCATTCATATGCGGAATATAAACAAGTACTGGGACAAAGAAAACGGTTCAGTGGTTACCAGGGGAAGGGGTATGGGGGGGCCACTGTGGGTGAAGGGGAAAACTTATGTGGTGACAGTCAAGAAATAATGTACAACTGAAATCTCACACTGATGTAAACTATTATGAACTCAATAAAAAAGAGTTTGTCTTGCTCACTCATTATCCCATGTGTTTAGAATAGTGTCTGGCTCATAGTAGGCACTCAGTAATTATGGTTTAATGAATGAATGAATTTTTTCCAGATTTCTAATCAACGTAAACTCAGGGAAATTTTTCCGAGGAGGAGATTTTTTTCATATGCTGTTCTCTAAGTATCTGTTAACTGAGAAAAAGCCGTTCATAGTCAGAGTCTCCAAATTCAGACCTTTTACTAGAACAGCACCGAGTAGTTTATGTGGCAAAGAAGAAACAGCAAAACATATTGCCTTTTTGCTAGTCCCTTAGCAAGCAGGAAAAGGAAAACAACCTGACCTGAGTGAACAGAAAAAATTATAAAATAATAATTCCAAAGTCCTAAATTATATTCTTATTAAGGAAACTATTTAAGCAAAGTAACACAATAGTGAAAAGAATGTTACAGCAGATTAAACAGTCACTTCCTTGTAACATATTACTTACTTTAAAACTGTCATATTGTGTAGTAAAGTTGCTATCTCTTCTAATCTGGCTAAAAGAAAAGGTTTAAGTGAAATGAAGGGACGTAGACGTGACATAAAATAGCAAGCGGGGATCTTAATTATAGTTTTGTTGATTGAAAGTTGAAATGACACAAAAATCCTGAGAAAAAGCACCATAAAAAAGGAATTGGGCAATACTTTGAAACAAAACAAAACAAAATCAGCCCCCAAAGCAAACTAATTTGTACGGTCATTTGAAAAGAGGAAGAAAGAGTAATTGCTGTTGCCAAATGGTGAGCTGACTGTTTAAAAATCCTCATGGAACTCAGTCTGTTAGGATGTCTCGTCAGAGCTCTTGTCTGTGGGAAGAGAAGATGAGCACAGCCAGAAACCTTAAATGTCAAGATGAGGCTGAGCAGTGCTTGGGCTGGAGAGAGGAATGTGGAGGACAGGAAGAGAGAAGCCAATGTGTGGGGTTTTCTTACTCATGGGTGAAATTCTAGCATTCTGGTTTGAAAGATTATTATGTCTGGGCACTGTCTGAAACTACATCTGACAGCTCTTGAAAACAGTGCGGGCTGGAGATGATTTGAAAATAAAATTTAGACTGAGAGGTTGTGTTCATGAAACTGAGAGTCAGCGTTGTCCTAATGCGAGCTGCTCCTTGGGCAATGCAGCTGTATAGGAGGAGGCAGCAGTCCATCTCCTGTTCCTGATCATTCTCGAAGTCAGAGCCTTTGCTCAGCCCAGGTAGAGCACCTGAGCCCAAGGGGACCTAAGGCTGTGAGTCTAAATCTGAACACATGAGACTAGGTGACCAGGTTCCTTCCATTCCTAAGATTCTATGATGTCCCCTGAAGTTTATCTCCTTTGCTCTAATAGATAATTCCTCTTCCTTCTTTCCTCGTTAGTGTTTACCTGATCTCCTAAAAATCTCTACTCTTTTTCTCTCCTTCTAATGGAGTAAGAATTTTGTGAGTTAACTATGTGAGTCTCTCTTCTCTTTTTGTGTGATATGTGGGTGACAACCTGTAGACCCAAAGCCTACAGATATGTTTCAACTGCATAGTGTTTTCTTAAAAAAAATTTTTAATCACTTGCCAATATTTAATAATCAGGAAATGTCACATAAATATCCAGATTGCCAGCACTTTTAACAACTGAAACATCTGGAAAACCTGGATTAATTCCTGCATAGCAAATCCTCCTGGGACTGAGTAGCCTGCCCCCTTCCAGCTAGTTCTCACTGCAATTCACAAGCGCCTGGGCCATTCCCCATTGTCCCTGGCTCTGAAGCCAAGAGGGACAATTGCCCTTTATTATTTTGTGTACACTATTGTTTTTTCTAAAACAGAGAAACATTTCTTGGTACCATTCTTAATATTCCCTACAAAAGTGATTCACGTTTCCTATACCCAACCGACATTTAAACTGCCTATCCGGCTGCTCTAGGAATTTGAGCTTGTGATCCATGGTTTGTGTTACCTGGCTGCTTTCTCAGGTTTTCAGAAAGGAAACATCTAAACAGAATTCAAAAATGAAATGGTGGAATGCCTTAAGCCCCCAAAAGCGCAGCACAGTAAATAATTAGTATAATTATCAGATGGTTAGACTAAGGAGGTACTTCCAGCTAGGACTCTGATATTCATACCTTATAAATCATTATATTTTCAGAGAAACTTAGTCCTCAAGCAATCCTGTAAGGTATGTATCACTACCTCCATTTTTACATATGCAAAAACCAAGGCACAGAGAAGTGAAGGGATTTGCCCATGGCCACCCAGCTAATAAATGCCTGACCCAGAAACCAAGCCCACATTTTTGAGGCAAAGTTCACTGCTCTTTATGGCACATCATAGCTGCTGCAAATCATCCTTGAAAGTCAATATGCTGTCATTCTGAGAAATCTTTAGAATGTTCTCTACCATCAACTCAATAACATGTTTCAATGCCTCACAGCCCAGCTAGTGAGGAGAAATCTTGGATGATCTTTGACTCATACCCTGCCAGCCCCCATATCTAACCAGGTGAATTATCCTATTTTTCCTTTAAAGAACTATTCTACCCAAATGTTTCTCTCCATTCCCTCTATAAAATCCATTGGCTCACTCTTGAACTAATTTAATGGTCTCCAGCTGAGGTCCTTACACAGCACTCTGTGCCCCCTCCAATCTGTATTTACAGGAAAAGCAGATGGCCTTGTAATACAGCTTCCTGGTGCCATTGCTTGTCTCAGAAACTTACAGTGGTTTCCTGACGCATTAGCTATAAACTAGTGGGTCTGATGTTCAAGGTCCATCCTTGTGGATGCTATGATGTTGTTCCCAATACCTGCTGTCCTCCTCTGTGGGAGAATTATAGTTTCCCACCCAGTGACTTCAGGCTTGGCCATGTGACTTGCTTTGGCCGGTGAAATGTGAATGAAAATGACATGTACCACTTTTGAGAAAGAGCCATTCTGGTTTCTCATCATCTTTCTTTTCCCTCTTCCTAGAAAATGGCAATGTGCCAGATTGGAGCTGCTCCTTCAGCCTGGATCTTAGGATGAAGAAAATGTGGAAGAGTTACAACCAGCATGGAGGCTGATCCTAGGGCAACGGGGACTTATAGGAGGAGGCAGTCCCATCTCCTGTTCATATGAGACGACATATAACACGAGCAAGAAAGCAACATTTGCTACTGTAGCCACTGAGAGTTTGAGGTTGTTTGTCATAGGGTAGCCCAGAGAGAGCTGACTGTTGCAGCCTCCATAAGCAGTCTGTTTCCTTGACTCCACACACTATGCTCCTTTCCCAGGGCTCTGTACAGAGCATATGCTGTCCACAGCTTTTCTAGTCCTCACAGAATTAGAGCCACTTAACTCACACTATCATTTTGCTTCATATCAATTTAGTCCCAAAAGATGTGCTCAGAACTTGCTGGCTCTGCCAAGTTCTCCAGGGTGTGGCCACAGGAAATCTAGAAACCTGTTGATTTTCTATTAGTACATACAACAGAATGATCATACAAGCTGGCCCTTAATAGCAAATAGTTGGTGCACTAATTAAACATAGCAGTGCGCTGAAATAGGGTCCAGCCCCAGGGCGAAATCCTCAGAAGACTGATCCAAAGCCCCCATCTCATGAAAAACCTGTTTTCTTCATGCCCAATTTTTGTAGTTCTCACTACCTGCCAACCTTTCCTATTCGCCCTTCTGACTCTGACCCAGTCTTTAAGACCTGCCTCTCATGAATCCTCCTACTTTTCAGGATACCTGCATAGATGGTGGGAAAGTGCCCAGGGACGACGTAAAACAGCAGTGTGGTGCCAGGAGCCTGGTTAAACCCCAAGGCAACTGTCTCCAGAGTGCTCTAGCACTAGGCTGCACCAAGGAGGCAAGGAGACGTTCAGAAGTTTCCAGAGGCAAATTAGGATCAGAAGCCAAGGGAAATGGAATTGGGCATCAGAAAAGCAACACTGGCATGAAGCTGTAGACAGCAGGCAGAATCATTGGACGGAGAAGGATAAAAGAATGGTGAGAGGAAGTGCAGAGTGGGTGAGGTTCAGCAGTTGTGACACCACAACTGCAAACACGGGGCTTGAGGCAGAACATTTCTTTGTGTAGAGGCTGGAGGGTGTGGCAGCTCCTCCTTCAAGGATCTTCCCTAACTACTTTGGTTCTCACAGAAAACCTAGGCCACTGGGCCAAGCCCTCCAGGTCAGCCCTGGTGCATGAGCAAGGGTTCTAAGGTCATGCCAGGGAGGGCACCTGTTAGGTGTCAGTCAGAGCAAGGGCAGCGGGGAAGGAGGCGAGAAGTCACAGGCTAGGAGTGGCAAGGGGGGTCGGGGCTGGCGGAGCAGAGAATCCAAGGGCAAAAGCAGGAAGGAGTATGGGAATTGGGGAGATAAGAGAGGGGCTGGCTGTTCAGACAGCAGGCAAAGTGGAACAAGGTGTGGGTGCAAACTGGGGTCAGGAACAACCCAGAAAATGGATTCTGACAGCTATTTGACTTTTAAACATTGGTTTGGGGTAATTCTGTTGGGTGAGAACTTAAAGTGCCAAGCTCTGATACCCACCTCTGCTACTCTGAACCATTCACTGTAAGATATAATCATATATTGTTTTGTGTTTCCCCTGCTATTTTACATGTGTTTCTTTTGACTCTCCCAACTGAGACCTAGACTCTGTCTTGTGTTTCTTCAGTCTCTCCCACTGTCTTGTGCAGTGATGAGCTGATGGTTATTAATTTATGAATTAATACCTACCATCAGTCCTTTTTATTATTTGTTCTCCTGGCCATTGTCATACACGCATGCATTCAACAAAATTTTATTTTTATACATTATAAATAATAACAATATTTACTGAGTACTTATTAACTGTGAGTCAAGCATCATGCTGGGTGCTGAAACACATATATCGATAAAGCATACTCCTGGTCCTTGAAGAACTCACAGGCTGGTGAGGAGAGACAGACATGCAAGAAGAAAGAGTGTGCTCTCTATGGTGTATGAAGGGTGGCTTCATAGAAGAGAAGAGATTTTTTTGGGTCCCAAAGGATACATAGGAGTTCACCCGGTGGATAGGACGGGGCAAGTCCCACAGGCAGAGGGAATGGTATGAGCACAGGCATAGAGCTTGATTCTCCGGCTCCATTCTATCCTGTAGACATAGGACACCCTGTCCTAGGGCCCTTCTACACCTACATTCCATGAGTCCTTGGTTAAGGATGAATGTACAACTTCTGTTTATACTGTGCACAAAGTGAGAGCCTTGGCTTTATTCTTTTGCCTCACTGACAAACATGCAAGTAAAGCCAGTTGCTTTTTTGATGGGGCTTTGTTGAATTTTTAATCTCTCATCAAAAGTCTAAACATGAGGTTCTTTGCCTTTTTCCTTGTGAGCACTAGACTTGAGTGGCAACTTGAAAGAATTACTCTTCTCATCTTGTCTGCTTTTGATTAGTTAATTGAAGTACTATACATCATGAATAAATACTTCACATTCATTTTGACCACAAATAATTTTTTTTACAATAATGAATTTAAAAATGATTCCTGTTATCTACAAATTTCTCCGCATCCTAAAAACCTTTTTATTTAGCCAAGGTGGTCCGACAGCACTTTATCCAGCTCTGAGTGAGCACTTTTATCTTGTGAGTTATTATGGGATGCTTGAAATGACATGGATTCTAAAGAATGATGTTATAACACACAGTTCGGAGAGAGTGGGCAGTTTATCCAAGAAGGGAGTTTTCCCTCTGCTGAAGTCTAAGTGTCTCCCTCTGTTATCCCCAGACCTTAGACACACCAGTTCAAGTTACAGACTGGATTTACGAGTCTTTAAGTATGTGCAGAAACTTGGGGCCAGAGAGCGTGTATTGTGAGTCCATTAGGAAAAGACATGGTGGCGTCCCAGTGAAGAACACAGTGCTATAACTGGAAAGGTCAACAGCGGACATTGGAACAACCATGTGGCTGGGTGTGAACACCAAGATGATTGGGGCTTTACAGTCATGCCTGGAAAGGCCTCCCCAGTACTTTAGCTTAAAAGCCCAGAGAGCGAACGGCTGTGCCCTGACCACTTTGACCCCCCCTGGGGGCAGTGCTGGAATTTGTGCTTGGACTTCTTGCCACGCAGAACAGCTGAGAACCTTTCCTGGATTCAACTTTGACCCAGGACGACTCTTGGGTTTGGGTGGATGGAGGGCTGAGATGTTTGTTGCCATAATTTGTTATGCTCTGCAAGAGCACCTGAGTTCTTTGTTTTGTTGTTGTTGATGATGGTGGTGGTGGTGTGTGTGTGTGTTAGTTTTGCATGATAATGGACAAAGATTTGAAATCTCACTCTATCTCCCACTTGCTTCATATCTTTCACACTGCTGGCTGGTTGGAAGCAAAGAATCCTGCAGGAGAGAGGTGCTGAAAGCAGCTTTAGGCAGCCAGGACTCCCCATCCACAGGACTCCTCCCTCCTTCTCCCACCCTGCCCTCTGCAACTCTGAATTCTTTTTCTGAAACTCTCACCTAAATCTCCACCTTCTTTTAAGTTCAGGATGAACCCCAGTGTGGCACATTTGTGATGTTGTGCGGGGGCAGCAGTCCAAAAATAAACTATTGTGTTGAGGCGGGGAAAGGCTGGTTTTGAGAGGCGTGCCAGCCAGCCATGATGTTCAGTAGCGCTTATTGGTTAATGTCTGCAAATTTTCTTTTTCTACAAAAGCTAAATGGGGCTCATTAAACTCCTCTGGCGTAATTTTTTTTAAAAAAGAAAGGACAAGTTAAAAATAGCCTAAGTACAAGTCTTGGAGGCAGTGAAAGCGTTGGTTGTTAGGAAGAACTGGTGATGAGATCTGTGGAGAGGTTTTCACAATTGAAATTTGAAGCCCTGCAGGAGCTCCAGGACCCCAGCAGGAGGGGAAGGCAAAGGGCTAGGGAGGGAGGCCTTGGGGTCAGAGCACAGGTTCCAAGAAGGGACTCACACCAGATTCAATTCAATTTTGCTTTTATCAAGCACCTATATTAACATATAAGCTACCAAATAGTCTTAATATAAGTTCATGACTCAGGTCTGGATGTCAGGATCCGGGTATAATTTCATGAGGGAGTTGGGACCAGAAAATCTGAAGGACTGTCCCAGTTTGAGGCCCCAGCTCTTTGAAGAAGACGATTGTCCTGACCCATCAAGGGATGATAAGACCTTGCGTGCCCTGCTGTGTGCCCAGAGAAAGGAGAAGATGAGGTAAACAGGTAACCAGTGTGTGAATACAGCAGGAAGTGGGGTTTTATTCATTTGTCCCTCACTAATGATCCCCTGTGTCAAGAGCTAAACAAGGAGGGTTCAGGTGGCAGCAAATTATATTCTGACGCCTCCCTCCCCAGGTGTTCGTGTTGGTGAAAGAGAAGGTGTAGACAGCCTTGGAGATGAAAATTAGTCACCAGTGAGCACTCTGTAGCTGAGAGCTGTAACGAGGGCCTGTGGCAGCTGGGAGGGGCTGCTTGTGGACACAGTAGATGCATGTTTGTGTGGCCCCGGTCTTCTGAACACCTGAGCGCTGAGCCAGCTCTCCTCTGACAACCGCCTCCCAGCTCTCAGTGTGGTGCCAACCATGCCAGCTCCCCATGACTTAGGGCCTTTCTTGCTTGTACCGATGTTAATTTGGATTCATAAACCTGTGAACCTTTCCTGCTTCTCCCTGCCTCCTGGAGGAACAGGGAGTAAAGTGAGGGTGGAGAAGAATGACTCATCTGCAGGAGGGAGGGAACACCTCCAGCCTCTCCCCAGGTTATGTCCTTGCTAATCCCCACTCCAGGCAGGCCACATGTGGAGCACATGGGCTGATTTAGAAGATCTTGAAAGATTGTCCAGCGATGATTTCTGGGGCTTGAGTGCTACCCCCTCCCTCCCTGTTCATGAGCAATGAAGAGATGGTGAGCAGATGGTGGGTAAGGTTGAGATAGACATTAAAGCAGAGACAGCCACTTGGCAGACTTGTGGTAGGGGGATGCATGCACCAGATTGGGGCCCCAACTGCGTGACGTGTGAGGCCTTGGTAACCCCCTTGGTAAGCATCCCTGCTATGGGTCCCCGAGGATGCGGTCTGAGAGTGATGGCTCCTGCGTCTGGGAAGAGGACTGCAGGAGGAGTTGCAGCAGCACTAGTGGCCTAGTGGGCTCCATTCCTGCCTCTGGCTTGTGCCTTGGGCTCGGGAACCCAGCCTTCCCCCGTCTGCTGAACTGTCCTCATACTGACTCACCCCAACAGCAATGATTCTGGGGGCCCGACTTCTTGAGTGCAATAAGAATATTAGAAACCTATTCTAAAGGCTTCTTATCTGCTGGGCACCATGCCAGGCTTGTAGCTACATTATATCTCATTTATTCATCAGCCAGTCCCAGGTTCAAGTCCTGGCTGCACCATTTATTCTGAGGGCCACTTTAGGCAAATGACTTAACCTCTCTGAGCCAGTTTCTTCAAGCAGTAAAAAGTGAATAATAAAAGCACTTATATTAGATAGTTGAGAGGATTAAATAAGTTAATGCATGGAAAGTGCTTAGCAGAGTCCTGGCTCAGCGCTCAATAATGTTAACAATCACTGCTATATGCTGGGATTATTATCACCATTATTAGGCCTATTTGACACATGCAGCCAAGGCTACTGGCAGCTCTGGTATTCTTGCCTGGGTTTGTGGGACTTTAAAACCTGGATTTTTTTCCATTATGCCTCATTACTTTTTAAGATTTCTCTTACAGTATGTGGCAATTATAAGAATCAGAGTCATTTGAACTCTCCTGAAAGTGGAACAGTGTCATCTCTTGTTTCCTATTAATAGTTAAACACACTGGCATATAGATCACAAAATGGTTTCACTTTAATATTACACACTCAAGTTCAGGGATGGTGTCTTACAAATTTTTGCTTCCTCAGTGTCCAGCAGAGTGCCTGTCACTCAAAGCCGCCCAATACATGTGCGTTGAGTTGCACTGACTTGGATCCACAGGGAAGTGAGGCTGTGACTTAACTAGGACTTCACAGCTCCCCTCAGCCATCCCCTGGGTGCCCCATTTGACCTCAAAGGTCATTGTCTCCATCCTTCCTAGCCTATTGTAAATTAAGGTGGTTTTCAAAGTTTATTCCCCCATATTTGTCTCCTCTTAGTCACTCTTCTCAGTTTATTCATTCACTGATTCTACAATAATCATTAAGAGCCTACTATGTATCAGCTCTGTGCTTGGTGCTGAGACACAATAATGAACAAGGAAACCAAAGTTCCTGCCCTCACAAAGGATACAGGAGGTATCCGGGAGGTGAGGTTGGAATAAAGTCACTCAGGAATGACATGTGCATGAGACAGAAAGATTGTGCACCGTGTGCCATGCTCTGGCAGAAAAAGTACAGGTCCATGGGAACACGCAGCAGGAGCGCCTCCCCAGGACTCAGACTCGGCCAAGATCACGGGAAGCGGCCTAAACCGAGTTGCGAAGTGCGGTGGGAGCCACACAGGTAAGGGACGCAGGGGAGTTATGTTTGAGGCAGAAAGAAGTGCTGGGAAACTGCAACCCAATAGAGATCTAAGGGTATGAGAGGAAGGGAATAGAGCTCTCACGCTTGAGAAACAAAATGTATAGAAATCAGGCAACTTGAGAAAATGTCTGAAGGAACAGCAACAAATGGCAAATTACATTAAATGATGTAATATATGTGTGTGAACACATCCAGAACACGAGAAGTATTTCACCAAAATAAGGTTCTCAGACTACCTGCATCAGTCACCCAGGATGCTTGTTAAATATGAAAGGACATTATCTCTGGCCTCGGGAATCATAACGTCTGGAGGTAGGGGCTGGGCATCCACAAGTTCAACAAGCACTCTGGGTGATTATGATGCCTATTAAGGTTTGGGAATCACTGTGAACCAGTATTTATTGAGCACCTCCCATGGTTGGTCAACAAGCCCCACAGTCAGGATCAGAGAGGCATGGTCTAAGGTCCAGAGGAGATACCACACAGACCCTGGGGCACGAAGGCATGGTGGTATCAGAGGTGGATGAAGGAAAGGGAGATTGGAATAAAGTCACTAAGGGAATCCAAAACGATGTGTGCAGGGGATAGCAAAAATATTGGACTTGCTGGAGTGGAAGGGCAAAGTTGTGGAATAGCAAACTTTTAGGTAAAGAAATTCTATGGAATTCTGCAAATGAAAGTATTAAATCAGACAATAGGAAATTATTATATGGTCTTCAGCAGGAAAAGCCGTAGTGCAATGGAAATGCTATTGGAAGGATGGTTAATAGTAAAATGCTTTTGCGTTTATAACTTTGGATACCTCAGTTAATTTCAATGAACCTTGATTTCTTTTTTTTCCCCTGAGGAAGATTCACCCTGAGCTAATATCTGTGCCAATCTTCCTTCATTTTGTTTTAGGTCACCCACCATTACAGCATAGCCACTGACAAGTGGTGTAGGTCTGTGCCCAGGAACTGGGCCTGGGCTGCTAAAGCAGAGCATGCCAAACTTAAGCACTAGACCATGAGGCTGGCCCCCTGAACCTTGATTTTTTAATCTATAAAGTGGAGATAATGATACTCCTTTTCAGCATTGTGAGCATTGAATGGTATATATGTGAAAAATCAATCCTATTCTCCACCAAGGCTGTATTAAAACAATAACAAAAACTAAAACCAAACACACACACACAACTTTTCATAATGGCACGTCTGGCCCCATTATAGTTACTGCACCTGTTTACTGCTGATTTCCGTTCTTCTTGTCTTCCTGAGCCCGTCTCCAGCTGCTCAGGTGGCTCCCCAGGAGCCTGCGTGGCCAGTCTTCTCTTGGAGCGCCCTCTAGTGCTGGATGCTATAATAACTCCAGTCTTGCAACCGAGGTTAGTTTTCTAATCTTACAAGAAACTGTGCTTTAAAGCTAATACAGCCTACCTGAAAATAACAGCTTTAGTAGGAAACTACACATTGACAACAAGGGCAAATTAGTTTGTAATTTTTTAGACACACTATCAATGACTGATTAATGATTTTCTTCTCGAAGCAAAATCTCTTAGCAAATATTGTAGAGTTGAGGATAGATTCGAAGACACAAAAGTTCTCCTTCCTGGGGCTTCTTCCCCTTTGTTAAAAAGAAAACCACAGGCCCCAAATTGCATCACTCGTGCTAAAGCACATGATACCAAACCTGGATTTAATACCTGATCTAATTGCAGTTTCAACCTCTACCAGAAAGGTCATCTTAATTGACCAGTCTGGAATTTTCTGGTCAAGCACCAGGAAGGAAATCTGCCACATGGGCTTCTCCATGCCCCGCAGAAGAAGAGGTAATCTGCATGAGAAAGACCCCTGCCATTCCCTTCTCCCAAGAGGAGACAGCTAGTCCTAAAAGTAATCCTTTCTTTTCTTTTGCTAATAGATCCTTGCCCCTTCACCCTTCCTCCTATAAAAACCTTTCATTTTGTACAGTCCCTTTAGAGCCCCCTCCTGTTTGATAGATGGGGTGCTGCCTGATTCACAATCGATTAATAAAGCCAATTAGATCTTCAACTTTACTCAGTTGAAGTTTGTTTTTTTAACACCTTTCATGCTTCCAAAGCAACTGAAAAATGTTTCCTTCAAATGTTTCTTTTATTGATCATTTCACTTACAAGTTTCTTTTTTGTAAGAGTGGAAATATCACTAAATTGGGACTATAAGGAATCTGATTTCTGGTGCCAAAAATTCTGTTACTGGCTAATTGGGTGACCTTAGTTAAGCAACTCTCCATCTCTGGATCTTAGTTTCTGCAAATGAAAATGAGAGACCAGACTCCTGATCACTCAGGTCTTTTCCAGCATGTGGTTCTCTTCCTAAACAGAGAGGCCGTGCCCGCAGTGGATATTACACAGGGGTAGGAGTCAGAAAACCCACATTCTTATCCCTGTTCCAGTATTTACCAGTTCTGGGACCTTGGCCAATCATTTAACCTGTCTAGACTTTAGTTTCCTCATCTGTAAAAAGGGAAACAGACCTGCTCTGCCTTATTCACAGAGTTATTATGAGAGTAAAAAAAATGCTGTTCACAAAATGCTTTGAATACCATAAAATGCAATAAAAAAATGCAAGCTTCTAAAATAAGGTCCCCTTCCTAGGTATCTTTTTATAAATGATGTATAGCAGTTAAGGACTTTAAAGACAAACATAGCTGAGTTTTAAACCCACCAGTTAGTAGTCCCTGTAACTTTAGGTAAATCTAAGCCTCAATTTTATGAACTATAAAGGAAAAGAGATCAACATTGTTATGGTGATTAAATAAGAAATTTATGAAAGGGCTTAACATAGCCTGGTATATAATAAGATTTATGCTATTATTTTTCTCTGATCAATTTCCTTATAGCATTTAGTGGATAAAGAAGCCAAGAAAGTAAAGTTAAATGATTTTTTGTGAGTGATCAAAGACTTTATTCTTAGACCCTTGAATGGAATTCTTTTTAGACTTGCTGTGTAGCATACATCTGTAATTCTAGGAATGCATTAACAGGAAAATCATCAGAAGGCCTCAGACCCAGTGGGAATGACAGGTCAAGGTCTGTGCTTGGTTTAGAGACTTTTGTGGCAACCTACTTGAATAGTTAACTCAGAAGTTCAGTGTCCTGATTGATTTTGGGAGTCCAGTGCTACAAAAACAGAACGATTATACAAAACACTCTCTACCTGTGGACTCTCTGGACTTTGAATTCTCTGCCCCGCTGGACCATGCTTCTCCCAGAGCTGGCGCCAGCTCACCTAGCGTAGGCCTGCACATTCTGCCTACCTAAAGGCAAAACATTAGGACTAGTGGTACGATAGTCCCTCCTTATCACTGGGTCCTTGACCCAGACTCTGGTCACTGTGTCATGTCCTTTAAAAAATCAAAACAGAGGTAAAAGCGGAAGCCCAGTGAAAGACTAAAAGCCCGCTGTCAGAGCAAACAACTGTGGGCTCTGGGAGGTACCTCTGGGGCCCAGTGATGATGCTTTAACAGGCTGGTTCTTGATTTCTCCAACCTTCCCTCCCATCTTGGGTAAAGAGGTCTGCATAAACAAGTGTGGACAATACCCCCCGGGAGCTGGCTGGCCTCATTTGTCAACAGTGTTTAAAGGACTGAAAGGAGAGACACCTGCCATATCAATGGGACAACTTCATCTCAGCCTTTTACCCCCTGGATTTTGAAAAACAACCCCTGTTTCCAGGCTGTGTGACTGGAAGGGAGAGCCTAGGTTGAAAAACAGTGCTGATATTGTTTTGACTTGGGGCCTCCCTCCTTTCCTTCCTAGCCTCCCCAACTAGGGAGGAGGCCCCGTGGGGAGGCCCACGGGGAGCACACGGGGAAACAGGTGCGGAGGGGCTGGGAGTGGTGGGGAAAGCTGGCTCGTCCCTCCCACATTTCTCTTGTTTCAAAAATTAAGACTCCTGCCAGCAGTTTATTTAGTGTGATGTGCAATCATCTTAGAATCAGAGTGACAAGACGGTGGTGATTTATAGCCATGCAGCTGTACCGTTGACAGCCCATGGGATGAGGGAGCAGGAAAGCAATGGCTAAACTTTTCCGGAGTGCTCTCCCTCCGCAAAGGAAGTCAGGGCTTCTTCGCACATTGCCCCAGATACGTCCATTGAAGTGGGCATGTCTGCTTGTTGTGGCGCTTCCTGCTTTGTTTGCGATGTCCCATGAGATGGGTGGAGAGGATGAGAGGAGATTGTCACTGAAACGGCCCTGGTCGTGCACTTCAAACTCCCTTGCTAATATAATTAGGAAGTCAACACTTTACAACAATTCAAGGTCCAGCAAACTCCTATGTCTATAAAATAAGCCCCTTCATAAAAGAACCCATCTTTTCTGCAGAGACAGACTGAAGTCCGAAAACCTAGATTAAAATCCCAGTTTATTAATTTTGCGATTTGGGGCAAATCCTCAAGGGCTATAAATAAAGTACATCCTACCCTCCCTGTTGAACTCAAAGGGTGGTTGTGAGAATAAAAATTAAAATGTGATGAGGTTTATGCAAAACCTCTGGAAACTGGAAGAGACATTTAAAAGTGCCTGCCAGGCTTCTGTTTCGTACCCAGCAAATATCTGTGGAATTGGCTGCTGGAGGGAGATATGTGGGATGTCAGATGCAAAGCAAAACCGATGGGGAGATATTTTGGGCTTTGTCTTTGCTTCCTCCCTTCAATCATTTACTTTGTCCGTACATGAAACTGGCTTCAATTCCCTTCAGCCACACTATCCCTACCACACAGCCCTCCACAACGTGTGCACAGCAGACTAGATTCTCCAACACCATCGCAGCAGCCTGGGCCCATCCACGTGTGACTGACCATGTGCCCAATGGCTCATTGGTAATGCCTCCTAACATCTATTTTCTTAAACTAGGAGGCCAATGCAACAGACCTATATGAACCCAAAAGAAAAAGAATATCCAGATATATGTAATAACCTCATGGTGCCCCTTCTAGGCCACAGCCAGATTAAGTTTGTCATACTTTGGAGTGGAGCTGCTCAACTTTAACGTGCATAGAACCACCCGGGGAGCTTGTAAAATGTGAGTCTGATCCAGATGGTCTGTTGTGGGGCCTTACATCTCAGGTGGTGCTGATGCTGGGGGCTCAGAGCACGCTTAGAGTGGCAGGGCTGCAGAAGACTATTGAGGACTCAATGGCCTCTGCCTCACATCCCTGTTTTCATTGGTTGACTCACAAGTTGTAAGCTCCATCCCATAATTTCACCCCCAATAAAACTTGGTGTTCCCTCTCCTCACGTCAGTTTCCCACTCACTTCCTCTTTCCCAAGCCCTTCCATTGAGCCATCTGGAACTTCCATCTTCTCAACTCTTGCTCACATCTGTGAAACCCTGTTTCCCTGGTCTCGTGTAGACTTCCTAGTCTATTCTTCCTCATTCACTGATGACTACAGTCATTGTCCTTCTCCCTGTCTCAAGTCCTGCCATCATCTTGGGTGATGTTCACATCTTGTGGATGGCCCAGCCCCCAGCTTCCTTGTTCTCCATCTCTGATTTACCTTCTTCTTCACTTTAGCCCAGACACCATTTCCAGTGACCATGCTCTTGACTTGGAAGTCACCCCAAAATATTCCATCTCTCATAAAAGTATTTCAGAAGGCCAGTCTGATCTCAACTCCTACCCTTCCTCCTCATTTGGTCTTCACACTCTCTTTCCCTCTTTCGCTGCTGCTGTGACGTGGGTTCCCCACAGCCTGAGGCCCTATCTGAGCTCTCTCTCGCCTCCTCCCCCTTAGGTCCAACCCCTGCTGAATGCACTCATATACCATGTCCCTCTCTTTCAGGATGCAATTCGAAAGAGTAGGAACTGAGGAGCCCAATTATAAAGCAAACTTATCTTTCCCCCACAACTGCCCTTATAAATCACCCTGAGGGGATGGTTTCCCCTGGATGAGACCCCCAGCAGGCCCATAGCTTATCTGCTCACTCACAGATCATGAGAAGTGCTCTTGTCACTTTAGATCTCAGGACAGTCTCAGTTTAGTTAATAATTATGCCCAGTCCAGAGAAATAGTAGAAACTGTGAATAGTTCAAAGTTGGCCTGTTGTGACCTGGGAGCCTGTAGTGGGAAAGCGGGGTGTGGTCAGATTCTAGTCTCTTTACAACGCCAGGTCCTCCCTCCCTCTACCAGGTGCAACTTCTGACCCCTACAAGATGAAAGGGGAAGGTGGAGATAAAGGGGCCGGAAAGGATCTACTGACTGATCCTGTTGAAGGCTAGCGGTTGGTGCTCTCTGGGATGATGTTCAAAGTGGACGCTTTCCCACATGGGCTGCTCTGAGATTCTTTGGAGCCCAGTTCCTGGGGATTCTCACCTGCACTGCCCTAATTCAGTGACCCACTCCTTGACTGGCTGCTTGAAACTCCCCCTCTATAGCTTCTCTTCTTGGAGGTTGACCTCTCTCTGCTGGAATACCTTTAGGAATGGTCCTTTGGGGAAAGTCCTTTTAAGGAGGTTCCAGGTCAACTCACAGCACAGCGTTCCAATATTTGCACTTCTGTGTCACAGTAAACACACACCTTTGACCTGTGGTCAGTGAAGTAAACTTACTCCCTAAATTGCACCCTCTACACTGTTGCCACAGGCAGCTTCACTCAGTCTCCTGCCCTTTAGATTTCTCAGGCCTGAGGCTGATACCAGTCCAGCCCCCACCTCCAGGGATGCATTTCAATTGCTCCAGAAGGTCTCCCTGAGGACTGCCACCTCTTCCGAATTGCGGGGATTTGGGGTGAATCACACATCCTCCACCCACGAAATCCTCCTCCTGAAGTTGCCAGCTCTGCTCTCAGACTCTCCAGCCTCTTTCATAGGCTGGCGCTGGGGTAGTCAGCTAAGGTCTCAAAACCAGTTCTTAGCCTCCTCCTTTACAATCCTGCACCACTGAGCTAGCAGCTCACTCTGGAATCTGGGAGCACTCGCCACCTATTATCTTTTGGCCTCAGCCCAAGCAGAGTCAAAATCCCATGTTAACATTCTGCTTAACATTCTGCGACAGTCCTCGTAGTAGTAGCAAATCTGCATTTATTTTGTAATTCATGTTTGTTTGTCCTTCTAAAAGACAGTCTACATAAGGTCTGAGGCCATGTCTTTGGCATGTCAACACCCACCTCGGTATCTAGTAGTTCATAAGTGGAGCATACAAAGGGCTCTTCTGCAACCCTGCCTTCCAGAGCCGCAGCCCTATCCTTCTCCCCTTCACAGCCCAAAGTCTATGGTTTTGCTCTCCATGTGCTTGTTTCCTGACTCTTCGCTGGGGAGAAGGTAATAAGGACAGGCTTTGAAAAGAGTTCGGGGATCCTTGGCAGCTGAGCAAAGGCTTACGGTTCAGTCTAGCCCTGCCACAGCCCTGGCCCTGCGTCAGCTGGCTGCTCCCCAGGCTCATGACCACCGTCCCCTTCTCTTTGTGCCTGTTCCTGGGTCTTCAGTCAGTTTCATGCAGTCAGTGCAGACTTTCTGCAGGAAGAGTCTCACCCAAGCCTGATACATCCGCTGACTCCTGGGCCTCAGTCAAGGGGCAGGGGCAGGGCCTCTGGGTGTCTCCATTTCCTAGAGATGTTGTAACAAAGTCCCACAAACTGGGTGGCAGGAATTTATTCTCTTACAGTTCTGGAACCTAGAAGTCAGAAATCAAGGTGTCAGCAGGCTCATGCTGCCTCTGAGGGTCCAGGGGAGAATCATTCCTTGCCTCCTCCTACTTTTGGTGGCTGGCAGTAACCCTTGGCTTTCCTTGGCTTGTGGCTGTGTCACTCCAATCTCTGCCTCAGTCCTCGTATGACCTTCCTCCCTGTGTGCACTTCTGTGTCTTCACATGGCCTTCTTGTAAGGATCCTAGACCCTGGATTTAGGGCCCATCCTAATCTGGTACGGCATCATCTTAACTAGTTAAATCTACAAAGACCCTATTTCCAAACAAGGTCACATTCTGAGGTCCCGAGTGAACACAAATTTGGGGGACACTATTCAACCCAGTCCAGGGGCTATTGGAGGGGTGGGGACAATCCAGTGAGGTAGGGAAGGTTATGCCCAGATGAAACGGTGGTAAAAGGACTTTTCTCCTGAAAAGTCTCACATCTTTTCCAAATGGATCTCTGTAATTTCTGTCTTCATTTTGGTTTGCTTTATCTTAGTGGACAAGCTTTATAAGAAAAAGAAGGTTTATTCGTAACCAGAAGGAGCCCCTGCGGCTTCATCTGCATTGAAGACTAAGTTGTCCTGGGAGCAGGCCTAATCAACAGGCTGCACTCTGCGTGGCACAGTTCCCCAGAGGCCAGCCCGGGGCTGTCTGTGACTGTGGCCTTAGATGCTGCTGTAGTCAGGGAAGCAGTGTTTGGGACAGCTGAACATTGTTTTTGACACAGAATGAAAATGCAGCTCTTGCTCTGTAAGCTCCTTCAGGGTTTGAAAAAATATCTGCCTAGTTCAAGTTCTTCTCTAGCTGTTTGACATAGATAGTAGAGGGTGACACACCCGTCGCCCAGCCTCCCTCCGAGCCTACCATCCTGACCTCCCCCTGCCCCAGTGGACACAAGAGCTCCACTCCAGGAGGCGAAGGGAGAGCACAGGCTGGGTCCCCACCTCCACTTTCCAGCTGGGCATGGGGGTGCGGAGAGAAGCAGGGAGCCCCGGGGGGAGTGGGCAGCAGCTCAGAAAGTGAGGCTGTGAGAGCCCCAGGGCAGGGACCAGCCTGTCCCCTCCACTGTGCCTGTCTGGCACATAGCAAACAGGGAATATCTGGGGAATAAATTGGACACTGGGTGTGCTGGTCACCAGGCGAGTTCATTTCTCTGTGATGACGGTCTTTCCTGGGTCCTGGATATTTTAGAACACTCTGTAATTTCAATGTGTCCTGATGTGGAATTCGGAAATTATGGTGAAGGGGCATGTTCAGCTCAGATGCTCTTTGAGCCCCCATGTGAAAGTACCCCCCCCCCAAAAAAACAATGTGGCAGCACCTCCCCTGAGATTCCATTAGGAAAGCCTGGGCCTCAGACAGCACGAGGGCCTCTGGGGGCATTCAGGAGTTCGTCTCTACAGGACACAGTGACTGACTGGATGATAAGTGAGAGGGAGGGAGGAGTCCATGACTGTGATAATTACCTCCATAAACCGTACCAGGTATTGGTCCCAGGGCACTGGAGAGCTTTTGAAATGATTAATGAAAGAACTGGCTTCCATGTTTATAAATTCATGTCACCAAACTATCAGGAAACATCTAAACATAAATCAGTTGTGTAACTTGATGCCAATGTGCCTCTTTTACCTAGAACCTGGGGTAATACTTGATGAGATTACCTATCCCCACCTTCACACCCCAAATCGCATAATCCAAAATCTGCTAAGAAGAGATGTGTTTATAGGCATTATTCCCTCTAATCCTACAGAAAACTAGAAAGCAGTAACCAAATTTTCCTTGGAATTAGTCTCTTCATGGGGAGGCGGGCCCATGCTTCTAGCATGCCACAGCACCTGCCAGGCCCTGAGTAAGGCAGCGTGCCCAACATACCCACAAAGTGTATCACTTATGTGTGCTGCAGAGCAAATTAACCCAAAAGTTAGTGGCTCAGAACAACAAGCCTTTACTATGTCACAGTTTCTGCAGGTCGGTAATTGGGAATGACTTAGCTGGGTGGTTCTGTCGCAGGCCCTCTCATAAGGCAAACACGGTGCCTTCTGGGCCTGTGGTTATCTGGAGGTCTAACTGAGGCTGGAAGTCTACTTCTATGCTCATCTCAGCTGCTAGTTGGGATCAACTGAGGACCTCAGTTTCTTACCACGCAGGTCTCTGTACAGGGCTGCGTGAGCATCCTCATGGCCTGGCACCTGGCTTCCCTCAGAGCAGTCCATCCAAGAAAGAGAACAAGGCAGAATCAACAATGCTGTTTTTTTTTTTTTTTTGGTGAGGAAGATTGGCCCTGAGCTAATGCCTGTTGCTAATCTTCCTATTTTTGCTTGAGGAAGATTGTTGCTGAGCTAACACCTGTGCCAGTCTTCTTCTATTTTGTATGTGGGATGCCGCCACAGCATGGCTTGATGACTGGTATGTAGGTCTGCACCCAGGATCTGAACCCACAAACCCCAGGCTGCTGAAGCAGAGCATGTGAACTTAACCACTACACCACTGGGCCAGCACTCAACAATGCTCATATGACCTCACCTCAGAAGTCCCCACCATCACCTCTATTGCATTCTGTTGGTCACACAGACCAACCTTGATACAATGTGGGAGGGAACTACACAAGGGTGTACATACCAGAGGCTGGCTACCCTACTCAGAGATTAGTTTTCTCTGTGACCATCCAAGATGCATTGTAATGTCATTATTTAGAAATACAAATGAAATACCATTCTTTCTTATTTTCAAGAGGATAATTTGCTATTTCCCTTACTCTCTCACCCTGTAGCCTTTTATCTGAATATATTATGTAATTTTTGTTAGATTTAGACTAAATTTCTGCAACAAAGAGACCCCAAAGTATGGTAGCTTAGACAAGAGAGAAATCTCTTCCTTTTTCAGAGGCCAATCCAGAAGGGAATGGGGCGTGCAGGGCGACCTTGCTCTGTGAGGATATCTGGGAACTCAGGTTCCTTCTATTTACATATTTGTTCCTAGGCTGCTGACTTCACCTGCAGGGTCAAAGCTGGCTCACAAGTGCAAAAGAGGGCGGGAATAGGTTGTTGAGAGCTAAAAGCTTCCCATATCAGAGTGTGACCTGGAAATGGCACACACTGCTTCCCATCCCATTGCTTACATCCCATTGGCCAAAGTCACATGGCCATGCCTACTTGCAAGAAAGGCTGGGAAATGGAATCTCCGTCTGGCTCCGCTCAGGCCCTGCTCAAACTTGTGGGGCAGAAGAAGGAGAGAATGAATCATGGCAGACAGTTAGGGTTCTCTGTCACCTCAGTGAATGGACGGCAAATAAGCAGAGGCTGCATGATACTGTAGGGTAAGAGCTTCTAGCTCTACCATTAACTAGTTACGAGACCAGATGTAAGTTACTTACAACCTCTCTAGACCTCAGCTTTTATCGTCTGTAACATGAGCACATGGGACCGGATCAGTGATTTCCAACTCACAGGCTTTACACTCGGAGGGAACTGTGGTGTGATTACAAGGAGTTTTAGGAAATGTTTGTGAATCAAGAGTTTTCTGTCAATGGAGTAAATAATGAGACTCATCTATATGTATACTAATAAGTCTCAAATGTAGATGCTGTTGCAATGATTGAAATATAATATTTGAAGTTTTACTATGTGTGTAGTTAATTTTATACTGTTAGGTACTTTTCTTTCCTGGAGCCCAGAATTACAAGTACTGTCATACGGGAGACCATGACCCTTTCTAATACTAAAAATAATTTTTGTACTGAGTTCCCAGCACGTAATAGATGTTCAGTAAATATTTGTTGACTGGATTAAACAAAATGTGGGGCACCATTAAATAAGATGATCACTTTGGTCTCTGCCAACTCTAAATCTTACGAATTCTTTACTCTAGCTCTGAGGCAATTTTCCAGTTTGAGTTTTGCTGTAACCAATCACTCCCACATAATTAAAACCAGCTCTGGTCCGCTGCATCAGTTCCCAAATACTGGGAGACTTTTCTGTTTCACATACGTACAATAGCGCTCCTCATTTGGCATTCCCATCTACAAAATCCCTCCCTGGAAATAATCTTCGCCTGTTGTAAAAATGAAGGAGTCCATGTGGAACTGACATGCCACCCATTGAAGATTTTGCATTATAAATTCATTCAGAAACATGAATCATGTCTGCTTGTAAGGGTAAAATCAGGAGACAATGTGGCATCTCCCCAGTAGGTGATGGGGGGAATTTCCAAGGCTCTTCACAAAACCCCGAACATTTATTATTTTATGCTGAATAATGCTATTAAGTTCTAAAATTTTTACATCAAGAATATAAAATAAAATATGTTGGCATGGAGGTTAAGGAGGCTCCTGGAGCTTCCCTCATCCACCTCTGAGATCACTCCCAGGAGGAGGACTGTTTCTACGGATTGGTCCCGTTCTAATCCAGCGCCCAGAGATGGTCTTGGGCCATGCTTTCTAAGGTGTGGGGCATTGGAGGCAATAAGACTTTGGGATGGTTTTCTTCCAGAGGGAGAAGGAGAAGTCCTGGCTACTCCATTTCATTCTCTTGTTTCTTTGCTCTCACTCTTTCCCATCTGCCTGGGTAAGTCAGAAGGGCAGCACTGAGCTCATTTGAGGGCTGGGGCTGGCTGCCCAGACCGGCTCTGCTCTGGGCATTGGTACAGGCTCACGTGCTTTCCTCTTCTTGGCCCTCACTCCTGATTTTCAGTGGATTGGTGTTGCCTCACCAGTGTGTGTGGGATGAGGGGGCCGAGACCCAAGTGCTGCCTAGACAGGAGGATCAAATAGGCTGTGTGACTGGTTTTATTTCTAGGCTGTAGGCCACTTTGCCTGGCTCAGCCTCTCCTGCTGGTGGAGCGCAATGGTACTTGAGGCCAAAGCTCAGGTTTCAACACAGTCTTCCATGTGTGTCGGACCTCTGAAGTTCCCACAGGTTAGGGACAAGTGGAAGGTGGGATTCAAGAGTTCTGAGCTTCTGTCCAGGTCATCTATTTTTCTGTTTACAAGAACATATTATCAGTTATTTAAGAGGAGGATTTTATGTAGAGAATATGGGAAATGAACATTAATTCAGACATTTTATAATACAGGAAATTGTTTTGAAATGTAACAAACCACAAATTTAAAGTTAGAAGGCTGGGGTTCAAATACCACTAGCTATGTGATATCTTCTCAGATATTTAGCCTCTGGTTTCTTGAAAGTGTGTGAGTGTGTGTGTGCGTATATGTTATATATATCTTACAGGAGAGATGGGAGTAAATGAACTACCACCTGTTCCTTATACAAATAGTAGTAGGATGCTTGGGAAATACTTCTTGAATTTCTATGATAGTTCAAACATGTTTTACTGAATTTAAGCTTTTGAGATTATTTCTTCCCAGCATTTTCAAAGACTTACTTGCTAAATTCAAAGCTTTCTTTTATTTTCAAAGCAAGGGATAAAAAAAACCTATGTTCCTCAATATGCAGTCTATTTTGGGAATCAGCAATTACTGCTTACATGTCCAAAGACTTGTATGGTTATGAACACAACTATTTTAAACTATAGCTTTTGACATTTAATTAGTCGCATTTATTTTATTAGAATGTGTTGATGCTAATTATATGTATTTTGCCTAAAAGGATTAAAAGCACTTTTCAAAAAATATTTTACACATTTTGTGCTTTCGTCCTACAAATATGTATTAGTGATTTTCATCTAGGTTTTCTCTATTGTTCTAATTGAGGGAGATTTTTTACACAGAATTGGCTTAGTAAGTAGTCAATTTTTTTTTTTTAACAATCTGGAATTCTGTTTTGTTCTTGCAATAATGTAATGACAACATCATAGGCAAAATTAGCTATTTCAACATGGCTTTTGGATGGCAAATGTAAGCTTTTAAAAAGTGTACTATATGCACAAAGAAAGCTCCAGCAATTATGATATAGTGAACCGGTTTTTTTTTTTTTTAGTAAGTAGTCAATTTAAAACCTGCCTCAAATTGGGAAACTGAGAATTATAGGCATGATTACTCAAGCTTCGAGAAAGAGGATTAGGGTAACTTACAGCGCCCTGTCCTCAAGTCTCACGTGCTTTTCTTGCTGTAGGGATGATAGAGGCCAGGGCAGGGCCCCCTCAATAAGCCTCTCTTCGTGGTAGGCAGAGACTTCCAGAGATAATCAAATGCTCCTGTACTCCTCCAGATCTAAGAAAAAATAAAGTAAGTGTTTCTTTGGAGAGGTCCGTTTGCTGCATTTTTGAAAGCATCCATTGTCAGAACTGAAAGAAGAGAGAGCTGGATCCTGATGGCCGAGCCGTACGGCAGGGAGGCCCAAGGACCTTGCAGCTCCGACGCGTTTCCAATTTGTAGCCTTGGGTTTAATGTGTCTGAAAATGGATGGATTTCAAAGTGAGGATCACCATTTATGGCAAAGCCTCATTCTACAGCCCTGCACCCCCCCTTCCATCAGGGTAAAATGGCTCAGCTGGCCTCTTCATCATAGATCCTAATTCTTTTGTTTTTTTAAGATTGGCCCTGAGCTAACATCTGTTACCAAGCTTCCTTTTTTTTTTTTTTTTTTCTTTTTCCTTCTTCTCCCCAAAGCCCCCCAGTACATAGTTGTAAATTCTAGTTGTAGGTCCCTCTGGTTTTGCTATGTGGGATGCTGCCTCAGCATGGCTTGATAAGTAGTGCTAGGTCCGTGCCCAGGATCTGAACTGGCGAAACCCTTGGCCACTGAAGCAGAGCACGGGAACTTAACTACTCCACCATGGGCCTGCCTGTAGGTCCTAACTCTTAATAGAACTAACATTTATTTGATGTACCATGAACCATGCTAATCATCCTACATGGATGATCTCATTTATTCTTCAAAACACACATAAAGGGTAGGCTCTATTGATTATTATCCCAATTTCTCAGATGAGAAAACTGAGCTTTAGACAGATTCAGTGATCTGCTCAGGGGCACACAGCTAACAGGGAGGAAAAAGCTAGTGGCCAAATCTAGGCAGCCTGACCTTGGAGCCTGAACTCTGACCAGCACGCCACACAGTCTCCTAACTGATGTCTCAGTCACAGTGATCACCATGCATCTGAATTGTCTTCAACAGTCCTGGCTTCAACTATTCTGTCCCTTTAGTCCAAGAAGATGCTCTAATTTGTCAAACTGTGTGTCCCATTTTCTGGTACTATTTTAAACATAGGTGGCAACCATGTATTTACTGAACAGACACATAGTACTTACTAGTCTAAATGCTCTGTTAAAATTAATTGGCTGAATTCTTACCACAACTGTATAAAGTGTGCATTACCATATTGTCTCCATATTACACTGGGGGAAATTGAAGAACAGAGAGGTTAAGTAACTTGACCAAGGTTGCACAAGTAATAAATGGTAAATGGCAGAGTTGGGATTCAAATCCAGGCCTCCTGACCAGTAAACCTTATGCCACATTGTCTCTACATTCGAGGTATTAGTTAATGGAATATCTATTGTATGCTTAGCACTGAATTAGGGGCATATAGACATGGATTCTACCCTTCAGCTGCACACAAATTGCAATAACAAATAGTTGCTCAGAGCAGGTAAAGTTCAAACAGGCTAAAGTAGGCTCTGAAGGTGTGGCCGTCACTGCTGATTGTCTATCTCATCTTCAGTCTCTTCCTCTTCCTTCCTGACGGAATGTCAGTTTCATTTAGGATAGCAGTGTGCCCAGTAAGAGCTGACCACGCAATCAAGTTCTGGCCATTGAGATGCCAGAGGAAGCCTGCTGGGTGGGGCCTCCTGAGAAGCTATTATTTTCCTGATACAAAGGCACAGATTCAGTTGTCACGCACCTTTAATCATTTGCCCTTGCCCTGGGACTCAGACACAATACCTGGAGTGGAGCAGCCATCTTACCGCCATGAGGACTAAAGCCAGATGCTAAGGATGGCAGACAAGGAAGTTAGAAGCAGCCTGGTCTTTGATGATTTCTTTAAGAAGCTGTAACAGTCCTGGACTGCCTACCTCTGGACTCCTTTTTTTTTTTTGGCGAGGAAGATTCACCCTGAGCTATCATCTGTGCCAGTTGTCCTCTATTTTTTGTATGTGGGATGCCGCCAAAGCATGGCTAATGAGTGGAGGAGGTCTGTGACCAGGATCCGAACCTGTGAACCCACGCCACCAAAGCAGAGGGCACAGAACTCTAACCACCTGACCATGAGGCTGGCCGCTGGACTTTTTGATGTGTGGGAAAATAAACACCTATTTAGTTAAAGCAATGTTGTTGAGTTACCATTACAAGCAATTGAACAAAATCTTAACTTGTACAGAAACCTTCATGGAAGAGAGTCTCCATGAAGCTTTGAAGGTCAGGAATATTCAGCTAGGTTGGGGGGAAAAGAGAAATGTTCCAGGTGTGAGGTGCATCCTACCCAATGACAGGGATGCAGAACCTGCATGGTGGGTTGAGGGAAAGGCGGAAAACCAGTGGGTCTGGGCAGAGTGTGGTTAACCTACCTCTGTAGCACCCAAAGAAGAGCAAGAAGGGTAAAGGAGCTGACATATGAAACAGCACGGAAGGGGCTGAGACTCAGTGAGAGATGAGCCTTGGGCCACATCATGCATTCTGAACTGACAGTTTGGAATTTATGAATATAGGTGGGAGACACCGAAGAGTTTTGGGCAAGGACGCAATATTAGACAGCCAAGGAGAAATGCATACAGGCTTTCTACATATGCAACCAGATCTTCACACAGTCAGTCTACGGATATTTTTGAGTATTCTGTTATTACGTGCCAGTCACTGTTCTAAGTCTAGGGTGAGAGACTTAGCTGCATATGCACCTGTTAAAAGTATTTGTCACATAGTTTAATTATGTGGATTAAATAAGACAGCACTGAGTCAGTGTTCCCTGTGTAATCAATTGCAGTCCTAACTTTCCATTGCTCAGTCCCGAAATCATGGAGTATCCCTGACCCCTCTTCTCTCAACAGCAAATCCTGTTGGATCTAACTTGAGAATATCTCCAGAATCTAACAGCTTGGTACCAGGTTCACTGCTATCACCTGGCTGTGGCCACCTTCATCTCTGCAGTGGTTGCTTGGTGCCCATTCTTCCCAGGTGTCCTCTTTAGGACTGAGATGCCCATCCCCATGTGCTGGGAATATTGGCTGTGGAAGGCACACAGGCATGTCCCTGATGGGGATTGCCTTCACTGAAGAGAACTGCTTCATTCGAAACATATACAGCCTCCCAGGGGCAGCCCCTACCAATGACTGGCTGATGCAATGATATGAAGACCTGGCCACCTGGCCTGTGGCAGGCAGAATAACGGCCTAATCCCCAGACCCTGTGGACCTCACCGGACTGTGTTAGACTGCATGGCAAAGGGGAATTCAGATTGCTAATCAGCTGACCTTCAGATGGAAGGATTATCCTGGATCACCAGGTGGACCCAATGTATAAATGAAACAGATCGGGAGAAATCAGTCAGAAGAAGACAGGATGATGGAAAGAGGTAGGAGTGCTGTGATTGCTGGAATGCAGGTGGCCTTCATTCTGGAAAAGACAAGAAAATAGATTCAGCCCTAGAACCTCTGGAAGGAGCAAAGCCCTACCGACCCCTTGATTTTAGCCAGTGAGACTCATTGTGAACTTCTGATATCCAGAGCTATAAGATGCCAAAATTTGTGTTGTCTTAAGCTACTGTGACTGTGGAAATTTGTTACGGAAGCCACAGAAATTCACACAATTTTGGACAGCTCTGAAGGGCCTTCCCAGCTCCAGGAGCTCCCCTAGGATGGGCTGAGACCTTGGTTGCCACGATCTTGCAGGTTGGCTTCTTCCTCTGCCTTATTCTGCCTTCTTCATGTCCCTGCAGGTGCATTGCCCAAGCACACTCCCCAAAGGCCTGCTGCATGCAATGCCCCATCTCAGAGTTTGTTTCCAAGGAACCCAATCTAAGACAGTCTCTCACTTGAATTGTCATAATAGCCCCTGAGTGGTCTCTGTGCTTAGACCCTTAACTCCCTACAGTCTCTTCTCAACAGAGTAGAAACAATGACTCTGTTAAAACATAAATTAGATCAAGACACTCCTTGGCTTTCCTTTTCACTCAAAGTCAAGGTCAAATTCCTTACTCTGACCTAAAGGCCCCTTCGTAATCTGCCCAACTACCCTGCCAATACCCCCTCTGCCTCACCTCCTATGCCTCTGCCCCTTCTTCATTCCACTCCAGCCACACTGGCATCCTTGCTCTTCTTGAACATGCCAGGCAAACCCTGCCCCAGGACTTCTGCATTGACTCTTTCCTCTGCTTTTATGCCACTTTTCCAGTGGCATCCCTGACCGTACCACTTAAAATATCAATTGCCGCTCACCCTCCACGAGTACTTCCTATCCATCTCACTTGCATTATCTTCTCTCTGGGCCTATAACTTTCTGACACACTATATAATTTAATTACTTATTTTGTTCATTGTTTTTCTCCTCCCACTAGACTATAACATCTACGAAGGCAAATATTTTATTTAGTTGCTGTTCAGGACTGTGCCTGGCAAATAGTGGTCACTCAATAAAAACTTGTTGAAAGAATAAAGGAATAAATGCAGGTACAATATTTAGAATAGTGTCTGCACGTAGTAAATGCTCAACAAATGTTAGCTCTTATTTTTTGCTGGTGGAGAAGGGGTCATGAGATCCCTGGCATTTCAAAAGCTACTTATACAGTGACTGATCCTGTGGTCCTGCAGAAGGAGGAAGATGAATAATACACACATGTTGATTAGGACCCTTGTTTCCTTGCTTTTATGTGTGTGAGCTCACCCCTGGGATGAGCTGAATTCCCTTTAGGATAGACTTAAAAATCTGAGTCTCTCACCTGAACCAGGAAGTGATCAAGGGCACAGAGGAGGATGTGGGCTGGAGCTGTGTGTGGAAGTAAAATATGGGCTAGGGTGCAGAGGTCAGAAGTCTGATCTGGCTCCAGGTCAGCCTGATACATCCCAGGGCCTCTTTGGGAAACAGTATACATCCAGCAGTTACCCCGAGACAGGAAGGCTAATGGTAGTTTATACTGATTCTAAACTCTTCATTTATTGGAAGAACTGCCCTGTTTTAATGGAATTTCTATGACAAAAGAGCCCAAAGCTCTATTTCATTTCCTAGTTCATGAGCCTTATTTTTTCTTGAACTGAGTGTGCCGTTGGCCCTAGGTACTAGCCAAAGGCGAGGTCTTTTCTTTTGATAGGTTTTGGGGAAAGAGGCTGAGAAAGGTACTTTGAAATGGGAAAGAGAAAGCATATGTGCATGTAAATGCATAAGATACCCTGATTCCTAGCGAAATACACACTCATCTTGAAAAAAGATCTATTCTGCTCGATATAGATATGAATTTGTATTCAGCCATAGAAGAACAACATAGGCAATTCTGCCATCTGTTGGTTGTGTGAGCACTTTGAAGAAAAAGCTCTCGCGTGTGAGGTGCTTGAAATCATTGAGTCCTTGACTCCAAAAAATATATAATGCCTAAACTGTCAGGAACAGGAGGGGATCAGTCCCAGTTTAAAGATCTTTTGAGATAGACACCATAACTTTTGCTGCTTTTTCAATCCAAAATTAGACAACATATTGGAATGTCCTAATAGCTTTTACGCTCGGTTCTGCTTCGATTCATATTCATGATGTTAGCACCTGATTAAATCCCTTTATAATAACCCTGAAAATTGCATACTCAAAGATACATATGAAATAACTCCTAGGATTTTTTTCCCCAAATAAGGTTAATTCCTAATTATTTGACAGTTCCTTTTAAGGAGCTGGAATGGAAGATTTTTCCTGAAATTTGTACAGTGTCCAAATCATGTCACAGTGCCTCAGGGCTTCCACGCCTGTCACATGGTACTTGACTAATAAAAGTTGAATTCCTAATTCCTTTACAAATGAACCCATCTTAAAAAAATTCTTCTAAATTCTTGGTGAGCAAAACATGATATAGACAATAATATGCACACAGAGGATTGCTTTTAGCTCTTGAATACCATACATCCTTCTTTGTCATACTTCTTGTTAATGCGTTCTAGTGTCTCGAAAACTTTTGAAATAACACATTGCTGTTGCATGTTTTTTCACTTAGAAAGATTTAGTTCCTTTCCCACTGCAAATTTATTTAGTGATTTATTTTCCATCTTGTCTCAGGACCCAAGATGAATTGAACCGAATATGCGATCTCATACCCCTATCCTCACAGTATGTATTTCATCTTGTTTTTGGTGGGCCATTTTATAAATCTAATTTTGAGTAATAGCCTAATCTTCTAAGGTATGAGAACTCTGTCCAGTGTTCCCTGCTCATCCCACCGCCCTTCAAGCCCAGTCTTACAGTCAGGGGCTCATCATGTCTCTGCTCCACTGACGTGAACTGACGATTGATATTTCTAGCCATCTAGGTCCCCACCCAAATGATTTTTAAAATCTAATTTCTTCAAACATCATCTATTACAGGGCTGTTTCCACATCTTCAGATACGTTGTTGAGAAGACAGTCAGTGAACAAGTTGCAGCCACGTGCTCTCACCTGACGCCTTCTCTGTTTCACATCTGAGTCTGTGTTAACACGACGCAGGCTTGAACTTACGCTTGTGTTTTAAGAAAAAAATTCTGCTTTACTGCTCCTCATCCTTTTCAATCCCATTTCTTGGTTTCTAAAGTATCTTGGCAACACCTTTGAGCAACAGTGAAGGGCATAGTTTCTAAATACTATAGCATTCAAAGCATCCTACTTGGTTGCTCACTGATTTTTTCCAGGCAACCTATTTTTATTTTAGGAATATAATAGGAATCTAGAAGCTGACGATGGATTGCTCTTCTATCTACTCCTCAAGAAAACTCTTCCTGCTGCAAGTACAATCTTAAGGAGCTTCTATTTGCTGCTGATACTCTGTCAGCTTCTCGAAGAAGGCGGAACATTTGGAGAGTAAGATCAGACTATGTCACGATGGGAAACACGACCAAGATTGTGTACTAGCATGACCCCTGTGAACCTCACTATTAGCCATAGATTTAAATTTTTTTAAATTGGAGTATAACATATAAACAGTGAAGTGCATAAATCTTGTGTAAACTTGATGAATTATACACATACAGACCTGTGTAGCCACTGCCTAGATTAAGATATAGATGATTTCCAACATCCCAGAAGGTTTTCTTGTCTTCTTCTGGCCTCTTCCCAGTTAACCGCACTCCAACTAAACATGATTCTTCTATCACCATAGGTTAGTTTGTCTCTTCTCTAACTTCATAACAAATGGAACCATACGGTGCGTGCACTTTTGTGTCTGGCCTCTTCCTCATCAGGATGTCGGTGAAATTCATCCGTGTTCATTTCTGTAGTAGGGCTCCATTATTATCGTTTTTATTATTACTCTGTCTTATTCTGCTGTATCAGTGTTCCACGGTTTACCCATTCTACTACTGATGGACATTTGGATTGCTTACAATTTTGAACTATTGTGAATAAAACTGCTTAGTCAGAGATTTTCACAGGTAAAAGAGCACTTAGCTACACACAAATTCTGCTATTCAGACAATCGTTTATATGGTGATAGACACAGAGTGGAAAACCACATCAAGAAGCCTAGGATGCTTTTTGTGAGACGTTCAGACAGAATCCATGTGTCATCCAGGTTAAGATCAATGTAAGAGCACAGGAAACAAAAGAAAAAAATAGATAAATTGGACTTTATCAACTTCATGAACATTTGTGCGTGAAAGGATGCTATCAAGAAAGCAAAAATACAACCTACTGAATGGGAGAAAATACGTGCAAATCATTTATTTGATAAGAGACTAATACCTAGAATATATAAGAATACCTAAACTCAACAACAAAAATAATTCAAAAAGTGAGCAAAGGATGAAATAAAATTTTATCTACACAACCAAAACTTATAAAGTTACATTCTAACAGCTTTAAAAACTGTGCGCCTTCCAAAATCTTTTTAAAAATGTCACAGAGATAATCGACTTGAATGCAGGAGAGGGGTAGGTGGGAAACATTCCCTGTAAACCCTTTTATACTTGGATTGTTGTTCTATAAGAATGTCTTTCTGTTTTTAAAATTAAGTACATAAATAAAGTAAAAACACAACTTAAAAAAAAGCGAGCAAAGGACTCAAATAGACATTTCTCCAAAAAAAGGTGTACAAATGGCCAATAAGCCCATGCAAAGATGCTCAACATCATTAGTCATCAGGGAAATGCAAATCAAACCCATAACGAGACACCACTTCACAACTACTAAAATGGCGACAATTTTATTAAAAAAGAAAAGAAAAAAATGGGAAATAGGTGTTGGATAGAGAAATTGGAAACTTCATGCATTGTTGCTGGGAATGTAAAATGGTGCAGCTACTGTGGCAAGCACTTGGCAGTTTCTCAGAAGGCTGGACATAGAACTACCATATAACCCAGCAATTTACTTCTAGGTATATGCCCCAAAGAATTGAAAGCAGGCACTTAAATAAATTTTTGTATAACAATGTTCATAAGAGCATTATTGACAGTAGGTAAAATGTGGAAACAGCCCGTGTCCATCAACAGATGAATAGATAAACAAAATATGGTATATACATACGAATGAATATAGTTCAGCCATAAAAGGAATCAAATTTTAGTATATACTGCAACATGGATGAACCTTGAAAACATGATGCTTAATGAAATGAGCTAGACACAGAAGGACATCAATCGTATGATTTCACTTATGAGCCACCTCAAATAGGCAAATTCAGAGAGACAGAAAGTACAATAGAGGTTACCAGGGGGTAGGAGAAGGCAGAAAGGAGAAATTATTCTTTAATGGATAGAGAGCTTTTTTGGGGAGATGATTAAAAACTTTTGGGTGTAGATAGCGGTGATGGTTATACAGCATTGTAAATGAATTTAACACCACTGAACGGTATACTTACAAATAGTTAGGATAATAAATATTATATTACGTATATTTTACTACAATAAAAAAATAAACCATAGGGGTTAAACAATACTTCTTTGGTATTTGCTCAATCAGCTCATGCTTGTTGAATACCTGCAGAGAGCAAGGCCCTGTGTCAGGCAATTACAGAAAGAAGATGAATCAGACATATTGTATTGGTTTCCTATTGCTGAGGCAACAAATTACGGCAAATTTAGTGGCTTAAAGCAATACAAATTTATTATCTTACAGTTCTGTAGGTCAGAAGTTCAAACTGAGTCTCACTAGGATGAAATGAAGGTATGGCAGGGCTGTATTCCTGCTGTAGGCTCTAAGGGAGAATCTGTTTCCTTGTCTTTTCCAGTTTTTGGGGGCTGCCCATGTTCCTTGGTTCATGGTCACCTTCTATCTTCAAAGACAAGCAATTGGAACGCTCCAGCCTTGCTTCCCTTGTCACATCTCCTTCTCTAACTCAGACTCTCCTGCCTTCCTCATTCATTTACAAGCACAATGGGATTACACTGGGCCCACCTGCATGATCCAGGATAATCTCCCCATTTCTACAGCTGATTAGCAACCTTAGTTCCATCTACAACCTTAATTCCCTCTTTCCATGTAGCCTATCATATTCACAGATTCCAGGGATGAGGAAGGATGTTGTCATCTTTAGGGGACTGTTATTCTGCTTACCACACGTATCTTCCTGACTTGAAAGACCAGCAGGGGACATGCAACAAAAAAAAGTAAGTCATGAGTGGTGCAGCTGAAGCACTCTGAGTTCGTGGTGAGAAAAATTATTCCAGCTAAAAGAATCAAGAAACTCTTCTCAGAGACCATATAGAAACCAGTCAAGAAATATATTCAAGGGTGCCCTGTATGTCAAGGACTTTGGAATTCTCAATGCTTCATGGCATATGTCAGCTACATTCCACATCCGATGGCCAGGCAGGTTCACAAGGAAGCAGCTGATCAGTGTCAGAGAGTGATCCACACTGGCTGCCCAGTGGCATGATTCCACCAGATTCATGGAATCCCTCAGTCTGTGTTGCTGCTGCTGGACAAGCAAGCCCGCCAGGAACATTAAGTCTCAGTAGGATCCACAGGTGGCTCTTTTACATGGTACCTGCTGGCAAACTGGGAACCCAGAGAAATGTGAATTCTGGTATTAGCATCAAAGGGAGCGTGAGAGACCTAGAAATGGCAGCCTGGCCCTGTGATCCTCTTGTACAAAGTGTGGCTACAATGTGGGTTGCTTACCAGTGTTTGCATTTGCACTGCATTGTAAGAAGTGACTTCACCAGCATTTTCATGTAAATGGCTGCTAATAAAAAGCACTAAGACCTGCCATATCTTGTTTTTTATATTATTTAGCATTTTTATTTGAAGTATAAGTGACATATAACATTATATTAGTTTTAGGTGTACAACTTAACGATTCAATATTTGTCTACATTGCGAAATGATCACCACAATAAGTCTAGTTAACATCCATCACCTTACATAGTTGCAAAATTTTTTTCCACTGTATCTTCTGATGTAAGATTTTTTAAGGACATCTTTATACCCTCAGTAGACCCCAAAAGCACTTTAACCCCACAGGTGATGGGCTGGGAAACAGTGCTCTCCAGGTGTGAAGTATTCTATGCCTCCAATGCATGGCATCATGGAACAACTCTGTTAAGCATCCAAGGCATCCAGCAGTGGCCACTAATGTATCCCTCCCCAACCAGTGTGGTTCGATTTTGTCCTCCATGTTTGCCATTGAATAAATTAATCCACTGGAGACATAATATATGCTTAATACGTGTTTAATACATACATGAAATAGAAGTAAACAAATGACTTCAGGTACCTAAAATTCTTAACCCACGCCTAGGCTATGGTCCCAAGGATCACACCTACCTGATCACATGCATTTCCTCGCAATGACTTCATGTCTACACACATCCTTGCTGATCAATTTAACAGGCTTCCTTTCAGTCTATGTGAACTCTCTCTGGAAAAACACATTTAAGGATATTAGAAAAATATATTTAAAGGTGGTCTAATAAAAACAAGAAATATTTTCATTAGAATTTTTGCCTTGGTTAGAGGAAAACATTGTTGGATCTTGCTTGGGTCCTATCTCCAAGCACATATCTAATCCACCAAATACAGTTGGCTGCCAAGAGCCCATAATTTTATACTCCTTTCTCTCCTCTACTCAGTGACATCAAAAATAATAATAACCTCTTTCAGCTGGGTGGCTCAAGCTCTGCAAAGCCCAAAGTATTCCACTGTTTACCCTGAAAGAGTGTCTGGGAGAGTTGCTTGTGGATCTCTAGACACTGGTCAAAGATGCCACCCCAGACAAATCATTCCCTTATAAATGGAAGGTTTCCAGGATATGTGGAGTCCTTCAGAAATTGTGTACCCTTATCTTAGTTTAGGCCTTGTATAAACTTTTCTGAATCCCTCTTCCTTCTTTCCTCCCTTCCTTCCTTCCTTCCTTCCTCTTTCTTTTTCTGTCTGCTTCCTTTCTTCCACATATTTATTAATTCAATAAATATTATTGAGCACCTACAATGTGCAAGGGGCTGATTAGGAACTGAAGATTCAGCTGGGAACAAGATTAAGTGGTCCTTGCATTCATGAAGTTTACATACTAGAGAGAGGGAGAGGTAATGAACAAGGAAACTAATTAATTAATGAAATATTATGCAATTATAAGTATCAGGAAGGCAGTAAACAGGGTGCTCTGATAGATAATAGCACGGAGAAAGTATGTTCTTTCCTTTTCTTTTTCTTGCTGGGAAAGATTAGCCCTGAGTTAACATCTATTGCCAATCTTCCTCTTTTTTTTTCCCTCCCCAAAACCCCAGCACATAGTTGTATATTCTAGTCGTAAGTCCTCCTAGTTCTTCCACGTGAGCCACTGCCACAGCCTGGCTACTGACAGACCAGTGGTGTGGTTCCATGCCTAGGAGCTGAACCCAGGCTGCCAAAGCGGAGCGCACCAAACTTTAACCACTAGGCCATCAGGGCTGACTTATATATTATTTCTTATGCACCAAAATATGTGTAACTAGGCAACTGTCTGCCAGTGTGTGAATGATACAAAACTAGTCTTTTTGGGGGCAGCTCCTAAAGAAGAAGGCTTGGGTCAGTCTTCTTGGTAAAGGAGTGAAAAGAAAACTTAAAATGCCAGGGTAATTTATCTTATGAGGGATTCAGAGAGTAAGGGACATCTTTTTTTTTATCATAGTATGTCCAGTGCATAGCACTGTGCTGACATACAGAAAATGCTCCAAAAGTAATAATTGATAGAAAAACCAAGTGACCCTGCAAAGTATACATTTATAGGAGCAGTTCTTTCTTTTGTCCTAGGTAGAAGAAAATCCAGTTGTCTTGAGTGAATGGGTTTAGGGATACAAAGAAAACTTTCTTTATTGCCTGATACAGGTGGCCAAACCACAGGAGAATACCTCTTGGAAGTATCAAGACATTGGTGCTGGCTGATTGGATATTTGGGAAAAGATTATCTCTCAGGGACAGATTGCTATTTACCAGAAGAAAATGAGCACTCTTGGCCCACCCTGGGAAGGGCTCATTAGGAAACCACAATACTCCACTATAGCATTTGCCGTCTAGTAATTTATGTAATTGTGCACACATCAGTCACTTACTCCAGTAGACCATAAGCTTCTCTTGTGGCAACGTTACAAATCTGCCCAGAAAAAGGGACTAAATCTTGTCTTGAAGCTTTATTTTCCTAAAAAGCATAATGTTTTGAGTTTACAGGTTTTAGATCAATAAAGATAGCATTTTCACTCTTTTCATAAGATTTCACACTTCTCATTTACTACCATCATCATTATCATCATCATCATCATCATCATGTTACCAGGGTGACTTTCAGGTGGCTACTGAAGACCATGTTCAGGCCAAATGCCCACTACCATCAGAGATTCCCCACTGCAGCAGTCCTTTTCTTATTGATTTTTTAAATCCCCAATGTTTAGCACCTATTATATAATTGTTGCATTGAGTGTAAACAATAAGACTAAAAAAGTGATAAATAAAAAGAAAGCATATTAATCTTATATCCCAGTGCCTGTATTTTGAATGTGTTTCCCATCATTAGTTACTTATGATTTCCAATGTGATCTACAACCAGCTATAAGAGGATAATCATACTTAATTCAAAAATTTTATTTTAATGCCATCTCAAACAGGGTATACTGGAGACAAGGGAGAGAGTGGAGAAGCATGTTGTCTTAGAATAGTTCATTTAAAAGTGTCAACCGCAAAAATGTCCTACAGGCTGGGTGCAGGTCAGACATTTGTAACTGCTCCCCATCCTCCCTCTCCCAGCCAAACTGGTGTGACCCCCAAAGCCTTGAAGCCTTGGTCAGGCCAGGTGCAAGAAGCAGAGACTAGAGAAGCCCTGGAGATAAACTGTCATGAAAGCCCCATAAGCTTTCCTTCCCCAGGATGCAACATTAGAGGAGCGATCTGAGCTAAAAGGATTATCGCTGGGCTGCTGCCAACGGAGAATATCACATTCCGAGCTTAATAAAAAAAAAGAAAATGTAAGCTGAATCCAAATGAAATATAATTCTATTTCCTTTTTATCCGAGTGATTTCAGTGGACAAAGGATAGAGGCTCTGCTGAGAGCAAATTAAACGATTCGTCAGATACATCACAGCGGCTTTTAGGGCAGTGCGGAGGGTGGGCTGGAGAGGGAGGGCAGGGCTCTCCTCCCTCCCCAGGCAGGTCTCAGAATGCATGAAAAGAGGAGGAAGTGAGGGTGAATGAAAGCTCTACCCTACTGAAATTCCTCCCCAGGAGAGTATTCATCCCCTGGAAGATGTCTGCTGTAAGCAATGAGGAGTCACAGAAGGTTCTTCAGTGGGAAAGTGGCATGACCAAAGTAGCCTTTAGGAAGCTGAACTTGTCAGTACTCAATCAATGTTAGTGGAATGAATGAATGATTCAGATTGAGACCAAGACAGAGACATGACTTGGGCTACTTCTGAAAATGGAAGTCAGTAAAGCTCTTTGAAAAAAGGATTTGAGAACGATGTCCAATCAATACCGCAAACATAGCTTTGGATTATTTATGGCATTCTATTTGCTTATTCTTAAGTTAATGTAACAAAAGTGTTGAACAGATTTGACATATGAAACGTGACAAAACTTTACTTTTGTTCTCACTCATCCCCTGAAGTTAATTTTGTGTGGTAATTTTTCCCTGTGCTGGATAAATACGATTCACCCAAAAGTGATATACAGCCAGTGCTATGGTCATTTTAAGTCATAAACACAGACTAAACACACATTAGAACACTCAGCCCTGGGAATAATTAAAACCCTGGATTTTATTTAACATCGAAAATCCCTTTCTCAGACCATACCGCTGTGAGCTGGCTGCCCACATTTCTCCTTCATTTCTTTGTTCTCGCTCCTCCTCCCTCATTAAGGCTCACCCATAGGGTTGGAACACAGAGAGGAAACTGGGAAAATGGGAGCAGGAAATGCTCTTACTTCTGCTGTATCGGCCATAACTTGGCTTTGTGCTGAATTAGGCTCATGTTTAAAGCTGATATTTTCTTGAGGGCACTTTTGGGGGTCCCTGTGCTGGGACTCTCCGGAGATGTGTTGATGCCCCTTCTTCAGCTGGCTGCTTCCCTCTTCTCTGAGGATCCACCCACACACTCTTGGAGTCCCATTGCCCCTTCCAGGTGGTCCTCTCAGGTAGATCAAAAAACAGCCTCAGGTATTATGTTAAGCGAAATAAGCCAGTCAGAGAAAGACGAACTCTATATGACTCCACTCATAGGTGGAAATTAGTATACTGATAAGGAGATCTGATCGGTGGTTACCAGGGAAAAGGGGGGGTGGGGGGAGGGCACAGAGGGGGAAGTGGTGTACCCACAACATGACTAACAAAAATGTACAACTGAAATCTCACAAGGTTGTAATCTATCATAACATTAATAAAAAAAAAAAGAAAAAAAAAAAACAGCCTCAGGATGGCAGGTCCTTGATCCTGTGCCATCCTGTGTGCTCTGCGTTGGGAAAACACCTTCTGTCCTGTCACTGGAGGCGGGTGAAGGAATTTCCCACACAAAGCAGCTGCTTCCCTTGACTCCAACACTCTCAACACAGCTTACCAGCTTCTCTCCTACCCTGCCTATTTCCTGGGTCAGAAGTTGGTCCTCAGCTCACTGTGTCTCTCAAACTCAAGGCGACACATATCAGACTCTCAAAGCAGCCATGTTGAAGGCCCCCAAGGCATAAGGGGAGCTCAGGCACCCCCTTAGCTCCTATTTCCTCAAGAGACCATAGGACTTAAGTTCTCAGCACAATTTCTTCAAAGAAATCCTTCTCACCAGAATCTTTCCTCTTGCTTCCCACTTTCCCAAAACTTTTTATATTCTTAGACATATAGCCACTAGAAAAATGTCATGAGTTTTTTAAACTAAACACCAGGTTTTGGTTTTTCTTTTAAGCTGCTTCTTATGGCATGCTGTCTCGTATATGCTTTGGTGCCCGAGAGCTAAAACATCAGTCCCTTTTGGGAAATTGAGGAGAGAAATATTCTGTTTAACATCAGGTTACATTCACTTAACAAACTCTATGTAGGGCATTCTAGACAGTAGTTTCAGTTCTGCTCACTTATTATTCTTGTCCTTTCGAAGCCTGAAGTTAAAAGAACTTCCAAAGTACCCAAACTGGTAAACGATAGTTGCAATCTTCATTGATTGCAGCTGTTGCCTGACCAGCAGCGGCAGCTCTGGGTCGTGTAGATTTCACAATTTGGGGGGGCATTCTTTAAGGGAATAAAAGAAAATTAGGAATACAAAATTGAGTATAAAAGCAAATATTTGCTTAGAATGAGAAAAAAATTTACAACAGATTACAAATTTTAAAATGCTGCTAATACCAGAAACATCAAAAATCCAGAAAAATTACCTGATGCTTTTATGAATGGGCTATCTGATACATCTACCTCTATAATTTCTTTTGAATTTTGATATGATCAACAATTCTGAATAAATGTAAAAAATTATCTGAAATTAAGGCATACACAGCAGTAATTAAAATGCATTTAAAATGCCCCTACATCACGTTAAGCTACTTGATTATTTAATCATATTATTCTTACTACTTACAGTGATTTGTTCATAAATATGTATAGTGATTTTTCTCACTGGATTGTTTCTTTAGGTCGTTGTGCTTCATTGATGGATAATTTTTCATTCTGTTTTGACTAAAACTGCTAATCCTCTTCAGGATGTGATATGATCCAAGATGATGAATGTATAAAATATATGATGAAACAGACAGTCACTGTGGAACGGTGCTGGTTTGTGCCCTACAAACACAGGAATTCTGATAAATTCTATTTTGTGTGATTTACCTTATCTATCTATCTATCTATCTATCTATATATATATACAGTGTGTTTATAATTGCATACATTACTTATTGGGTATATTTCTGGGAGAACAGAACTTCTGTTTTGACTAGGTATCTGTGATAATCAAATCCTCTGTTTATAATTTTACATATGTGAAGATTAGCAGAATTTTCCACAGACTAGCTTCTGCCTTCATTATTTTAGAAACTTGTTTCTCCTTCAATATCCACATGCTTCCAACGTCCAGTACAATAGGTCATGCTCATAGAGCAATATGACCTCTGGCATTGCTAAAGCGGGCAGTGGGAAGATTGCTGGAAGCCATTCCCGCACCAGAACGGCTAGCAATAACTCAACTAGATGGGAAAGTGAACCACCTAAATATAATCTTCTTAAACCAAACTCTATGTATCTTCAATTCAACTTCACCTTGGCTGAATCCCAAACAGCTCACGGTCTCTCCAACATCACCTTACAGAAGGGCAAGTGTAACAGAGGGCAGGTTGTAGAGGAAAGACAGAGGTCTTAGATTGTGGCTAACGTATCTTTCAAGTTTTACAAAAGCACATGACCATGCGAACATGCTTCTTGGGCCCCACACATGGCCTTGAAATGGGCCTGTGCACTTGAGGGGTCTGGAACGTCATTAACTTCAAGGTGAATTGGCCCTACCAACCAGGAGTGAGCCCCGTTTAGATGAGCCATTGATTCACAGCACATTTACATGTACAGGGTTGGCGCACTGGGGTGCTTTTGAGCAAATGCAGATTTGTGTGTGTTGTCACCAGAGTTTACTAGTTGGCTAACCTTCAGCAAGAGTCAGCAATTGAGTAGGATTTTCCTAAATTTTAACTTTTATTCCTTAGTTTCAAGGCCCAAGGAACGTTACTGACCTTATTTATGTATTCATACACCACTGAAAGGTGTTTGACTTGAAAGTGAAGTCCCTTTAGTAAATTAGCAAGGAGGAGATTCGTGGAAAGATCATGAAAGGAGTGGGTCATGCTTGGATATTAGGAAAACTAAAGAGAGTATGGTAAGATGCCTCAATCATCAGTTTAAAGATTCTCTTTTGCAGACTATATTCTATCAGGGAATAGTCACAGGATTGATTTCAGCTGGAAGTAACAGAATACTAGTGGTGGCTTAAATAATAAAGATACTTAATAAACTTTTAGAACAAAAGATCTGAAAGTAGGTGATTTGATAATTCTGCTATTTTAGGACTCTGGGTTCTTGTCTCTAAGATACTCATGGTCAAAAGATGGTTGCCACAGTTCTATGCATTGTTCATCCAAAAGCAGAAAACAGTGACAGTGAGAGAGTGTGTGCTTTTCAACTTTTATCAAGGAGGAGAAATCTTTTCTGAATGGTTTCTCATCAGAATTCCTCTTTAGGTCTCCTTGGCCAAAACCGGGCACTTGAGTACCCCAAGGGGCACCAGGGAATTGGTGAAGTGGATGTCTGGCAAAGGGGCATGGGAGTTCCATGATAGGCTAGTCATGCTTCATCTTTCTTAGCTCGGCAAATGGCTTCCCTCAACAAAAATATGGATTCTATTAGTAAGAAAGAAAAGGGGAATGGCTATTGGGAGGAAACTAATAGTATATGCAACTGGAACCTTTGGGTTGAGTATCAATAAAACTATCATTTACTTATCAATTGTTAAACCAACATGGATTGAGAATATATATGAATACAAACTACCATTTATTTAGCCAACACCCTGTGCTAGGAACTGGTGCTCAAGTTAGGTATACATTATCTGCAATTAGGCCAGCTCTGCAAGATAGATATTATTATCACTATTTTCAGAGAGATCATGTTACCTCCCCATTAGGGAAATAAATAGCTCTATTTTGACCTCTATCATTAAAATCTTTGCCTTTCTTGAACTTCAAATAAATTAAATTGTATAGAATGTTCTCTTTTGTTTCTGACTTCTTTTGCTCAATATTAGTTCTGTGATTCATTCATATTGTTAAGGGTATCAGTAATCCAGTTTTTTATTGCTGTGTATTATTCCACTGTTTGAAAATATCACAACTTATTTATCCATTTCACTTTAGATTGATATTTGGGTTGTTTCTAGTTTGGAGATATTATGAATAAAGCTGCTATTAACATTCTTATATACGTCTTTGGTGTATTTACAAGCAGCGGTAGAATAGGGTATTTTTAGCTTTAGTAGATGCTCTCTACCAGATTTCCAAAGTGGTTGTACCAAGTTACGCTCCCACCAGCAATTTATGAGATGGCCATTTGTCGATGTTTGGTTTTGTTATATAGAAGGTGGTAAGTGGTATGGAAAAGGAAAAGGAAACATTGGGCAAGACAAAGGGGATTTTTAGCCCTGGATAATGTGGAGCACTTTGAAATTTTAAATATGGCGGTCAGGATAGACTTCTTTTCTTTTCTTTTTGAGAAGGTGACATTCAAGCAAAGTCATGAAGGAGGTAAGGGAGTGAGCAATGCAGGCATGTGAGGAAAAGGTTTTGGCAGAGGGAAGAGCCAAGGCCTGCTGTGTTTGAATCAAAGTAACAGGCCAATGTGGAAGAAGGAGAGGGAACAAGGGGGAAAGCGGTATAAGATAATAGAAGGGAGGCAATTTGAGCCAGATCATGGCAGGGGCTTCAGGACATGATGGGGCCTTTGGCTTTACTCTGAGTAAAATGAGGAGCCACAGCGGGATTTTGAGCAGATGAGTGACATAATCTGACTCAGAGTTTAAAGAGATCGCTCTGTTTGGTGGTTGAGAATAGACAGTAGGGTGGGAGCAGGGAGACCATTCAGTAAGCTACTGTAACTTGGACCAGGGTGGTGGCAGTGGACGTGCTGAGACTGGTTAGATTCTGGATATATTGTGAAGGCAGAGCCATCATGATGATTGGCATCATCAGCTTTATTATCAGCAATACTATGGTAATAATAATAATTACAATTTTTCAACCTGTTACTGTGTCCATACTCTGTTTTATTATCTTCATAAACTAAAGCTCAAAGACATTAAGCAACCTCCCTAAGGACACACATTTTGTAAGAGATAGACCAGGGGTTTAAACTTGGCTCTAGAAGATTTCAAAACTGATGCCCTTAAAACTGCTCTATCACTAGATTCTGGTTCTCTCTCTCCCTAGCCCAGTGCCTTGTACAGAATAGAGGGTCAATATCTTTATACTGAATTAATTAGTGATACCACTTACTTTTTCCTGTAAGTGCTGAAATTAAACTACATGTTTGTTTCTGTTTTAAAAAATCCTGTTTTATTTTTATATTTATCTAGAGTAAACTTTACTTTTTTTTTGAAAATAGTTCTACGAGTCTAACCCTTGCATAGATTTGTGTGACCACCACCATGATCAGGATGTAGAGCATTTACATTACCTCCCAAATTCTCTTATGCTGCTCCTTTGGAGTAAAACCCGGCCCCTGCCCCCAATTCCTGGCAACCACTGACCTGCTCGTTGTCTTTATAGACTATAAACATTAGTGTAGAGGTTTCTGTGTGAGCATAAGTGTGCATTTTTCTCGGGTAAAAACCTAGGCATGAGTTTGCTGGTTCATAGGTTAATGTTTGTTTAACTTTACAAGAAACTGCCAAATTGTTTTCTAATGTGCTGTACCATTTTGCACGTCCACCAGCACTGTATGAGAGCTACAGTTGCTCTGCATCCTTGTTGGTACTTGGTATTGTCAATTTTATTTTAGCTATTCTACTAGGTATGCAGTGGTTTCTTATTGCACAATACCAATTCTTTTTGAAAATTACAGTAAAACTGTTTTCCAGAATTTAATTTATAGGTTAAACTCCAGACAATTTGTGAATAAACATGGCATAGGCATACTTTTTAAAATTTACCCCTTGCCCTTTTTGACCCAGATGGCTTTCCATTTGGACACTGTAAGATTGTGACGTAACTTAAACATGAGTAATGCAACTGGTTGCAGGTTTTTGTGGCCAAGAAGGAAATCCCTATGAAATAGGCCTAAGCTTTGCTTTTTTTCCAGGATGTTACAGACGTGAGATCATCAAAGGTCATAAGATGATGAATGAAAAATTGCTTCTAGGAGCAAGAACATATATGACAATTATTATGAAAAAATTCAGTTACTTATTACTCAGATGAAGGCAGTGTTTATTAAGTAGCTAATGCAGTAAAGATTTTATGTTAGATATGTTCTATGAAGAATATAAGTACAAAACATAGCTCTTAACCTCATGCTATTTATAGTCTAGAGAGAAGCAAAATGTCAAAAACTTTTAAATAACTATTCTAGTAACACATGAATACACCTTACAAGACTGTCTTTAATTTTTCAAAATGATTGCACATACAATAAAAAATACCACACAGTTATCTGTTCTAATAGACATACGTCAGTTTGTGTAGTGCACTGTCACAACCTCTCACAATGGACAGGGTATGAGGTACATGGGCCCAGTATTATTATCTCAGTCCTGAAGCAGGTGAGGGGACTTGAGTGGGCTCAGGAGAGCAGGTGAGGTCTTGATGTTAGAGAGGAGGGTGAGGGCACTCCAGACAAGTAAAGTGTTAGGAGCCAAAGTGCCGAGATGGAAAGTGCAAGGCGTGTGCCAGACCTGTGAGCAAACCAGTTGGCTTGTTACCAGGGGAGTTAACTGGGCTGAATCTGATACACAGCCTCTCTCATTAAATCCCCATAACAACTTTGTAAAGACACTAAGAACTGAGAACCTTCCATTCAGTGGTAAGAGCTAATAAGTATAGCCCTGGGGTTCTCACCCAGACAGTCTGATTCTAGCCCTTAACCTCAACACCACTATACTGCAGCATTCAGGTTAGAAAGGAAATTCAAGACCAGATTGGAGAGGGCTGAGATGTTTGAACTTCTGCCCTGAGGACTTGTGCTTCTCCATCTTTTCCCCGTGTCTCTACATTCGAGTGACAGGACACCTCCAGGACCTGCACCTCAGTAGGAGTGGTTCCATGTGAGCACGGTTTGGGCGAAGGGCATCAATATCTCTGCCTGTGCATAGAGGTACCACTCACCCTGTCCTGAGACACCGAGATGCCTCTCAAGGAAAGGTGTCTCCTGCCCCCTCTTTTTTCAAGATTTGCCCTGAGCTAACATCCGTTGCCAATCTTCCTCTCTTTTTACCTCCTTTTCCCCAAAGCCCCAGTGCATGCTTATAGATATGATAGCTGTAGGTTCTTCTAGTTCTTCTATGCAAGCCTCTGCCACAGCATGGCTACTGACAGAGCGGTGGTGTGGTTCTGCTGGAACCTAAGAGCCCAGAAGTGGAGCAGGTTGAACTTTCACCACTAGGTCATGAGGGCTGGCTCAAGGGCGTCTCCCTTTTGAAGATCAAAGCTATAGACAATGGGGAAGCTCAGAAGAGTCTTAAATAGACAACACAGAAGATAACAATGAGCATCTGGAAGACGAATTTGGCAGCAAGTTGCCTAAAGGATTAGACACAGAAGTTGGAGGCAGAGAATCTGGGAAACACAAGTGCAGCACAACTAAGCACAGGGTGATAAGGCCAGAGCTGGGGTGTGGGCAATGGGCGGAGCTGCTGGGAAGGGAAAAGTGATAGGACTTGGTGACTAGAAGGATTGGGGGCGATGGAGAGGGAGGAGTCAGGGTCCAAGGATTTTATTACTGTGGTTTTCTTCCTGTGTCTTCTGGAAGAGTTGACGGGCCCCTGCAGAGTCCCTGACCCCTCAACGCCTGTTGTCACATCAACCACGGCCACTAGAGGGCTTCTCCGCTGCGTCTGGAGCCCAGGCTGCTTCACACCCAGGGAGCGCAGTGCTGCGGTATGAGATCGGAGGCAGGCTGGCCCCTGGAACGCTTCGTGGGAGCCGGGGTTTAGAACAGTTGATCTTCACTGAGACGGAAACTTGAAAGGTCTCCCACTCGATTGACAGCGGCTGGCAACCGGGCCTAAGATGTAGCGATGAATTACAGAGTGCAGGCGCCGTAACAGGAGGGCGGAAGGAGGAACCGGCCCCTACACAACGCCAACAGCAGCCCTTAGTGGGTCCCGGCCCCAGGGGACTGAGGTTCCAGAGATTCCAAACACCAATTCCCTGACTGGGTGGTTCAGTCAAATGGGCCAGCAGTTGTTTATATTCTTCTCCCCGTCTCAGGTTTGAAACGGAAAGAGGGTGGCAGATGCCCCTAGTCAGGCAAACCGCAACTCCTCCTCTGGCTGGAGCGGATGTGCGCACGTGTGAGTGTGTGTATGGGTGAGTGTGTGTATGCATATAGGTGGTGTGTGTGCATGGGTGAGTGCATATGTGTGAGTGTGTGTAAGTGTGTATGTATATGAGTGAGTGCATGTGTGTGCGTCTATGTGAGCATGTGCATGTGTGTATGCATACATATGCATGTGCTCAGGTGTGAGAGTGTGTATGGGTGAGTATGTATATGGACACTTGTGGGTGCACATGTGTGTGCCTGCCTGTGAGAGTGTGGTGCATGTGAGCATGCCTCCATGTGTCTGTGTGCTTGCTCTGCAGGGGGAATGTTAATGTTTGTTGCTTGGCTGCAGCCCAAAAGAGAAACAAATAATAAGGTGAGCAGAAGTGAACTGGAGTCTCTGTTTCAATCCTAATTAGCCCCCATCAATTTTGACAAAGAGGACATACAATAGACACAAATGAACAAAGGGTGGAAAACCCAGGGTGCTGGATTGTGCAGGGAGCTAGGAAGCCACCCAGCAGTCCCCTTGGGCAGGAAAGGCCATCTCAGAAGCCACCATGCCTGGATCAGGCGATGGGTCATTCTTGCCCTTAGACACAGGTCTATGGGTCGTCCCTTCCTGGCCTGCATCTCTTTGGGCTGGTCTTGATCTTACTAAAGGCCACTTTACTTTTTGGTGGGCTGACAGGTACCCACCTCACCCTCCCCTGGGCAGTTTTCTCCTTCTCTTTGTCAGGCTGGTCCCTGCCCACATTTCTCAGAGATGTGGTCGTAGCCATCTTACTCACCAACTGCTCAGACGCACCTGGCTTCGACCCATGTCTGCCCTCAGCCAGATTGCCTTGTCATTAAGGCTCTCATTTTGCTGCTCCCTGTGAAGGGCTGCAAGCAGAATGGTGAAGGCAGAAGCACAGACTTTGGTGGCTTGGTGAGAAGGAGCTGCTCCTTAATTTCTGGACTCGTGTATATATTTTCCTGTGAATGGCTGAGAACGGTGGTGGTAGACTGTGACGTTAGAGATCCCTGAGGCAGGCGTTCACTCATCAGCAATAGCTGACAACCCCATCTGTGGGTTCCCCACAGGTCCAACTCACGTGGGCTCCAAAGACACCAGTTCAGCTGGAGAATGAGTCTCCCCAAGTTATCAAAGTACATATCTTGCCTTCAGAGAACAGGGTCTCTCCTGGGCTCTCACACCCCCTGTGAGCACATCCCAGGGGGCGCCAGGCCCCTCGAGCAGCATGGCTATAGGGACTTTTTTAAAATCTCTCCATATACAGCAAGTTCTCCTCGCACTTGTGCACTTGAGTGTGTGAGTGTTTGTGTGTGTGTGTGTGTGTGTGTCGGGGGGGTAGGCAGGGAGGGTATAGTTCATTTCATTCACATTCTAATAAATTTAGAGAACGGTCACTTCTTCTCGGAAGTTGTTGTTCGTAACGCTTCTGGTTTATTGATGTTTTCAAATATTCCCTGTTCTTCCTTCGCCCCTTCAGGGCACAAGTGGTTCTGTCCCGCTTTTCTTTCTAAGGTGGCTCTTCGTTTACGGTTTGATAGATTGAACAGCGGTGGCAGTTCTTAAACTTCAGTAAGAAAAAAAATCTCCTGAGGAGCTTGTTTTGGATACAGATTTCTCAGGCCCCACCCACATCTATAGACAGAATTTCCGGAGTGAGTGAGGCACAGGAATTTGCACTTTCCAAGCCCTGCCCTTTCGCTCTCCCCTCCAGATCCTGAGTGAGGTGGTCCACAAGACAGGTGCTGTGACATGCGGTGCTGAAGGATGTGCTGTTTTCCTTTAATGTCTAAGAATTCTGCCTAGTCCTAGGTCACAAAGATATTCTCCTGTGTTCTTTTCTAGACATCTGATAGTTTAATGTTTACTTTAAGACCGTGATCCGTTTTGAGTTCATTTTTCTATAAGGTATGAAGTTTAGCTCCAATCACTCTAGCACCAGTTATTGAAAAGGCCATTTCTCCTCCATTGGATTGCTTTTCCTCCTTTGTCAAAAATTAATTGGGCCTCTTCGTGTGGCTCCATATCTGGGTTTTCTATTCAGTTCCACCGATGTGTGTGTCTGTTCCCTCCACCAGTACCGCACTGTCTCGATACTGTACTTATATATTAGGTCTTTAACATAGAGAAGAGTGATTTCTCCCACTTTATTCTTGTTTTTCAAAATTGTTTTGGCTGTGCTAGGGCCTTTTTCTTTCCATACAAATTTTGGAATAAGCTTGTCTAGGCCTGCAAAGAAACTTGTTGCGATTTTGATAGGAATGCATTAATATGGATCAGTTTTAAGAAAGGACTGGTTTTTTTTTCTTGCATCAGAATTTTTGAGGAGCAAGCTTTAACGAAAGCAGCTCTAAAGTCCTACTGTATTAAAGGTTTCTTGTCTGGGATATATTTTTACTTCCAGCCAACACAACCTCTTTTCTGGTTACAGAGAAGAAACTCTATGTGGAAAAGTTGGGCAGCTATGGGGTACAAGATTCACTGATAAACTTTGCTCCATCCTAGAATCCTGGACTCTAAGCAGACTCAGTGCTTTAAATTGGCTCCTTCAGGGCCCACTTTCGCTTCTTGGGATTTTTACGCTATCTTTAGGAAAACAGAATAGAGACGGCTTAAGGGACGTAGAACGTACTTTGTGAGTCTGTGAGTAAAATGGATCGCCACCCCTGCTTTGCTAGAGAAGGAAGATTGAATGGACTTGAGAGATTGTTCAAAATAGGCCTCTCACCGGCCCCCTCAGGAGCTGCTCTGAGGGCAGGGGTGGAAGTGGTGCTGGTGCCATACGGGGCGGTTTTGGTGAAGGCCTGTAAGCTTTCCCTCACTGCTCTCGTCTCCCCTGGTGTTTTCTCCACCTTTCTCATCCATGAGGGAACCAGCTCGCAACATTAGATCCTCCTGTTTTTTATCCTTTTTGTCGTTGCCACCCCTTCCTCCTAGTTGCACTGTGTAGTTCTCCAACATGTTGTCTTATTTTCAGTCACTGACCCAGATATTTGGCACGTTAACCTTTATTTCAGTTAACATCAGATGAAGTGACCCCAGTTCCCCTTCTGTCCTCGGCCAAAAGTTGGCCCCAAACTAGTTCAAAAAAATCTCTGAATTCTTCCTTGGCCAGTCTAAGTTATGTGTATCCCTTTAATGAGCTGATTTTGTTGGCTTTTGTGATGGTGTCACGTCCAGATAGCTGTAAGTATTGTTAAGGAAGCTTTTTTTTTTTTGAGGAAGATGAGCCCTGAGCTAACTGCTGTCAATCCTCCTCTTTTTGCTGAGGAAGACTGGCCCTGAGCTAACATCCGTGCCCATCTTCCTCTACTTTATAGGTGGGATGCCTACCACAGCATGGCTTGCCAAGCAGTGCCATGTCCGCACCCGGGATCCGAACTGGCAAACCCTGGGCTGCCAAAGCGGAATGTGTACACTTAACCACTGTGCCACCAGGCCAGCCCCTGAGGAAGCATTTGATAAGGACTACTTACCTCAGAACATGGGACTCTTGCCTACGGATAGCAGTTTTGAGCACCCCTGGATGCTTTAAGGGGTTCTTTAATTCTGAATTTTATAGAGGTAATCAAAAATCAATGAGAACTGTAGCCGGTTAACCAAACGGTTAATTGTATCAGTTAACATTTAAATGCGATAGCTACACGATAAGCTTCAGGTCGCATCTGGTGTGTTGCAACTTAAAATGCCTCCATATTAGGGAATTAATGACACCCTTAGCCGCAGATCTGGTTAAAGAAACTACTTTATCTGAGCTCAGAGAAGACCTCTTTCCCAACTCCCTCCCCAGTTATCTTTATTCTATGTTGTTTACCCATCCTCTCAAATGTCCTTCGCCATGTCACATTGGAATGGTTCCTTCTAGACGCAAAGTGTAGCTGATGTGATCATTGGGTCCATGGTCTCCCCAGAGCTCACTCCTGGTGAGAGGCACGTCCAGGGCCTGAGCGCTGGAACCCAAAGTAGATGAGGGAGGGGTGTTACCGAGCCAACCCTGCCTGCAGCTGTGTAGTCTCTCTAGATTCTCTCCTTGGACCATGTGAGCGAGCACACAGTCGCCTTGCTTTGGGATTACAGAAGCTTGTGTGGCAGGGCTCAGGGCTATGAAAACAGTAACACCCGTGGGACTAAGGCATTGCTTCTGTTCTTCGTAGATTCACTCCTATCACCAAAGCAAAAATCACTGTCATCCTCCTCCCCCACCATTTCTGATCTACCTTACCACCTCCTTCTAGGCTGGCCAGGCTCTCTCCCCTTATTTGCCAGAGGAAGAGGAGTCTCTTTTGGTATGCAGAGAGGAGTCCTAAGTTTTCCAGTTAAACTACTCTCTGCTCTTCCATCCCAAGCTCCTTCTACTAATCGCAGAGAGTTCTCAGTTCATGGGGACGCTTCTTTCAGTTCCTACTCTCTGCAAAAACTGTCCCAGCTGTTGTTTGCAGGGGTGGCATCTCCCACTGAGATCTGCGTGAACTCTGTCCTTGTAGGCTGCAGGGATAAGCGTGGTTTTTAAGTCCCTGTCTTTTTGGTAGGAAGCAGGAAGCTTCTAGATTGAGTATAACCTAAAACAGGTTTTCCCCTCTGAACTGAAATCATTGATGCTTCCTGTGTTGCAATAACAAACACCACTCCTAGCTGCTGCCAGACACGGGTTTGGCTGTTTAACCTCTTCAGGCTCACGAGGGAGGTGGGGCTGGGTAAGTGGTAGTGGTGGGGCTACCCTTTCATGCAGGCTCCATGGGCAGAACACTTCCTATAAATCCCTTCCCGCTTTTATAACCTTGGCAGTGCAGAGCTGCTGCTGCTCCTCTTTGCCAAGCCTTGTCTGTGCTCAGCACCTCCTGTGCCCTCTCTAATTTCCCTCTTTTGCACAGAATCCAGCTGCCTATGAAGGCTTCTCTCCCTATATTTACAGCCATCTAATCAGCTCGTAATTTACTTTCAATCAGTGCCAGATCCTGTTTCTCAGATTCATATCTCCTCTTTCATTTAGTGAGGAAATTATTGTCCTTTCTCTTTACCATTTGTTTTACATATTAGCTGCCATGTTGTGCTGATTAAGAGTCCCTTAAGTATGAAGGTATAACCTGGTAGGTCAAGGGAGCATTTGTCCAAAGCTGTTGAGGGAAGACTCATGTCACAGGCAAATTCAAATGCCTGGCACTGGGGTGGAATTTTTCCTGTCCAGTCTTATGCCTAATCTCTTAAGTCAGTGTCAAATCCGGATTTCTGGAAGCTTCTTGTTATCTAATTCCAGCCAGGAATTAATTTCCTTGTAGGCTGCCTGTAGGGACCATCCTGAATAGTCAGGGGTCGGGGAAGGGTGGTACAGGTCTGTACCAGGGGTTCTGTCCCCAAGACTTGAGCTACACGAGGTTGAAGAGGTTACCTGTTAAAGACTGAACAACTGCAGGCCAGTAACAATAAGATTCCTTTTGTGGCTTGTGAGGCTGATTAAGTTGAGCAGAAGAGAAATTGAGGAGCTGAAGAGAAAGCAGGTGAGGGTAGAAAGTCAGAGACCGAATGAGGGACAGAAGGGCTGAGTGTCAGTTGAGGCTCATCCCCCCAGACTTTTCCCTTAAGCATTTTGGGATGTTTCGCTGGACAGGGGACATGTTCTTAAATATCACTGATGTCAGTAATCTGTTGGTTTTTCCCCTCTTCTGAGAAAGACTCTTCTAGTGGGACAGGATTGGAGCTGGGGAACCCTTGACCCCTGCCCATCCCCAATACTTCCTTCCTTTGTTCAGCTTATCCTCAAAGGCACTTTAGAATTTCTCTAAGGGAGGGGCTTATTGGTGGCCATCTGTTTGAAGCAGGTGGATAGAGTGATGATAAGGGACCTGTTTCAAAGCTCCCTGACATAGCAGGCAAACTGCTTTTCCTTATGAGAAAGGTGGGATAAAAGCATGGCTCCTGGAGGCAGACCCCTGAGTTTGATTCCTGGTGGCATCACATAGGTTTGTGATCCTGGACACGGTTCCTAACCTCTATGTACCTCAGTTTCCCTACATATGAACCTAGGATAATAATTTGGGAGAGTCGTTTGGGAGATCTGTCCTAAGAGCTTAGTGGCCCAGCCACCAGACTGGGGTCTAGGGTCAGGGCTCTTCTCAGGGGAGGGACTGGCAAAGGTCGGAGGGAATAGTAGGCCCCCCGCCTAGGTCTGGTCCTGGGAACGGGCACCTGGGGGCCACCAGGCAGCAGAGGAGCCCACTGGCTGTGACTGGGGCCGCTGGATCCTGGCTGAGGTTAGCAGCAGAAGTGGGTCCATCAGTTCTTGGATGTTGTGGTAAGGCCCTGGGGCCAGGAAGGAGACTGAACTACACAAAGTCAGTTAAGTCCCCCCGCTTCTCATGCGTCAGAATTGCCTCTAGGGCTTAATAAAAATCAGATTTCTAGGCTCCACCTTGGAGTTACTGAAATGAAAAGATCTGGAGGTTAGGTTTCAAGTCTGAGAAGCTTTAATGGGATAACCGTGGGCTCTGATGGGAGGAGGAAGAGCAGGCAGAAGGAGCGGAAATGAGTGAAGTTCACATTGGAATCAGCGGCAAACTCTCACATCTTTGGACTAATTCTGACTGTTTTAACTTACTAGGGCTGCTGTAACAAAGTACCACAAACTGGGTGACTTACACAGAAGAAATTTATTGTCTTACAGTTCCTGAGGCTAGAAGTCCAAGATCAAGGTGTCAGCAGGGTTGGTTCCTTCTGGAGGCTGGGAGGAAGAATCTGTTCCGGGCCTCTCTACTCACTTCTGGTGGTTTGCTCCCAATCTTTGGTGTTCGTTGGCTTGTAGATGCATCACCCCATCTCTGCTTTCATGTTCATATGGTGTTCCTATGTGTCTGTTCTAGTCCAAATTTCTCCTCTTTATTGGAGATAGAGATACCATCACTGTTGCATTATGACCTCATTTTGACTTGATTACCTCTATAAAGACCCTATTTCCAAAACAGGTTATATTCTGAGGTACTGGGGGTTATGGTTTCAACATCTTTTTGCGGGGGACATAATTCAACCTATAACACGGCCCAAGTGGGAGAATTGGTTGGGGAATAGTAGAAGTGGAGTGAATTCTCATCTCAGAGTTCAAAATTGCCAAGGAAGAACACCTTGGCTGCTTCTGACATGCTCTCAAAACTCTTAAGATAACATTTGAAAATTTCTGAAAAAGGCTAAGAAATAATTACGGGTATAATTGAAAGATCCAATCATGAGAGATAACTGCTAATACAAGTAGAAGTGATCCTGAAGAAAGGAATTCCTGTGACTGCAAAGAGAGCTCTTTGGTGTATTCTTAACTTAAAGGGTCATTGGTGATTAAAGAACTGTTGGTGGGAGGAGAGCATAATCAAGAAAGAATATAACCTGAAAAGGAAGGTGAGTGTGAAATGCATCTTATGAAAATTCTAAGGGCAATAAAATGGGCTTTGTTACACATGTGCAGAGCAAGGAGAATAAATGTGGCAGAGGTGATGGACATTAGCTAAAGTTATTGTGGTGATCATTTCACAATATATACATATATCAAATTGTTGTTTAAGACACCTTAGACTTATCCAATGTTACACGTCAATTATATCTCAATAAAACTGGAAAATAAAGTAAAATGTTTAACTAAAAAAATGGAAAATACTAATTTTTGTCTTTGAAAAATGATCTTTATTATTAAAAAAAATGTGGAAGAGACTCTGCATGGGGCAGAAGATATATGTTGGCAGATGACAGTAGGCAGATGTTTATATTGTTCTGAATTCTCTATAGAAAGAATAATTTTCAAATTTTAAAGGCAGATAAATGATAGGTAAAGAGGAAAAGAAGCCAAATATAGATGAGATGACAGAAAGAAATCACCTATCTGTATTAAATAAGTCCAAATATTTACACTAGACTAGAGGTTGGCAAATTTCTTTCTGTAAAGGTGATATTTTAGGTTTTGCTGGCCGGATGGTCTTGGTTGCAACTACTCAGCTTTTGTAGTGTGAAAGCAACCATTGATAGTTTGGAAAGGAATAGGTGTGTCTGTGTTCTAATGAAATTTTATTTATAAAAACAGGCAACAGGTCAGATTTGTGCTGGGCTGTAGTTTATAGATCTCTGCACTAGAGTAATGACAACCCAGAAAATAGGAAGAATGACTGTGGTCATCTCTGAGGAACCCTGAAGGAAAGAGGAAGTGCCCAGAATATGGAGAAGAGCAGAAGACAAAAAGAGAAAATTCTAAAATCTTCAATCCACTTAGCTTAGCACTGATTTCTCACACATTTCCAGAACAAATGATTGGACAATCCTATTTAACAAATATTATCAGAACACCTACTTCACATTGTTCAAAATTCTCAGCGGTAAACACAACAGACATCACTTTTGCCCTCAAGGAATTTTTAAAGTCTAAGGAAAGAGAGAAAAAGTGATTTTGTAAGAAGTGATTGCAGGGGTATTGAATGTTCTGAAAGGGGAAGGCCATGGGGCAAATGATGATTAAGCAAGGGGACCTAACATGGTTTAGGGGGTCATGGGTGGCCTCCCTGAGAAACTTGAGATTGAAAGTTTAAGGAATTAGCCTGGAAAAGGGAACAGTGTAGGAAAGCATTCTAAACAGAAGGAGGAGCTTGTGCAAAAGCCCAGCATCAGAGGGAGTCCTCAAAACTCTGAAGGAAACTGAAAGGGATACAAGTGGCTTGAGGTCAGACGAGGCAGAACAGGGAAGGACAGGCTGAGTGGCAGGCCAGAGCCGGGTTCAGGACTATGGACTTGGTCATTTCTCTGATACACCAGTCTAGCAACACTGGCAAAAGTGGAAGTGAGGGGACTTTGACAGAACTTTGTTTTTAGTAAGCTCCTGCTGGCTCCAATAATCCTAATTCCCTTTCCAGATGTTCATGAACAAGCCTCTTAGTTCTCTCCCTGCTTCTAATCTTAGTTCCTTCCAATTCACTCCCTAATCAGATGCATCTCTAAAATTCAAATCTAATTATATCACACTCATGCTTAAAAACCTTCTATGGATTGCCATGGTCCTTGGGACTTAATGTATTTGGATTTTAACAAGGCATTTAATTCCATCTTTTATGGTGTCTTTGGGTGATAAATTGAATTTACAGCTAGATGTAGAGACTTTGGTGGAATACTGTTAACTGCCTGTCATTTTTTGCCACAGGCTCATGGAAGCTCCCCCTGTAGTTTTGACATCTAGAACATGGGCCTACAGATCTCTGTAGCAAGGGAACATAAGAATAGAAGAATCACGCTGCCTCTTAAATGCCTTGACCCAGAAGTGACATCACCTTCATTCATAGTCCATTGGCCAGAGGAAGTCACATGACCCAACCCAATTACAACAAAGTCTGGGAAAGTAAGGAAGTATGTTGTATATTTGGCAAGGACTGTCTTTGCCATAGTGTGTTTATTTAGTCTATGTATGTTATAAAACATGGATGGTTAGTCAACATGCCTGATAGGAGAATTAGCATTCAAAAATACCTCAACCAGCTGGAAGGATATGTCTAAACTAAGAAAGACATGTTTAGGAGGATTTGAAGTCCTACACCTAGGTTAAATTAAAATGAACCATTCTAGTCAAGGTGAAAAATACCTTGCTTGACACATCTCAAGTAAAATAAAAAACCAGATGGTTTTAGTTAACCATATGCTCAATACAAATCATCAGGGCCTGCCAAAGAAATCTAGAGTAATCACAGAAGCATTAATGGATATATAGAGTTTAGAATAAAGTAGATAACAATCACCTTATTCTCTTGGCTGGTTGGACCACCTGTGTCAGTGGGTTCAGCATCAAGAGCTACATTTAAAGAAGAAGAGTGAGAAGCTGGAATGGATCCAGAGAAGGGTGAGTGGGTTGGTAAAAGTTGTTGAAAGATCTGGGAAAAACGTTGGACTTGGAATTCAGAGATCCAGGTTTAAGTTCTGAATCTGCCACTATCAGGTGGTGTTGGGCAAAATCCACTCCATACGCAGCTGCATTTCACCTCTAAACCTCATCTTCTTCCAGGGTAAAGAGGGAGATCTGGACTTGAATTTCTGAAGTCCTTTTCAACTTACAAGTTTGGCACCTATGAAATTATGCCATTTGAGAACAGTTGAAGGCATCTGGGGATGTGTAGCCTAGAGCAAGAACTATTGAAAGGGGACATGGAAGATGTTTTTAATTATTTGAAGGATTGTCACGAGGAAAAGGAAGTAGATTTGCTGTGTGCCATGTGAGAACAGACCCATGGCCAGAGGAAAGAGGATATAGAGAATATCCTGATCATTGGTACTTCCTAATGATGAAATGGGCTTCCAGGGGAGGTAGTGACCATTTAGCAGAAGCAGGATATAAGTCCCCATCCAGTCCCTCCAAAAGTACTTGGCACAACCATGCAAATTTGTGTGAGAATTGTACTAAAAATTCCATCATGAGAACCTGCACATGCCCTTAGGAATTTCTCCAGGCTTGCTCTCCTCCAATCCACTACTCTGTATTCCTCATTCATTGATATCCTTGGTATCTTCTTGTTTTGCTCTGTATCCTTTATTCTCCCTTCTTGCTCCTGAGATTGGCAAACTTATCTGGTGCTCTCTTTCCAGGTTGTGACCTTGTCCCTCTTTAAGATGTGAGTTTCTCTGTCCAAACTTTGGCCCTTCTAACCACAACTTTGGGTTATAGGTGCCATAGTCAATGACCTTCCCTAACCAACAGAACGACACCCAATTAAATTGCCACTCATCTGGCCCCCATCCCATCTGACATAGGAGGGGTATAGAACCCTGGAGGACTCCCTGTCAGGGCCGCATAGAAGAAGCTTAGATTGGGTAGGAAGTTGGACTTGATGACCACTAATGTTCCCTTCTATTCTCATAGTCTATGACTTTATCATTTATATTTGTCACTGTTGGCAGAGTGGGCAATAAAGAGAAAGTTTGCAATGATTCCCAGTCAATGGTAATGCTCTTCCAAGAATGCTACCATTTAATAAGTTGTTAGTATAGATACTTCTTGATTTTGTCACTGAACTACCTTCACAGAGTGTAAGCAGCTCTTGGAGCAGTGCAGATGAGCTAATGCTTCTTCATTTGCCCTCTCTAGTCTGGTGTCCCATATGACCAAGGGGAGCCTGTGAAGTACCGCTGGCAAGAAAGGAAGAGGAAGGCAGCATTCATCATGGAGCAGTGCCAAGCTGATGGCCCCTGTGGTCAAACCATGGCTTTGGCCTCTTTGGCCCCTTGAGCTAACCAAGAGTCAATGCTGTTTGAAGGCTTACAGGGAGGAAAATATGGCCACAGCTGTGTTGACCCTGAGAATGATTCAATTCCAGTGAAAAATAGCAGAAGACTAGGACCCTGGCCCACAGATAACCACCCCTTCATGGTGATTTTATAAAAAACTCAAAATCTGCTTATATTACTCCACCAATACTCTCTAATTGCACTTTTTTTAAGATTGTCATCTGAGCTAACAACTGTTGCCAATCTTTTTTTTTTCTGCTTTTTCTCCCCAAATCCCCCAAGAACATAGTAGTATATTGTCTTTTAGTTGTGGGTCCTTCTAGCTGTGGCATGTGGGACGCCACCTCAGTGTGGCCTGATGAGTGGTGCCATGTCCGCACCTAGGATGCGAACCAGTGAAACCCTGGGCCACCAAAGCGGAGCGCGCGAACTTAACCACTTGGCCATGGGGCCGGCCCCTCCAACTGTACTTATAATAATGTCCAAACTCCATATCATGGCCTAAATGGTCTGATTCCAGCCTCTCTCTCCAACCCATTATACTTATTCTAATATTTACTTCTTGAGGGCAGAAGCCTTTTCTTGTGTCCTGTTGCACTTGCAATGTTGGGACCAGAACCTGGCATATACTTTAAGAAATACTTGTTGAATAAATCAATCCAGACTAGACTTCCAAAGAACCGTACTAAATTTGTGTAATGGAACTTCTCATCACTAAGTTCTTTAGAATACTCCCCTTTTAGAAATTCCATCCCCATGTCCCCATCATGCTTTGGAGATGAGAAGCAGTAGTTTGGTTAATAAGAGGATAGCTGAAGAAGTGAAGAATAATGTCATGTCCAGTGCAAACTCCTTGGGAGAACTTGGTTGTGAGAATGGAATTACCCAAGTTGGACCCTGCCCAGCACACCATGCTTAAGTTATTGGGTAAGAGTACATTATAAAAATGAATTTTGGCAGCTGACAAAATATTCTCTTTATGTGGAAGTAAGTGACCTTGAATTTAGTTTCTCTTAAAGGCCAGCTTTCTCTGGCAGAGGCAAGAGACGATACTTTGAAGGAGCCAGGATTTTGCAATGACAGCAGCAGTACCAGGAAACTTGTGGGTGGTTGTAAAGCGTCCATTTCTCAGCATCCAGCAATGGCCCAACTGTGCTTCTTTTTGGCCAGTGTTTAGCCTCTTCAGTTGGAGAATCACCCGTGATTGTAGCTGACCGTATTCCAAGATTCATGAGCTTTGACTCCTGAATCAGATAACTATGGACCAAAAAAACCCCATTTAGTTGTTCCTTTCTTCGTTCTCTTTTTTTCCTCCCCGGTTTAACTGTCCCAAGTTGTCAGTGAATGAGTCAAATGTTCAATATTTTTTCCGCAGAGACTGTCTTTGGAAAATCCAATACTGTCCATCACACTCTCTACTAGCTCAGCGTGACATTCTTGGATTTTGAAAAGACATCTTTTCTGTGTCAGCCTGTCCTAGGGTAGCTCATACCTCTTTGTTCATTTTTGACAAGATAGATGGAGGACGGGGTGATAACAGAGCCAGATGAAGGGGAGAGGCCTGCCGGATGAAGGGTGTGTGCGTGGACCTTGGAAGTGGTGGGTGCAGATGGAGCTAAGGGTAAAATGGCAGGAGTGGTAAGAGCCTCCTCATCTGAACAACCCCATATTCCAGCAAGTCCCTACAACTGGAAAAGTATTTAAACAGAGGAGGCCTTCTTTGAGGTAGTTATATTCTCTGCTAATAAGATCATAAATAATCACCTTTATTGTGAATCCGAATAGAGTATATGATGCCAGTCATGGTAGGATTTGGAAGAAATCAGCCCAAAATACCTCCTTCACCAGCCTAGTCTGGTGCCTATAAGCTCTGCCTACATCCTTTCCTCAGGTAAAAGCCCTGTCTCTCAAAGACCCTGAGAAAATGCTGGTATTTTATTTCACCTGCGAGGGAGGGAGCTCACTTGACAGGAATGGGGTTGGTTTATTTAACTGTCAGCTAAGAATGTAAGAGATTTTAGCTAGAACGACTGGGACGTTGTGGGGGAGGTGGGTCGGCAGCAGCGATTGCTCTTACAGTGGGAGCTCTGGGAAGGCAAGGAGAGCGATAAAAGACACCTGTTTTGAGGAGCCAGCAGATTAGTGGCAACATATGTGAGCTGCAAAATGGCTGTTGCTTCCCTCTTACCCTTCCCCTCTCTCACAAGAATACTTCCTGTGGCCACTCCAGTGGGAAACGTGCAGGGAAGGAAATTCTGGGAAATGCAGTTTGGCCTCACCAAGTTGACACTGACCAAGCACCGCTGTGGATCAGCTGATCCCGTATCCTGTGGCCTTTCCATGACACCACGTTGCCTGTCTCCAAATGGGCTTTTAAGTTACTCGTTCAACCTTTAAAACTGTGAAAAGCATTCTTTCCAGCTCAGCCTAGTTTAAGTATCGATACCACAGGCCTGGAGCAGGGCTGGCTAGTGGCTCACAGACAACATGAAGGAGAAAGACTAGGAGGTTAGCGTCTTCTAGAGGAGACCCAACAGCAGATTAAACTCCAGCTACAGAGGAAGAGGGTCTCCCCCTGGGGTGTAAGCAGTAGGGATCAGGCATTTTGTTTTCATGTACCCTTCGCCCTGTAGTAACCCCTTCTCACATAGCCAGCCACCAGGTACAGTTACGCAGTTTCTGTCCTGCACAAAATGTCCAACCCAGGAGGAAGATTGAGAATGGGCTGAAATATTGCCCCTGCTTTTCTCACCAGGCTCAGAGGTGCTTCAGCCTTGAGGAATAAAAACTTTCCAATCAAAGGGCCTGGAGGAGGCAACTTTTTACAACTTGTACAAAGGCACTGTCTGTATAGCTGTGCCCTTGAATCACCTGCCTATGACTGTCTCATAAAACTTTTCTTTTTTTCATCTGGGAAAGCCAAGCTAGGACAGTCGGCCTGGACCCCACAGATTGCCCTCAGGCTAGCTGAGCTCCTAGCCTTCCTGTCTGGAGCCCGAGTGCATCTCCCAGGGAGGAAAGAAGGGGAAAGATGAAGAAACCAAATAAATAGTTTCGTACTGGTCCTCCCAAAGCATCGGGACAATGGTGCCCTCACTATGACTTTGAAGAGTTTCTCCTTTCCCTTTTGAGGGTCAGCAGAACATTTTAACAAGAAAACTGAGCTTGATATAGGAGGATTTGGGCCATGTGTGTGTGGTATGAAGTAAGCCAATGGAAGCACATTTTGAAAGAACTGACTTCCATGAAGAAGGCAGGCAGACTGTTGATTGGTTTTGGCTATATACAGTCCTTGAGCTCAAATAATAGGAACGTGCCTTATCTTGATGCCCTGAGAGTTTAGTATCTACTTAGGATGATTCCTTCTTTCCCGCTGCCAGTCATGGCTCAGTTCCACCTGCAGTGGCGCTTCCAGCCTTTTGCTCTGATGCCCTTCTGAGGCTTTGCTCTGGTTCTTATGGCCTGGCACCCTTCTGGTGGTGCTATTGTAGGATGGCTAACTGGAACTGGTTTTGGTCCATATTTCCTTTTAAGCATTAAATGAAATACTGAAAGTATGTAATGTTTGTATTTAGAATTATAGTGGAAAGTACAACTGGCCCACACCAGATTCTGCTCTAAGAGTCAAAAAGAGGTGAACCAGTAGGCTAAACTGCATGTATACATTGTTTTAAAGTCTCTCCGATGTAGGCACATGAACCATTGTTATATGGCAGACACTTTGAGTTATTTAGGGACCTGGCATGAAGCCATTCATACACCCACATCTGTAGGCCCAGCCCACAGGAAAACCATGCCATTGAGGAAGTCTTTTGTCGGGTTCCTGCAGCCTCCCTAATCCTTTTCTGCATCTCTTCCTCTCCTCTGGAGTTTCCTCATTCTTCACTCTTAGGATCTTGCAGCATGGGATAATACAAACGGTGATGGTTGATGTGTACTGTATGCTTGGCACGTACCAGCCACCGTGCTGAGCACTCTGCGTGAATTATTTATCCAATAAATATTTACTGAGGACCTACTATATGTTAGAAAATGTTCCAAGTGCTGGAGATACGGAATAAAATAGACAAAATCCCTGCCCTCCTGGGATTTACATTCAAAAGGGAGATAAAGAGAATTTTGAAAATAAAACATATGACATGGAGATGATAATGAATATTTTGTAGAAAAACAAAATGAGGAAGGGTGAGGGTTGAGGAGAGGAGGGTGCGGCTCTTTTGAACAGGGCGGATGGCGGAGAGTTCACTGAAGACTGATCCCGTGACATGCCTGCAAGACACAGCGTTGTTATCCTCATTTCACAGATGAAGAAACAGCCTTTGAATATAAAAACTTTCTCTCAGGAATAAATCTCTTAGCTATTCATATGTTAGCTTCTAACTCTCCCAGAAGTATTTTCGAGAACTTTCTTCCTAGCTGTAGAATGCGAAGCAATGGTACACTGTGGCACCAAGGGATATGCCAAAGGTGTGAGGAAGAGGAAAGGTCACGTTGCTTGTGGCTCCTACAACCAAGATGACTTAGTCAGGCTGCTTACCTGGTCTCCCTCTTGAGCTAGGATAAACCTCCGCCTGATGCGAGCCAAGGTTCTGTGGGCACAGAGCAGACTTAAAAAAAAAAACTCAGGCAATTTTTAAAAATAGACTTTATTTTCTAGAGCAGTTTTAGGTTCACAGCAAAACTGAGTGGAAAGTACAGAGAGTTCCCATACACCCCTTGTCCCCCACACGTGCAGAGCCTCCCTCACTATCCGCATTCCGCCAGAGTTTTTATTTGCAAGGTTAACCTCTTCCCCAACCTGCTCCTTCTCACGATTTAAATCTGGGCTGAAGATTCAAATATTATGACTCACTGGATGCTGAGACCCCATGCACAGCTGGGCTGACATGTCAGGAGCCTGCCACTCTCCCTCTACAGCTGGAGGACCCAGTGCCTGCAGAGGAGGTCAGAAGGACACGCAGGAAACATGGCCAGACAGATGGCCCAGTTCCCGAGTGATTTTAGGGCTGTGAGCAGCTGCTGGTCTCACGCGGCCCTTCCTAGTAGCCCTGTCAACTCAGGCAATCTTCTCCTCCAGCCAAGGTTATGCATCCTTTTCTAGGAATTCCTCAGCCCTGGATTTCCCCTTTTGCTTTTTAGTTTCTCATCCTGAGTTGGCTCAGCTTGCCCTCCAGACTTGCCTAAAAACTCCTCATTTAATGTTGAGCCTTGAATAAATCCTCGTCTGCACGGTGTGCTGAGTCACAGCTTATGTCACTCCTCGCTGACTCCGAGCTGCCTTTACACTGGCGGGTTTGTCCTGTGGCTGAGAGGAAGCAGCATCCAGCCAGACACCCACACCTTCAGGCAGAGCCACTTCTAAGAAGCAGTCAGGGTGGAAATGTGTCATTGGCTCCGTGGGTGGGTGGTGGGAGAGAGGCATGGGGGGGAGGGGTGACATCATGCCTGATCTTGCTGGTTTGAGGGGAGGTCACGCTTGAGCTTGCCTCTTGAGGGAAAAAGAGGTGAAGTCACTGATGAGTTTCTTTACTTGAGAGTCAGGAGATGAGGTCACACCTGGGTTTGTCTTATTTGGGAGAAGAAAGGGTGAGATCATGCTGAATTTCCCTTACTTTTGGTCCAGGAGTGAGGGGAGAGGGTAGACCGTGCCCGGATTTGCCTTATTTGAGAGGCTGGGGAAGTCCAGAAGCCCTTCTGCCTCCAAAGGGAGGTTTCCCTTCCTCCCTGTAGGGCTTGTTCTCCTCTGGAAAGGAAGGTGCCTGAGGGAGCAGCCCTCTCGGGGCAGCACCGAGCTCGGCTAGTTCAGCTGTTCTGCTCAGACCACCAGGGCTGCACCATGACTTTCATGGGCCCTGGTCGCTTTTGCCTTCTAGGGCTTCTTCCATTAAAAAAAGAAATTAAGGGACCGCCCCAGTGACAGAGCGGTTAAGTTGGCATGTTCCGCTTCTCTGTGGCCCTGGGTTCGCTGGTTCGGATCTCGGGTGCGGACATGGCACCACTTGGCAAACCATGCTGTGGCAGGCGTCCCACATATAAAGTAGAGGAAGATGGGCATGGATGTTAGCTCAGGGCCAGTCTTCCTCAGCAAAAAGAGGAGGATTGGCAGCAGTTAGCTCAGGGCTAATCTTCCTCAAAAAAAAAAAAAAGAAATTAAATGTTATGACTATATTGGTATAAAGGTGAATATAATCCAGGCTAGATTCACTATTATATGAAGATTATTATAGTCATTTTTCTTCTGATTATAAAAGAAATTAAAATTAAAACATTTCCGTAGGCCTTTAAAAGTATCACGGGTCTTAGGCCCTCTGTGCCTAATGGATAAATTGGCCCTGAGGTCACCAGGACAGCCAGAGCTCTCCTCACCTTCAGAAAGGAACCGGGGGCTGGAGCAAGAGCACAGAGGGCATTGCCAGCTCGCTGCCCTCATTCTGTCTGTGTGAGATGCTCTGCTGGGGATTGGGCTGAGAGAAGTGCACAAAACTGCTGTCTTGGCAGAGAGGGTGCTGCACAGAAGCAGGGTGGTCCGTCAGGCAACCAATGTCATAAGTGATCAGCTTATATAAATATTATACACTGTGTATTTGACTTCTCCAAGGTGTCTATTTACAGCCAGAGAGAAGTCAGGAAAAGGGGGAGGGGAAAAAAATGAAATTGTTAGAAGCCTGTTACCTATTACCTGCTAGCCACTTGACACGCAGTATGTTGCTTGATCCTCCTAACCACCCTATGAAGCACGAATTATTGATTCTCTTTCACAGATGAGGAAATGGAGGCTCACGGAGGTTAAGAAACATGTCTGTGGTTGCAGGGTGCACAAGTGGGGGTTGCAGGCAGTTCTCACTCCTTCCAAAGCTTGTGGTCTTTCCACACACTACTCTGTCTCCCTCGTTATCATTTCTGTTGAACAGATATTCGATTTACTGACAGCTTTCCCAGACTGTATTTGTCAGGTAAAGTTAAGTGTGTCTGCTTTTTGCAAAGGTGAGGGTGAATTACCTCAGAAAAATGCTAAGCTCAGACAGGGTCAGAAAAAAGCCTGTGTTAGGAAGATGGGAGGGCAGAGCCTTCTTAGTTCACCTGGGCTATAGTGCATAAAAGTGAGGAGATGGCGTCCCTGATGTCTAGGAAGACCACCATAGTCAGGTAGAAAGATGAAGGGTCACCTAAGTTTAAGGAGATACACATTTTTATATAATGAGTGAGGATCTAAAGTAAGGTATCTGTTAGAATATGTCCATACCATCTAAGGACATGAACATACCTTAGCAGACACCTTGAGTACCAAATCTAAGATGTGATTGCCCCCAAGGTACAGATAGCAACTGGGCACAGCAGCCAGCAGAGCACGGAATTAGGAGCTCTGCTGGGCAGGAAACTGCTGCAAACAGAAGTCAAGTTTCAAGGAGCAAAGCCAAGTGGGGTCAAAATCCTAAGCTGTACCGGACAGAAATCTCTCCAAGCCTCCTTCAGGCAGGGACCAAGGATCTGGGCACACACAGTTCAGAAGCCGAGAGTCAGAAACCACAGTGCTAGAGACCTGTACACAGCAAGGTGGACGCCAGTCCTACAGCGAGAGCTGTTTGCTCTTGACTTGTTTTTGCCACATGCTAGCTGTGTGTGTTTGTGTGTATTTGTGGTGCGTGAACACATCAGCTTGGGCGACAGGGAACCGGGTTCCAGGTATTCATAAGAGCCAGGAATCTAGCAGTCTCTTGAGGAACACTGGGGCCCACTAAGGCAGGGTCAGACCTACTGTGTTGACCTCTCAAAAATGTGAAATTGCTCATCCATTTTACACTGCCTCTGCCTCAGCCTCTGCTGCTAGCAAATATTTAAAAGGTGTTTACAAATAATGTAAGTGGATTTGTTTCTTCACAGGCCTCTTATGCTGTCCTTGTTTTTCCTTATATGCTGAGACCCACGTACAACCCAGTCCTGCCCCAGCAGGCTTGGTCACATAGTAGCAACTCTAACAGGACAATCTGCTGAGACCCATAATTGCCATCTCCTGTCCATTGACTAACCTCTATCTCTGCTTCTGTGCCCAAACCCCATTAACCACTCAAGTCACTTTAGAAATAGAAGATTACTTTTTCTTCTCTCCCCTCTTAAGTATCCATCAGAACCAGGAGAAGAACGGAAAGTCATTGTTAATTAGTAAAGTTTCCAAATGCCGAAACAGAAATGATTCCCATCACCAAACACAACTGGAAGTAAAACGCATGTGCAGAATTGCCTAGAGAGTTCATCAGCTAATCCCAGAAGAGCGACAAGGGAGATTCAGGAACAGAGAGAGTCTCCTGCTGTGATGCTAAGGTGGAGGAAGTGACTGACAGGGGAGGAGGAATGGGATGAATGCCTTGGAATGTCTGTGAGCCCCCAAGCCAGCAAGAGGAGGAGGCAGGCTGTGAGATAGCGGGGCTCTCACTCCCTCAGGGAAATAGCGGACAGAGCATGATACCGGACATTTGGCCAGACTACAAAGAGACGTTCCAGGCTCTTGGAAGCCAGAGCTCTATGCTGACGTGTGAGTCCTTGGGTGGATCCAGTCTTCCCAATCTATATAATTCTCTCTCCCTCCCTCCTTTCCTTCCCCTCCCTCCCTCCCTCCTTCCCTCCCTTCCTTCCTTCCTCCTTTCCTTCTATGTAGTAAGTAGAGTATATAGAACATAATTTAATCTGTTTTAGTCGATAATGAAAATCTTCCAAAATTTGAGATTCACCATTAGGAATTATTTTTATTGGATAGAATGACAAATACTGATGTAGAAAGTCTGGAGACTAGTCTGGATTGGTAAAGCCTTGAGAAATACCCTGAAAGTTGGTTATGAGCAATTCTCAATTTAGAGTCACTTTCTTGAGATTTCCCATTCTCTCCTAAAAGTCAAAGGCAGAAGAATTTCTGATTAGTTGAAGTTTCTGGTTGTTCGGTCTCTGGATAAGCTTTCCTTGCTACTCTCCTCTCTTCTTTTCCAGATAAATCTGGGTTAAAATCTTAGAAAGAACCTAACAAGGGGAAAAATCCCTCCTATTTATATAAACCATCCATCTATCTGGCTGCGAGATTATCGTCGTATACGTAATTCTTTCTGGTTGACAGCATTTTACCTTGATTAATTAAAGCACTTCTGTTGCTACCAACAGCAGGGGAGAGTTTCTGGAAAGGGCTCCAAAGTCACTTAGCCTCTTTAAAAGCTCTTCTGTCCACAAGGCCAGACTAGCAAATGTCTGCCACCACTTTATTTTATCTACTGTAGCAGAAGTGTGGCAGAAGTGTGGCAATTACCTACTTTCAATTACTTCTGTTACAAATGAACACTACAGACATAATTAACAACCTCAGCTTTAAAAAAATGCTTTTCTATTTTAAATGTCACAGATTTTCATTGGAGAAAGTCATAAGATGCAGAGAAACATAAAGAAGAAAATAAAGATCACCCATGATCACACTACGAAGTGATAAACACCATTAACATTCTGGTGAATAGCCCTCAAGTATTTTTTCTATTCAGCCAGTTTTTTTATACTCAACTGAAATCTTACATTCTAATAGGGATTTGATTTTTTTCCACTAAAAAATATATCACACACATTTTCCCCATGCAGTTACGTATTCATACACAAGATGACATTTAATGGCTGTGTAGAGTTCAGTAGTGTAGATGTATCATAATTTATCTAATACATCTATTGGGAGCCACAATTAGGTTGTTGTCATTTTTTTCACTGTTGTTTGTAATACAGACATGGCAGCCTTGTGCATAAACCTTTGCAAGAGTCCCTAATTACTTCCTTATGGCAAATTCCCAGAAATGGAATAGCTGATAGCGCTTAAATAGTTTCAAGTCTTTTGCTAAAATTCTGCCAAACTGGCCTCCTGAAAGAATGTATCTACTTATTCTCCCAAAGACATTTGAGAGAGCAACGGTTTACCTACATCCTCAACAACACACAGTCTTCAAAAGAAAACTTTACTAATTTGGTTGTTGAAAAACGCGAATTAATTTTCATTGAAACGTCTTTGAATACTAGTGGGGTTGAACGCTGGTTTCCACATTTAATTGGCCATTTGTATGCAAGCCCTAGTGAATGGTCCGTTAATGCCATCTACTCAATTTGCTACTGTGATGTCTGTCTTTTACTTCTTGGTTTGTAGGTGAGCTAATTGTCTGGTAGTTTCCACTGCCAGGTCATTTCCAAAGATGAATTTTATGGCAATGTTTGTTTTATATGTTTTCTTTTTGTCACCTTTCTAAGAAGGTCATGGAAAGTGAATGCATGTGAAAACCTAGCCAAATTACTCTGCTTCTAAATTTGCAAGTAATCTTTCTTCTAAGTCTACTTATGTAATTTACTCTGTTTTGAAATTTTGCAATGACTCCTTTTCACTTTTAGAATGAAAATGAAACTTACTAGGAAAAAACCATGTACATGATCCAGCAGCAGATCTCAGCTGTTCAATACAGAAGCCACAGTAGATCTAAGTGTTCTTATCACACAAATAATAATAACAAATAAAGAGGGCAGAAGGACATTTTTGGAGGCAATGAGATGTTAATGGCATAGATTGTGGTGGTGATTTTACGCGTGGATACTGATCTCCAAACTCATCAAGTTCTATACATCAATTATGTACAGCTTTTTGTATGTCAATCATACCTCAATAAAGTGTTTAAAAAATATAGTAGTCACTAGCCACATGCGGCTATTTAAATTTAAATTAAAAAAAGAACAAAATTAAAATTTCAGTTCCTCACTTGCTCAATAGCCACATGTATCTTGTGGCTACCATTACAGACATCGCAAGTATACAACTTTTCCATCATCACAGATAGTTCTGGGCAGGACTGATCAGCAGATTTAACTTTTTCCAATTCCTGGATCTGCTCCCTTCTACAACTCTTAGCCTCTATTTAGAATGTCCTTCTTCTTTGGTTAATTTTCCTTGAGCAATTCCCACATGTCCTTCAACATACAGCTCAGACGTCACCTACTCTGGGGAAGCGTCTCCTTACCACTCCTGTCCCCCAGCCTAGATTGCGTGCCCTTCTGTGGCCCATTAGGGCCCTGGGCATAGATGCCCACTACAGTCCACTGTAGATGTGGGCTCGCCAGGGTCCTGCCAGAGCCTGAGCCTCACCCTGGGGAAGGCAGGGAGTGCAAAGTACACTAAGAAATGGTACCATCAGAGGAAGAGGATGCCCTCTAGCTTTTCAACACACTGTTTTCCCAGCAGGCCCATCAAAGCCCTTGATTTTTAGAACAAAGTGATTCTGCAGAGTGCGTCCATAAGAAACACCAAACGCCAAGTCCCATTCTCCCCAGGAGGTACGGCAGGAATGTGGTGCAAAAAATGGGAAAAGGACCTTAAGTTCTGTGGGCAGGAAAGCTCCACCTTTTCTCTGGGGACAGAAAAAGAGCAAGAGGTCAGATGGGGACACTTGGCTGAGCCCAGTCACATCCTCCTCCACATCTCCTGGTCTGGACCATCCAGCCCACGTGACTCAAGCAGGCAGCCTGGGCTCGCCCAGGAGGGCGGTTCAGAAAGGGTGGGCACATACACACTGTGGACACCCTTGTGTGCCCTGAGATCAATGGCACCTCCAAATGAGCACCCCAATACTACTTGCGCAGGGGCAGAGGGAGGAAGAGAGTGTTGCCCTGAGAATGACACTCAGAGTTTAATTGAGTGGTTTCCTTTAGGACTTTCTAGACTCTAACCAGGGCAAATTTCCTGCATCAGCGGGACTATTTAAAAAAACGGCAGCAAAGCAAAAGAAGAAACTGGGGTGTGAAAGAAGAGGAAGAGGCAGGGACAAAGCAGAATGAGTCTGCTGGGTGGTTTCCCTGAGGTCCAGTGATGCCAAGGACAAGTTAAAGTAACACATTAATGTTTATGAGCCTCGTTATGCACTGCCAAGTTTGCTCTGGGCATTGTCAGTCTGAGGCTTGGCTTCTTTCTGCAGCGGTTTTCTGAAAGATGGGATGGTAGTTTTTCCTTTTTACAAGGACTTGAAAACAGAGAGGAAGGTTTCAGAGAGACCGTGTAAGATTATCCAGGCTTTGAATGTAACAGAGGATGAGCTTAAATTCCCTCCCGTTTCCCGCTGCCTGAAGGACAAACTTAAGGAGCTCTCTGGTGGGTGGCACACAAAGGACAGGCACCCTCAAGCTGATCTGCTGTTTCTTCCTTTTTCACTTCCCCTCAATTCCAGTGGCTCCTGGTCCTCTCCTGCCCCCAGGCCCTCCAATGACATCACGAGTCTTTCAGGCCTCCGTGCCTGCCCAAAAAGCTCTTTCTCCACAGTCTTCTTATTTCCTCAACAAGACTCAGCTCAGGGTCACCTGAAACCATTCCTGTCTCCCAGGTGAGTCTGACCACAGCCTCCCCTGTGCTCCTGTGCAGCGTGAACAGACTTCTAGGTGAGCTCTTGTAACGTATTGTAGCTACTGAGTACATAGCTGTCTTTGCCTATTAGATTATGAACTGTTGACAAACAGGGATCATATCATTCATGTTTGATTCTTCAGCACCTGGAACAGTGCATGGTACCTGGAAAGTGCTCAGAAGGTGCTGGTTGGTTGAGAAAGTGCTTGTGTTTCCAGAGCACTGCATTTACACACTTACCACACCCCTCATCTCGCTGCCCAACGGTCACTACTTACCTGGAATTCCCCTGGGATGCTCCAGCTCCTTGAGGGTAAAGGTACAAACTTACTGCCTTTAAGACAATGACTAGCACATTCTAAGTGTTAAGTAAGTGTTGACTTTAGGAAAGTGTGCAATATTATAGGCTACCTTTTACCTTATCCTGACCTCGGTCCATAGTCATCATGATACTAGCAAATTTCTTGAGTGCAAGCATGAGCTGGGCCCCTTGCATACTTCACACCGCTACTCGTCAAAATAGCCCTGTAGATAAGGACTCCCCCACTCAGTTTACAGATGAGGAGACTGTGACTCAAGCAGCTAAGTGATTTGCTGTAAGACAGTCAGACAGTGGCAGAGATGGGATGTAAACTCTGGTTCAAATGCAGATGCTATGAGACAGCCGGAGTTTTGGCTCTAGTCTTACCCCCATATCTCCAGTTACCTGTCAGCATTTGAACTTTGGAGAAAAAGGAACGAGCCATCCTTCCCTAACTCCACCCACTCCTCCTCACAGCCCCCACTAACCACTCCATGATACAACTAACCGTCCTCTTGGCTGACTGCATGGATTATTACATTGTCACTTTATTTTACTTTCTTGCTATCAAACCTTAGGTTATATCATATAGACCTTGAAAATAGCCATGACTTGGGGCTGAGGATATAGGTAGAATTCAAGAGTATGGATGGTTTTTACCTTGATTAGAACCAGGACTGGTGATCAACTATGAGAAGAAATTTATAATTTCATAAGGACAGAATTGGGGGTGGTGCCAGCATTAGGATACATAACATTTCAGAACTTCCTGGGAAGGGCCAAAATATGGATACCTTTAATATAAACAGAGGCCAGAGAGTTTACATTAATTTTCCTGAGTCATATATTAGGTGAATGGATAGTAAGGATTTGACTTCACTTTGGATTCCAGGCCTGTGTTGGAAACGCAGGTCAGGCCTAGATTGTGGTACATCTTGAAAGCCAGGCTAAGGTCTACAAGACTGTGTTAAGAGATAGTGGGAAGGTTTTTGAGCAGAAGAGCAATAAGATCAGAATTACACTTTGGAAAACTAGCCTAGCAATGGAGAAGAGGAGAAAGCCAGGATGGAGGGGCAAGAGGTTTGTGGGGAGACCATTTAGGAGGCTGTTGCCATTACAACAGTTATGCTTAGATGAGGTTTGCTCTCAGGCACATTGAGATGACAGGACAAGTGGAAATGTCCAGAAGACAGTTGGAGGTGAGAGGTAGAAGAGAAGAGGTAACAAAAGGCAGAGATCTGGGTGTTGCTATAGAAAGGCTGAAGACACAGTCCTGAAAGTAAGTGAGGTCCCTGAGGTCTGGTAAGGACAAAGAGGACAAAGAGCTGAGAATTAAACACGGAGATTTGGCATATTAAAAGGGAAGGAGAAAGGCAGGGAATTTTGAAGAAGACAGGAGTAATGGTCAGAGAGCTGCCAGTCAGAGCAACAACTTGTAACAAACAGGCTGATAAAGAAATTTAGCCGCAGACACCAGTATTCCTCTTACACGATGGAAGTGTGTTGAGAAAAATTTTGATAAGCTGTGGGGGACTGGTGAGGGGTGTGAGAGTGAGGAGATAGATAACAGGAGGCCACGAAACAAGAGAGAAAGTTAAACAGCCCTGTGCTAGAAGTGAGGAATTTGAGACTGGGGCTGTGGAGCAGCAAAGAGACGAGAGGGCTGGGGAGAGGGAAGATGAGGGGTGGGTGGGGGTTTTGGGGGATAGCCGAACAACTCCGTGGACGGGCTGAAGGGTTTTCACAAATATGGGGCTTTAAAGTGGCTCACATGGCCTCGCAAATGCTCTGCCGTCTCTCCAAACCTTCATTCAAGTCTCTAAAGTGCACGAAAGCCTAGTGTGAAGGGGGGGGCGGGTAACCAAGGAATAGGGCAGACTCGTTTTCAGGTATAGAACAGGGATCAAACATGTGGAATGAAGAGTTGATGAATGGAAGACATTCCATAGAAACAGAGGTTCAGAGCCAGTGGCCTGAAACCACAAACACATCAGAAATATGTAAAATTTGGGGGAGGGCACTGGACTGCCAAAGGGCATGGAACGGGGAGTATAGCCAATGTCATCTAAATCTTAAGAGACATTCAGACTCCAGCTGACGTCTGTGGTGCCCCCTTATGATGGAAGACGTGCTATTAAATAGTTATTCTTTCTGAATGAGCTAAATATGTTGGTGGATTTGATAAGAGTGAACATGAGTGAAGGGAGCCCTCAGTGAATTGGCTTGGAGATTTGGTAGGCTGGAGGGAGAACACAGATCTTAATGCAGCGTTGCATTGCCTCAGTTCACATCAGCTGTAACAGGGCAGGCTGCCCAGCTGCGAGTCATTGGTTTAAATTGTCTGCTGGGGAACATCTCTGGGATTTTCCTGGTCCCTTCGCTCATGAGTAATTGTTTCCTAGAAAACTTTTCCCAACGCCCAGATGTTCCTTCTGAGCTAGAAGGATGGGACCTACCAGAGAAGGCTCCTGCAAAGCAAGGGGTTGGAGGCTTCAGAGACCTGTTCTTGAGTCTCTGTGAGGCTTTGTCAGGCTGGGGAAGGGAGCGAGGGCACTGGGCAGACTCCCGTGCTTGGACAGAACGGAAGCTGAGGGACTTGGCTAAGGCGCCACCCCAGGTCTCCACTTTTCACCGCAGACACTGATGAAACTTTTCCTCTCATTAATTTGTGTAAGTTACAGACTAGGGGTGTGTGCATGTGTGTGTACACATGCGTCTCCGAGCAACTTAGGAAATTTTGGCTGAATTGGGAGAAGCATATGATAAATAAAATTTGTGAAAGCACTTAGTTTAAACCGTGTCAGAAAGTTGATGATTTTAAAAATATGATTCAGTAAAATGAAATGATGACTTTCTTCCAGTTATTTCATAATAGAAATTCTGCCAGACTCTCCCTGGCAGCTTGCCCAAAAAAATAAGAAACAAAGAAAAGGGATGAAGAAAATACTTGCTTTCTCAATTTTCTGATTTTCTACAATAATCACTGGATATGCTGAAAGGTTGTGTTCACACAATCTTTATGAGTGTTACGTAGCCTCTACGGATGCTGTATTTCTTATCTATGTAATTGTTAGGAAATATAAAAGAGTTAGGGAGGGGCTGGCCCTGTGGCCGAGTGGTTAAGTTCGTGCACTCCACTGCAGGTGGCCCAGTGTTTCGTCGGTTCAAATCCTGGGTGCTGACACAGCACTGCTCAGTGAGCCACGCTGAGGCGGCATCCCACATGCCACAACTAGAAGGACCCACAACTAAGAATATTCAACTATGTACCGGGGGGCTTTGGGGAGAAAAAGGAAAAAAGTAAAATATAAAAAAAAAAAAGAGTCAGGGAGAGGTGCTGCCCAATGATTGAAGAGGTTGGTTGGGTAGTGTGACAGATTGTATTTTTCACAGATAGCCACAATATCTCCTGTTCCATACATTTTTCTTACAATGTACCAGTGGCACTGCTCCCATTGAAAGGTAGGGTCTGTGTCCCCTCTCCGCTACCCCTAAATCGGGCAAGATTTGTGACTAACAGATGTTTCAACTAATAGAGCATGGCAGAAATGATGTATATGACTTTCCAGGCTAGGTCACAAAAAGTGATTCAGTATCCTTTCTGTCTGTTGGATAGTCACTTTGGAGCCCTAGGCTACCATGTGTGATCTCTGATTACCCTGGAGCTGCCATGCTGTGAGGAAGCCCAGGCTGTATGGAGAAGCCCAGGTGAGGTTTTAGCTGACAGCCAGAATCAAATGCCAGTTGTGGGAGTGAAGATGCCTCCAGATGATTCTAGGTCCCAGCCATCAAGTCTTCCCAACCGAGGTCCAAGACATTGTGGAGCAGAGATGAAAAGCTGTCTTTGCTGTGTCCTGCCCATATTCCTTATCCACAGAACATGGAAGGTAATACAATGGTTTTTACCCTATTGAGCTTGGGGTGGTTTGTTACATGGCAATAGTAATTGGAACAGATATGAAACCAGGGGTCCAATCCAGTCCCTGAGTCCTCCTGAGATACTTTGTTGGAGAGTTAGAACTCCTTGGAACACCATTTGAAAACCTAGAGTCTAGACTAGCCAATCTACAAGGGCTCCAAATTCTATGTTTCTAATAAATCTGGAATGTAATAGCTTCATCAAGAAAGAGAAATATCTTGCCCAGTGTTATGGATTGACTGGCCCCACAAAAGATGTTGAAGTCTTAAACTCCAGTACCTGTAAATGTGACCTTATTTGGAAATAGGGTCTTTGCAGATTATCAAGTTAAGATGAGGTCATTAGAGTGGGCCGTAATCCAATATGACTGTGTCCTTAGGAAAAGGGGAAGTTTGGACATAGAGATAGACACACAGGGAGAAAGCCCTGTGAAGATGAAGGCAGAGATCTGGGGTGATGCATCTACAAGCCAAGGATTACCAAAGATTGCTGACAAACCACCAAAAGGTAGGAGAGAGGCCTGGAATAGATTCTCCCTCACAGCCCTCAGAAGGAGCCAACCCTGCTGACGCCTTGATCTCAAACTTTCAGACAATAAATTTCTGATTATTAAGTCACGTAGTGTGTGTTCTTTGTTATAGCAGCCCTAGGAAAATAATACATCCAGGAACCAGTTTGAAGAGGGATGATGGCCCTTCACAGTTCCTAGGCCCTTGGTTCATAGAGTTGGGCCTCTTGGTTGATTTGCAATATTTTTTTCAGAGCCCATCTTGTATAAGTTGCAATGGGAAGCACTTCAGGGAAATACAAAGACAAATAAATTTTGGTTTCTATACACATTAGGCTTCCAATTCTTGAAGGAGAGATAAGATGGGTCCTAAAATAACCGTGGTACAAGTGATAAGTGCCTTAAATAATCAGGCAGGTAGAAAGTGTTAGAGAAATTCTAAATAAGCCTTAAAACTCTTTTAAAAAAGTCTCAGAGCCAAAATTAGGTTTGGATGGACAGAACTGAAGACAGAAGGGGCATTTCTATGAATATCTAACACGCTATAGGTTCCTGTCTAATCAATTCAACTATAGTCATGCATAGCTTAACGACGGGGATACGTTTTGAGAAATGAGCTGTTAGGTGATTTTGTTGTTGTGCAAACATCATAGAGTGTACTTATACAAACCTAGACGGTATAGCCTACTACACCCCTAGGCTATATGGTACTAATCTTATGGGACCACCCTTGTATCTGCGATTGCCATTGATGAAAACATCCTTACGCAGTGCATGACTGTACAGGGATAAAGTATAACCCCTTTATTGTCAGGCCTATTTAAAGTCTTCATAGAGTTCGAGATAAATTTTTGGATAATTTTTTTTCTTCCTTGTACACACAAAGAAATGTTTTTGATTCTAAGCATTTAAAGACAACCCAGAATGCAACTTCTGTCTTATAATTGTTTACTATGGTGTAGGCACCACTATTAAGAATGCCATTCTCAGCACTTACCATAAGATTTTGGAGTCAAGTTTCAGATATTTTTGATGCAAGTTCTTGATCAGATTTACATTAAAGCACTCAATGGTCACTAGCAATTTCTGAGTTAGGGAGACTATCTGAAAATAGTTGTCCAGCTGGTTTGCTGTACTTGAGGTTTGATTATTTTAACACTGTTGTTGGTAAAATTTGAAGGACAACACATCCGCCTGAATTTCAGAAAGTGCATTGAGCATCCTTTATCCGCAGGCCCCTGGCAAGCAAGTAACACCTCCATGCCCCCCACCCCCAACAAACAAAAGTCTTATATAACATAAATCAGATATTTAATCCCTCTGGCATTCTTCATTTTCCCCATTTGATGCCAGTTCAGTTTCTTTGAGAGCTTATCTGGACTTAACAAAATATTTATGCAGCCCAGTGTTTACGTTGAGAAGTTTTGATTGAAGCTGAATCTCTAGTTTTTAATTTCACAAACCTGAATTCATTTTAAATACTTCCTCACTAAAGCAGAGGCTATCAACATCCTGTCTTTGTTTCTGGATGCATAGAACAACTAAATCTGTTAGCACGCTGATGTCGTTAAGGCTCAGAATGTGACGACCAAGAAAGTTAATGGGTCACACCACCAGAAGCTAGAACCTGGGGAGAGTCAAGAAAACATCCTGAATAAATACCAAGCCATGAATAAAGTCTTCCTTACCATTTTAACAAGTGTCAGAATAAGTTTTTCTTTAACACGACTTACAAGTCATGGATGTACACAGCCTTTCAGGTTTTTGTTGAGATTGACTACACCACAAAGTATTTTTCATCAAGCAATTTAAATCGCTAAGAAATATAATTTATACTTACAACTCAATAGGCACAAATGGAACTCATTAACTACTTCATAAATTTGTGGGCATTTATTCCTCAAACTTACAATCAATATATCTTCATGTTTTTTCATTGGCTTTAATTATTCTTGGACTAAATCAGCCTGAGACATTCAAAGCTGTCCAAATACTATTTAGAGTATAATTTTAACAAAAGTACATAGTCTATGTGAAATTATAATGGAATCCCAAGAACCCTTGGAATTTAGATTGAAGAAATGTTATAATTTTTTTCTGTATCAAAATCACTGCTGGGAAGTTGATTTTTTTTCTTAGAAGAACTGTGGAGGAGATATCAAATGTAAAACTTACTTGTTGCCTCTGTTGTGTCTCTTTCCCCAAGATCTACATTACTTGAGACTACTAATAAGAATTGAACTAACCTCTGTTTTAATGGCAACGTCTAGATGTAACTTGAGTTGAAATAAAATTAATTCCTTAAAGGATTAAAAAAATAAACTAAAGAGAAATTCCATCTACTACTTTTCCCAAACTTTATAACAGAAGAATCCCTGAATCAAAATAATCAGAATGGACAGTTTGGTTCAGATGTTTGGTAGTAACAACTGCCTAATGCTGCGTCCTTTATGAAAATATTCAAACTCTGAAAATATTCTATCACTTATGGTATGTATGAGGACAAAAATGTTTATTTGCACCTTGCTTTGTTCAAATATGTTTAAATATGAAATCTAAAGTATAACCTGTATTCAAAGATTTGCACACAGAAAAATGCAGTTTGTGAACAGATTTTCACTTTTTTCCTACTTTAATATTCAGGATGACATTCAAACTCACCTTGTGCTATGGCTATGGAAGTACCCTACTGAGTCTCAGCCTGGCTTTAGTGACTTCCCTCTTCATGTGCTTCTCCACCCAAACCAAGATGCTTTTCTTTCATCTTGCTAGCCAACACTAATGAACAACAGAAGCAATTTATTTAATTTCAGTATTTATCTCATTATTCTGTATAAAAGAGAGGACTGGAAGATGGGGACAGTGGAAGGTGGCAGTGGACAGTCTTTTCTTATGTGCAAATTGCACTGAAATCACCAGATTTGGATTCCCCAGCTCTGGTCTCCAAAATTTCCCCAGATCTCTCACACAAGCCGGTCTAAGCTTCTGATGCACACATTTACCTGGCCTCTCTCACCACACTCATAATCCTTCCTCATGTCACTAGACCTTCTCCAAAGCACTATCAGTTGATTATCGGTAAAATAAATGAGTTACAAATGACTGTAGAAAAATATTTAAAGTGACAACTTGGCTTCAAAAGTAACCCATCACAATTTTCTTATGTATAAGTGGTATATAAGGTTTCCTTACAAAGCGCTTTCCTAAGCCTGGAATGTGTGAAGTTCCCTACGGGAGGCCTCCCAGCTGTGTAGAACCATTCCGATTCCTTTAAGTAACCACAATCATTACCATAAAAGTACTTACTGAAAGCTGGGCTGGACAGCAACAGTATAATCTGATCTGGCAAATGCACAGAGATTGCAGTCCAGATTACATATTAAGGCACTAATTACCCAAATGAAACTCCAGAGACACCTGAGGTAGATGCAGGACAGTGAATTAAGGAAGGAAATAATTAGTCACCATCGCAGAAACTAGCTGAAACAAGTGAAAGAATGCATGTGGCCTATTTCCTGCAGACTACAGGGAGCCTGAGTAACAGTTTATGCAAAAATACAAGAGAAACGCAAAAGATAAACATGATTTCTAAAAAACGAGTAAGAAAGGGACAAGTCTCAGTTTTAAATTACAAAAATGACTTTATTTAAGTTATTTTCTGTTCCTATGTACTACATAGCCAAAAAACATTAAGACATTTATCTTGAATTTGCACTAGGACAAATCAACTTTCAAGCCTTTCTTGACAGTCTTAGAGTTTTGCCAGCATTTGACACAATCTGAACACATACAGATAGTGAGAAAAAACAAGCTGCAGAAGGGAAACTGAGTGAGCACATAAGGCATTGCGTTTCAACCCCAGTAAAAATATTCATTAAAGAAGCAGAATCAGGTGGGAGAGGGAGAGGTATTCAGAAGAAAGCAAATCTATACGTTAAAAACCATGCATAGGAACTGTTACTAAACACGGCCAAGAAATTAAATTGTTCAAAGTTATATCCCCCTTTTCAAGGTCTTCTGATTAAAAAAAATTCCTTGGGGTGGAAGGAGACCCTCTTCCCTCTCCCCAAAATGAACTTTAGGATGTTGCCTTTATCTGTTCACGGTTCTTGGAAAATGGAGCGAGAGTGGATCCCTAGTTTGGAAGGCTGGTATGAAGTTCTATTAGAAGCATGTCACTGAGGTCTAAAGCTGAAAAATCAATGCAGGTCTGGTCGAAAATGTCCAAGCTTTCTCATAGTGTCTCTGAATAGACAGGAAAAGAGGAAAAAATCTTACAGACCCTTGAGGCATTCCCCTTACTAATAACTGTACTGTGTTAATTTGTGTTGCTAACTAAGGGTTAGTGTGGAAACCTATTTCGAGTTATTGAGATCCTACCACAAATGTGAACTGCTTGAATAGAATTATCACATTCAGGATTAATAGGGCAATGTTAATTGAATCTTAATTTAGTCTCTGAACACAAATTGAAATGATATTGAAATGTATCTTATCTGTTTAGTAAGTACTGCTGACAGTTTTCATAAAGATAGATCATGAATGTTCACTGTTTAAGTAAATATATAATTACTTTTGAGCACGTATTTGGTATGAAATCAGAGAGTAAAACAAACTACTTAAAAATGGACTTTTCTTACATTAGAATTAGGAAAATAAACAGAAAAACTTCTCTTGGGGGAAATGGCGACAAGAGATACAAGCAAAGGTTTTGTTTTCTCTTTCTTAATATCAGAAATCTTAAGGTAGCATATTGCAAGAACTTGGACTTTCCTCATCCCAACTAACACTAGGAACATTCCGGGTCGTTTAAGCCCCTCTCTACAACGATGGCTTGAGAGGCAGGTGAGGAGCCACCTCGACATGAACAAAAAACCCACAGCAGGCATACCTTCTAAGCCTTTCTGAAGGAGCAGAGACTGCCACAGAGGATGCCGTGTAAACTGTTAGAACTCATTACAATAGCTACATGGGAAATGCAAGGGCAGGGAAAAGGGTGGGTGAACAAGAAGAAACATTCATAATTGTAAATAACAGGTTTCACTGCATTAAGAACCTTTATATTAAAAGTGTTGTGTTAAAAACAAAACCCAACAGGTAGCTAGTTTTCTGAGTTGTGGTCTTTTTAGGAGAGTTCCGTTGGGATGTACTTATATGCTCTGTTTCAACCTGACCATCACCAGACTGTTCTACACTTAACAACTAAAACTGACCAGAAAGTGTACCCGTTATGGGCTTCAAGCAGCCACAGGAGTTATGAATTCGCATGGTGCTTTTATATTGACATAAGCAGTTTCTCACGTATCCTCCTGAGGCTGGAGAAACAGAGCCAATTGTTGTTTTTTAGCAAGAGCACTTATAAAATACGGAAAGGGGTTAGGTTAAACCCCTGTTTTGCTGAGTTGATCTGTGAAAGGACTTTAGAAAAGTCAGCAGTTCATTTACCTGAGTTTCCCACTTAAAGGCTAAATAGTAATTGAATGTTTTTTATTTAAGAATGCGAACAAAAATCCACAATATTAAAAAGGGCCAGAGTCAGAAAATTCAAGATGAAGTTTGAGAGATGAACTTTTATAAAATCGAATAGAAATATCTATGAATTTTCCTTTTTAGTTAAAACATAAAGTCATAGAACTATACTGATTTATTGGATGTCATTTAGAATTTATTTATTAGGTAATTAAATGAAGGGTCAGCCTGTGAAATCATTAAGAAAGTGAATCAACTTCTTTTGGAATTTCGAGCAAATCATTATGAGTAATAAAAACTAATTATTAGTGACTTCAGTTATAAACACATATGAGATTGAGTTAACACCAGATAAAGACTTCAGCATAAATACGATTTTTAACCTGAATAGATCCCTTTTGAAGGGTGACATAGAAAATAACTATAAATTTCGTGCAGAAAAATAGTGCACCCAGTTTTACCAGTAGTTATCTAAGCTCACCTTTCAACAGGGTGTTTTTGTCATGCTCAGCCATGGACAATCTTCCAGGTTTTATGTTTGTTTGTTTAAAACAGACAGGGCCATGTTTCTAAATACAAGATATTGTTCATAATTGGGATCCTGACAATATTCTGGAATTGAATATTTTATCCTATAAGAAATAGATCCATGTTACTATTTTAAACATGTTTCAATTCCAGGTCAAAATAAATCAGCTATACAAAATCACCATCCCAACACTTTAACACAGAGCAGAAACAGTGAAGCATTTTGGTTTGCGTGATTAGATTATTAGATAAATGAAAAGTATCTCTCTTTCAAACCCTTCACCCACAATGTATCATAACATTTAAAACACAACTGAGGTACGTATATCTGCAGAGTAATTCCTATAGTTCTATTCCATACATGACAAGATAGCATTGTTGAGCAAAGTCACCAGGATCAAGGGGCAAATTTAAAAGCAGCATTTTGAAACCCCAAATCATCTTCCTATTTTCTTTCATTGTTAAGTCACAAAACCTTCTTAGATCAGACTAGGGCTCGGAAAACGGTTGATGTGATTTGGTACCTAAAACAAAATTCCCATGATCAGTAGTATTGGTCCTGGATTGAGGGCACAACTAGTGTTTTCATTTTCCTGTTCTACACAGCTTAATCATCAGTGAAAAATTTTGCCCAAGACCCATACTATGTTGGATTTTTAAGTACAAAGATAAATAAAAGTTCTGCTGACCATCAGGAAAAATTATTGTTAAGTGACATCCACTTAGCAATTTATTCACACTTAAAAAAAAAGTAACAGAACCATTTTAGATGAGATACTTATCTTAAGCCAAAGAGACCAGATAGAGTTCTGTGCTTGCATCACTGGCATTCACAGCAAGGGCAGACTTGAGGGAAACTGATTAATATGTGTGTGTGTGTGTGTGCGTGTGTGTGTGTGTGTATATATATATATATAAGTGAATTATTTTGTGTAACAGGCAGAATTTGAATAATGACCACATTGCCCAGAGGCCTCCGTGGGCCTGACCAGAGGGCACCAGCTCTTTAACAGAGTGATTTAGTAGTGAAATTTTTTCCATCTGATGTACCCACACATCAAGATATCAAAGATGATTAAATTACTCAAAAAACAGGCTTCTAATTCTGATTTTTAAATTTAATTACCTATTTTAATTAAAATAAATCTGGCTTTTCTAAGGTTGTTCACCAGTACTACATAGCCATATTGAGATTAAAGCAGTGGGGGGGGGAGCCTCTGGATTTAGTTTTTAAATATTTCTAAAATGTTGGTAAGAATGCAAATCAGTTAAATTATAAATGACCAATTCAAGCATGCCAACTGTGGAAGATTATTGTCTTCATCCACTTAGAAAATCTTTGCTGAAGGATGACTTTAACCGTCAGGTATATGGAATAACGTAAGTCAGGGTTCTGTTGGAGGTGGGGGGGAGGGGGGAATTTAAAAATAATAGACTGTGACAATGCACTTATGTGAATTTAAACTCCAGATAAGAATTTTCTGTAGAATGATGGACTTGGCCAATGGAGAAGGCAGCTGGTATTAAAATAATTAGCACAGATTCCTTGGTATAGACACAATGAAAACAAAAACGAGGACCCTGTACAGGTGTAAACAAGCTAAAAAATGACCTTGGCAAAATATCTTCATCTGTTTAAAAAATACCAAAAAGCATGCAACTTAAAATTCCCTCTCTTTCACAAGAATGAACAGAAAAAAACACAAAACCGCAAAAAACAGATCAGATGGAACTGTTTCTTTCAGTAGAAAACAATAATAGATACATTAGCTTTCAGGACAAATAAAACTTTCAAATAATAATGTTGAAAAAATACAATTAAATTTTTATTAAAAAATACATACTCCTTACTCAATCTTTGTGTACATTTTGTTTTGTGTGAAAAAGAAAAAAAATAAAAATAAAATAGGAAAGGCATTAAGACTACCTAATTATTTATACTGTATTTGGTAGAAGCATGTCAGCCAAACTTTAAACAAAAATAAGTTATTCTGTTTTCATTTGCTCCCGGACATCAGAAGGCAGAGTTTCAAACAGAGCATCTTCCACTACTAAGCCAGCTCGTTTCAGAGCCCGACAGTCACCCAGTTCGGGAGGGAGGATTTCAAAGTGATTGCCTTTAACATCTAAGTAGGAAAGAAACAGTAAATTTCCAATTTTCGGTGAAAGTACTGATAGGCTGTTTTTCCCAATCTTCAGAGTTTTAAGTTTCTTGCAGAAGTAAAGTTCATCTGGAAGGCTCTCCACTTTGTTACAAGTGATGGAAAAATACTGTAAACTTTGTAGAACTCCCACTTCCGGTGGGATAAAGCGAATGTCATTGTAAGATAAGTCCAAGTATCGGATTTTGTTGCATAGGAAGAGGTGGGAAGGCAGCACCTCTATTTTATTGTGACTAAAGGACAGACGCTCCAGGCTGGTGAGTTTCTTTATATGCTCTGGGATATAAGTGATGCTATTATGCCACAGTTTTAGCACTGTCAACTTTCGCAAGTGCTGAAAGCTAACAATTTCTTCTATGGATTTCAGATTATTTTCTTTGAGGTCCAATTCCTGGAGGCTGAGCAGGCTAAACACAGCGTGAGGAATGCGCTCCAGGTCACAGTGGACCAGCTCCAGCTCTGTCAGGTTGGTCATCTTCTTTAAATTGTTGAGCATCACCAGCTTGGTGCCATCATTATGTATGCACATCTTCTGGAGATGGCTGGAAACATCAACCACTGCCTGAGGGATTTTAGAAACATTGCTTTTGATAGAGAGGATTTTAAGGCTTTTAAGATCCCGCAGAGACTCAAGGGTGACATTTTTGGGAATATCGTGACTTAAAGAGCCAACCAGGTACAGCTCTTCCAGATTCCGGAGTCCATACATCCAGGGGGGCAGCTCCCTCATATCATCAAACTTGACGCTCAAGACCTTGAGGTTTTCCTTCAGGAAAGACAGTGCCGCGCTGTGGATTTTGACTGAGCACTGGTGCAGGGAGAGCTCTTGGAGGTTGTCTAGCTGTGCAATGGTGGCTGGTATCATTACATTTTTAATGATTTCAAGTTTCAGAGATTGCAGCTCTGTGATTTCAAAAACAGTGTCCGGAAGGCCAGAGAGCATGATAAGAGGCAATTCCAGCCTGTTATGGGCATTTGTCTGTAGCTTCTGCCTCAGTTTATCAGGAGTCCACTCATTGTTTAAGTTCAGCTGCTTTAATTTGTTTTCGCTTACTTCCGACAGGAACACTGCAAATCTCTTGGAATACAGAGGGTCATACTGATCTATCATATGAAGCATAAAAGCAAAGTCATTCTTCACATCTGGAATATCATCAATTCCAGTCTCCTGGCGGACGTACTCAAAAGAGTATTCCCTTAGAGAACGGTAGAAGAGCCAGTATAAGGTATAAAGGCACGTCAATCCGTAGATACTTACAAAGCACAGGTAGCAAAAAGAGAGTTTTGAGAACAAGTGTGCCATGGTATGATTGCAAGAAAAGTTTTTATATCCAGTCATGTCCTGAATGTCAACATTACAGTCCACCGTAAATTGGACTTTGGAAACCAGCGCGCTGTTATATGCAATGATGATTAAGAATTTTATAACCTTAAGTACAGTCTGGCGCACATACATAGCATAGAGTATATCACCTTCTTCTACATGAAGCCTGAACTTCTTCACCTTCTCAAATAAGGCCTTTGCTTGCTCACCTTCCTTCTTATCCAGAGCACCTGCAGTGGATTTGTCAACCACAAACTTCTCAGGAATTGACTTTAACGACTGAGAGTTGACCAGACTGCCTTCTGGCCCAGACTGGATGGTGTTGGACCTGCTCATGTTGTTCTTCCTGTTGTCCTTGTCTTCCGAGTCCTCCCCAGACACTTCAGATAAAGCCCTCGTGGTCCAGGGAGAGTCAAAACACTTCCCCAGGATTGAGATGAAATGTTCTATTTTGGAGCTGGAGCCAGGGAATTTGAACCAGAAGTTGCTGCAGAGCATGAAGACCAGGGTATGGATGAGGACAAGGTAAGGGAAATACTTGGCATACCAGTGGAGGGCTCGCTCGTAACACATCTGGTTTATAAAACTGTACTGCTGAAGGTCCAAATCCGTCTTTAGTCCTTTCATTTCCACGGTGACGGGGTTGGTAGGAGATGGTTTAGGAGGAGGCAGTGGGGTGGTACTGGCAACTGCTTGAGAGACATTCGAGACGGACGAGTGGTTCTGAGAAGGCTGAACTCTTTTCGGAAGGCAAATTATCTTGTCTTGCATGACCTGAAACACAGAAACAATATTTTCAAATTAAATTAGTCAAAGAACTTTCATAATGTCATTAGGGTGAAGAAAGCAGCAATAACATCCAATAAATGTCCATTTCCTTTGCCTGGAGAATACAACGTTCAATTCCAGCACCAAGATTTTATTCTTAGCCCACATGCTGGAAAAACGAAATATATGACTTTGTTCATCATGTCTAGTGTACGACATAACACACGGCAGTTTTGTTAGGACATAGAACAATTCGCAACAAAATAAATATTTAAAGAACATTCAAGTATTTAAGAAACTTTGCATTTTTTCTGTCACTAGAGCCTGGGAGAGTCAGTCATCGGTCTGGGAAGTGCATCCCTTTATCAGACTCAATTTTGAATTGGCTGGCTCCCAAGATTATCTCAGCTTGTGTGTGAGAAGTAAAAGACCTGGAAGGAGGAAATATGGAAGAAATTCCTGTCTTTATCATTTTTCCTTTTCTTTCTACCCATATCCTGGACTACATGCATAGATCAATGTGAATGGCTTTAATATAATGGGAATTTACTAAGCTTTTAAAAAAACTATTTTTCTAGAGAGAAGAAAGACTACAGCAGTGTTCATGAGTAAAATAATTATGTTTAAACTTGCTGGCTTTTCACACAAAATACTACAATCAGAACTTCTATCCCTCTACCAACACTTCAATTTGTTAAAGAGAATATTAAGCCCTAAGAGTTTCTGGCAGTCTCATAAGATTGCAATTTGGCTAAGAGAGAATATATCCTTTTTGAAAATTAGGTAGTATGAGGCAGAATACACCTTGAATCAATCTAGAGGGATCATCCCCAGGAAGAAGTTCATGTAAGTGGAACTATTTGAACAATAAGGAAATAATCCAGAGGAGGAACAATAACTAAGGAATTGACAGCAATAATGTGGAATTAATAATGCATCGAAAGTCTGTTTGTACCTTAAAATGTCCAATGGCTAGACGTCCATAGTGTTTAGTGATTCTGCAACAGCAAAGTCTTTAGTGATTTTGCAACAGCAAAGCCCTTTATATTGACTATAGAAGTAGAAACTGAATCCATTACAAAGTAGACTGCAATGACATAATAATGTGACCAAAAGTTGGTGATGGGAGACACAGTCCACTAGACAGAAGTACAAGGTTGGACAATGGAGTGGAGTATCCAACACTTAGTAGAGTGGCTGGTACCTAGAAGACCACCAGTATGTGTTTGCTGAGAAAGTGAATGAATCCAGAACTGACACTAGTCCTTCCAGTTCAGGGTTGCATAGGTGTGGACCACATCTCTCCTAGGGGTGAATATAAGGAGGTGATTATAGTGCTGACAGCAGCAAACTTCTGTAGTGTTTAATATGCACCTGACCCTATTCCAATAATGTCGTGGGTATTAGTTCTTTTAATTGTCACCTTAATGAGATGAGGCAGGTACTCTTATTATTCCCATTTCACAGATGCAGAGATCAAGGCACAGAAAGGTTAAGTAACTACCTTGCTTAACGTAATCCAATGCAGGCCACTGGGACCCAGAACCCACATTCTTATTTTATTTTACTGAATTTCCAGGATTAAACCAAAAAGATCCCAGTCTGACTTTATCCTAAGTAACAAATTATCTTATACAACTTGTTCATGTTTTAGGGAAAAAACTTACTTCTTCCCATATCCTGTGCAGATAACAATGAAACAATGAGGTTAGGGGAAGAGAGGAAATTTCTTTATAAGAATTATAAAAGCTCTGTCCTGGAAGATAATGCAGGGGCTACCAGTTCCTCTGTAAATCAAAAGGCGGCAGGGAAGAATAACAAATGTGACTGCATTCAGAGGGTGCGGTGGCTACAGAGCTGTGAGAATGAGTAATGGTCTTCAAATATTTTTATCACTTACCTGTATCAGAGAAAAAATGTTGAGCATGCCCACTCAGTATATATATCTCTATTCATACTTATATCTATAAAGTACTGTCAAATATTATAAATTCCTTTCCCTTTAAGTTTAAAATAAATAAAATAAAAGTTTTCATTTTTATCTCACATCTGAATGGAGCATCCTTAATATTTCTTGGGGGTCAAGCATTCTACCTTGGAAACCTCAGGAATAGGAAATAGTAGGAAGAAGCCTAAACAAATGCCAGATTATCTTGAAGGAATACAAAAGAGAAACAAGTAAGAAATTCAGTTTTTGGGATCATGTTCTGGATGTTTTCCCATTCATGGCTTAATTTAATGCTCCAACAATCTGTGAAGGAGGCAGAAGGTGGGGGCTAGAGACCGCATGGAAAAGGAGTGCTTCCCTGAGCACCATCGTGAAGAGAGCCACTTTTGAGTTAGTATGTTCATATGGCATTATTAGTGGTGTGATGAAAATACAGAAGAGTCAGCGGAAAAGCAAGATCAGTTAGAAGGTAAAAAGGTGCCTACTTTCTTAAAGTGCTAAATCCTTGCCAAGCCACCAGGCAGGCCCCATATGTCGTCCCCCTGCCAGCTCTTCCGCAGGCTTTCTCCTAATGGAGGAAGACGCTAGACCTCTGGAACTTGGCTGTACAGGGCTTCAGGTTAGGCACTGCACGAGGGTGCCCAGCTAAAGGGCAAGTATGGGCTGACATTCCGTTTGTGCTCCTCTGGCTCAGCTGTTTGCCCTTGGGGCTATGACCACACAGTGGGGATGCCTTTTTATATTCTGTCCAAAGGCACCTGATTGGCTAGCATCCGTAGCGCTAGGGAGGTAGGTCATATTCTCCCCATTCTACAGAAGAAGAAAGCACCTAAGGCTCAGAGAACTTATGTACCTTGCCCAAGTTCACAGAGCTAGGAAATGGCAGAGCAGGAATTTAAACGTGTCTTCTGTTTAGTGCCTAGGGTTCCTCCACCTCTCCACACCGTCCACTCATTTCACCAAGCTTCTGCTAGGATGGCGGTACAGACAACAGCCCAACATAGGAGAGTAATACATAGATGATCTTGAAGTACTTGTCAGCCTTCTGATGTCACATTTCTCTTTCAATCTTCACAAAGGTCTAATTTTTAAAATGTGCCTACTTAAATCCCAGGAGGGTAAAGACAGTGATCTATTTTCCAGAAGGTGTTAACTACTCAGAAATGAGCACGGGGTAGAAAAAGTACTGGAAGTTAATCACTAACAACAGTAGCTGCTCATGCTGCAGAGAGAACATAAGACTCCAGCAGAGACGCAGCTCACAGTAGAACTCCCAAAGAATGTGAGGCAGGTTGTCTAAACCAGAAGTATGAAATGAACAGTTTTCGTTATGGAGCCCAACAGGAAACAGTGTGAAGATTGAAACAGTGAAACAGCCAGAGGAGAGAGGAAGGAAGTTACCCTCCATGTTTAACAGAAACAATATTTCTGAACATTACAACACCGAGAACTCAGACAAGGATCGGTGTTTTCAAAGGTATAGTAAAAAAGAGAAAGAAGACAGAAAAAAAATAAGGCAGGCAGCTTCCTGAAAAAAGGGGGGTGTATTTTTGTGGTATCTTTGTAAATAACAGCAACTTGTAAGAACTCGAAAGTTTTTGTCACCTTTTCTGCTCTTTTGAGAAGTTTGCTTTATTAACCGTATAACTCACTTCTCTTTACCCAGTAATTTAAAGATTAGAGTGGAAAACAAGCCTTAAATAAAGGCTGCAAAACAAATTTCAAAGGAATAATTGTAGGGTTCCAGGCTGCTGGTGCAGGACTAAGGGAGAGCGCTTGGGGTATGAGCAGAGAGAAAGGCCCCACCGCCGTCCTATTCTACAGCACCCTGAACCTCAGACCGTCACCGTCACTCATACACACGTCACAATGCGGAGGAATTCTACCATTTTCTTCCAGGGGCAATCCTCAGACCGCCTTTGGAGGAAAAAGGTTTGAGACTAGAACTATATGGTGTGTTGGTGTAGAGAAGGGCGGGGGTGGGCTATGGCTGGGGGCGGGGATTCAAAAAGCAAGATGAACGTGAGAATCCGATCCAAAATATAGCAAGGTGAGAAAGATCAGATACGAGAATAATCGGATATGATATTAAATCCGAAATCGGATATCCTAAAACCGGATATGAGAATAATTCTTGAATGAAATCATCTACGTTAAGGAAAATATCTAAGTTTGAGAATGAGGAGGAGACACAGACGATGAGTCACTGAGAGAAAGGACAGATGAAGCCAAAGCAACAAAGATGGCTAAACTACTTTATTTTGGGAGGAACAGGCTTGGAGTTCAGAGGAGGTGAGTCAAAAGAGCAGAGAGGGGCTAGATGGAAGAAAGTAGGTCAAGCTACACGGTAGGAGGCTGGAGTATTACGCTCATTATTTCTGTTTTGAGATGTAAATGACTTTCAATCTTCCCCAAATCTTTGGTAAAATCTGCTAAGCAAACACACACAAACACACAGATCTTTTATGAATGAATTTTGTAGAAATCACAGCAAAAAGGGACGAAATTTCATGCTTGGACCAAAACTGTACAGACAGGGAGAGTTTGCTGGGATGGTAAAAATCTATAGTCTAATCTGTTTCCTTGGAAGCAGGAACCGGGATGTGAGGACTAAACCGTCCAGGAGTCTGCCAGAACTTGGAGAGGGACAGACTGGAATTTGACCCCATATCCTCTAGATCCCAAGGAGCAGCTGACACCTAGGTGATAAAAATGTATAAAATGCTCCTCAGGCCTTTACCATCAAAGTCCTTGGAGGAATAAAAATATACATGTAAAATTGTTCCACGACTGTGATAATATCTAGGTAATATTTCTGGAAAAGAAACCCACGGGTTGTGGCAATTGGAGAATTGAACTCACTAAAATTTGGGTTCATGAATTCTCATTTGCAAATTATTTTGAGATAACATAATGGCTGCTTGTAGGAAAAATAAAGGCATTCAGCTCCGTAATCCGTAATTCTAAGGTTAATGAAATAAACGGAATTTCTTGTTTTTGCTTTGTACAGGGAGGTGTTTTCAAGAGAAACAAAGTGAAAATTCAAGCTTCCTTAAAAAAGGAAACAACCCATTCAAACTACGCCGTGGAATGCTGCTCGGATCTAGGAAAAGAAATCAAATATTTAAAATTGTAATTGTCAAATTTATATAGAGTATGGGCATCCTTTATCACACATTAAAATATCTTGCATGGTCAATGCAAAATTAGGGCCTTTTAATAGTAATCTGCACTATTTTGAATCATTAATGCTCATGCCTACATCTCTGATTTATGATATATCTTTGACGATGGTTATTTGATTATCACTCCTTTGTTAGAATCATAACGCCCATTATTATCATGTAAAAATAAGATCTGCTTAATTTAGGCAGTTTTCAGAAAAGCATTGCCATGAAAAGCAGAACCCACCTATGGTAACAAGTTGAAAAAGTATCACATTTGCAAGAATGAGACACCAAAGGGCTGAGGTTAAAACATAACAGAACAAAACCAAACTAAACCACTTAGCTTCAGAGAAACTGCTTGAAATAACAAAGATAGAGCAACATAAATAAGGGCAAGCTTATCTATTACATGCCAGAGATATAAATGACATGGCTGGGGGTGGTGTAGGGCATGTAGAACACCAGTGCTGAGTAGTTCTGAGTGTGCTCTCAGGAAAAGTCAACCATTGTGGACAATCTACTACATGTAAGAGATTATGTTAGGGACACCGAGAACAGTAAGCCCGTCAAGGTCAAGCATAGTAGAAAGACAACCAAATCAGTAATTAATGTGATAACTGCTTGTCTTGTCTTTCATGCTTGCCTTTCACAATGAATTTTATTATCAACTTGTCTAGATCTGAGGAAAAAAAAAAACCTTGGTGGTATTTTTCTTGGGATTACATCACACTTATAAATTAGTTTAAGAAGAACTGACATCTTTATGGTTTGATTCTTTCTCTCCATGGTGTGTGTTTCCACTTATTCACATCTAATTTTGTGTCTTTCAAGAGTGCTTTATAGTTTTCCTCAGAAAGATTTTGGACATTTATTGTTATGTCTAAATGTTTTATTTTTTGCTATTGTGGGGGACTGGAATTGGCCACCCCAAGATATGTCTCTTTGGCATGAGGAATATTTTGGGCTGGTTACTTTTAAAAAAAACTGCAGACAGGAAAGAAACTCTGAAAAGCAGAGTTTACTTACCCTTTGTTAAGAAACATTTACATTGTAAAGGAAATCTCCATCTGTAAAGGTGTCTCCCTCTCTGTACCAGGAAGGAGGGATGACCTTATCTCTAGAAACTCTTATCAATGTGGAAGGCAAGGACTTAAATCTGCATAATAACCTGATCCTTGTTTACTGTACTTGTCTGGTGATCTCCTGTAACTGACTCCCCCAACCGCCAACATCCTCCTTTGTCTTTAGCTGAAGATGATATTTAAGGCGGTGTCTTCAGCCATTTTGGCGAGTTGCTCAGGTTGCCTGAGCCTCTCCCATGTATACATGTTATAAAGCTTTGTTTAATTTTCTCCTGTTATTCTGTCTCATGTGAGTTTAATTCATTCTCCAGCCAGAAGAACCCAGAGTGGGTAGAGGAAATGTCTTCATCCCCTACACTATGATAAATCTTTTCTTAAAACCAGTTATTTTTAACACAGGTAGAGTCCTCCCTTCACCTTGCCCTACCCCCATGCCATTCCTTAGTAAGCCCTGACAAGTCTGGTGTATACTCTTCCAGATCTATACCAGGGTCTTTACATATATGACACTTAAACATGTGGGTGCTTACTATAAGTACTGTTCCTGCAGCTTGAGCTTTTCACTTTCATAGTATGTCTTGGAAACCTTAACACATTGCACATAGAGATCTACTTCAGTCTTAAGGATCACAGAATCACACAGTGTGGATGTGCTATAATTTATCAAAAACATTCCAATGACGATGTGCATTTAGTTAATTTTCCTATTAAAACCAGTGCCAGTCTCAAAAAATTACATGCTGATTTTGCATGGCATTCTGTACAATAGGACAGAGAACAGCTGGGCAGTGGCCAGAGGCTCACTGCAGAAGCTCCACACCAGGGCATTCCTTGGGCGGTTGAGATTCTTCTGTATCCTGGTAGTGGTAGTGCTTACAAGCAATTATGCATGTTTTAAAACTCAAACATATATCTTGTTTTGATAAAGAGTGCATTCTTGAAGATGGGAAGGCTAGATGCTGTCTAACATTAACTGTGCTCCACCAGTTTCTTTTTGTTTTTTGTTTTATACTGTTCTTTAATCTGTATTTTGCACCTTTGTCTGTGATTTTGTTTTATTTTTTAGGTGTCTGCTTTATGGATTTTTCAAAAATCCAAACTAATCACTTCTGTTTTTTTACAAGTGAATTTAATCCATTACATTATTTTGCTCACTCATATTTGCATACTTACTGGTATTTGGATTCATTTCTAGATTTTTAATTTTTATATATAACCTTCCTTCCTTCTTCCTGTCTTTTGTTGCATTGCTAGCATTTTCCATAGCTCCTATTTCCCATCCCACTGCAGCTGGTTAGGAAGGTGCAGACTGTATTTCTATAATAGAGGTTGTCTATAATTTCTTAAAACATACACACAAAGTTTTTCCATACCCTACCTCCCTTTCAAGCGTGTTTTAACTACCACTGAACTACCTCATTTTGTTGTTGTTGTTCCCAGAGTTTGTTTTAGCTTTCTCTTAAAAACATAATTAAAAAAGTAATAATCTATAGTTGATTGTGATTATATAATTATTAAATCATGTGCTCACCATTTTTCTTAGATCCTAGATCTTTTCCTTGGGTTAATTTTCTCTTTGGTTGAAGGATATCCCTTAATAAACCTTTTAATAAGGGTCTATGGATAGAAAACTCATAGACCTCATATGTCTGAAGATGTCTATATTGTTTTCATTCTTGAATAATAGTTTAGTAAGTTACAAAATCCTATGTTGACAGTAATTTCCCTTCAGCACTTTAATATACTATTCCATTTTCTTCTGGCCTATATTTTCACTGATGAGAAGCCTGCTGTTGGCTTGAGTTTCTTCTTTAATGGGCAATCTATCTTTCTCTATGGTAGTTTTTAAGATTTTTCCTTTAATCCCAGATCTTCTACAGTTTCACTTAATTTTTAATGTACGTGGATTAATTCTGCTCTATATCTGTAACTAAGGACTCAACTTTCTTCAATTTTGGAAAATTTTAGCAAAACCTCTTTAAATATTACTTCAAAAATTGCTCCATCATTTCTTCCATTTTTTTCTGCAATTCCTATTACATGTGTGTTAGAGCCTCTCAGGCAACCTTCCTTGGGCGGGTGTGTGCTTTTTATTCCCTGTCTCTCTGTGCTGAGCTCTGGGTAAACTCAGGTCTCTTATCTAATTCATTACTTATTTCTACAACTGAGTACCGTCTACTTACTCTACTGTTGATATTTTTAAATTCAGTGACTTCTTTATTTCCAATATTTCTCAATTTTTTATATCCATTTGCTTGTGTTATATCTACCTCCTTTTTTGTGTTATGTTATATCTTTATCTCTTTGACCACTTTAAATATGTTTAACTTCATTGTTTCAAAACTTGGTTTCACCTCAAGTGAATCAATGTTCCAACTGCTAATTTTGTTGAGAAATTTTCTTATCATAGTTTTCTTCATGTGTTCTGGGTGGTAGGCTCATTCTGAGAAGGAGATTGTTTCCACCATCTCTTGTGGTGCTCTTTTGTGGTTTCCTGCACCCAACCCCCAGTCCCCTGGTCCACCATTAGGTCTTATCATGGTATTTTGATGTTCCTCTGTGATATCAGGATCTCACAGCTCCAGTCAGGGAGACAGTGGGTAGGCTGACTCAGTTCCTGGTTGGGAGGCACCCCAGATGCACAGTTTCCTTTGAAGCACCAGCTCCAGCATCTAGTTAATCGCCATTCTTTTCAGCTTCCTTTTGGGATTGGGGGCCTTGGGCTTCAAACAGTGACCAGGCTCCAGTCTCTTATCTTGCTCGGTGCATTTACAGTTCCCTTTACTGGCAGGAGCCGTGCTCCTGGCTGCTGCTGCCTACTTTGGATGAGAGCCCAGTGGTCACTTCAGCCCACTTAGTATATTCCATTTGGGCTCCACAGAAATGTTTATCTTGTTTTTGAGTCCATGTATGCATTTTTGTTATCTCTTTTTATACTTTATCTACAATGGCTATATACGTTGAACAGAGGGAGTGTTTTGAAATGTAACACTTGCTCGACTATCTTTTCCAGAAGAGAGAGTGTGTGTGTGTTTTAATATAAAAATTAGTCTCAAGACTAACATTATAAAGAGTCAGCATTGCTTGGATAGTGCTAAACAAGTTACACGTGTAGTGCCAAATTCCTCTCCCCACTAAAAAAGGCTGAATTTCTTTACACATCTCCCACTAACAGCATATGAAAATAGTTATTTTCCTACAACCTCAACAATTAAGTCCATTACTCTTTCTCTATGAACTATAGCCCCATAATTATTTCTCCAGTTTAGACTTTAAATCATAGTTATGACTATTTTATAATGGAAAGAAGTGAGAAAATTTGCTGCATATGATAAAACAACAGCATCGTTCCAATATGTTAACTTGTGATCAAGGTATATTCTTTAGTGTGGCTTATTCTTTAAAAAGACAGTACTGTAAATTTTTACGGCAAGTTTGATACAAACAGTAAACTGGAGCTAGAAAAATGGCAGCTGGGCCAATATAAAGGTAATTAACTTTATGCTTTACCCTCCCTTCGCTCCATAGATTTAAATACAGCTGGTCCCAAAGCGTTCTATCCTGAAGCTGATCATTGAGATTTGCCTCCAATGTGATAGAACAAAACAAGTTATCTCTGTTGACCTAAGAATGACATAGCAAGAAATAGATCTCAAAGATCTACTCCCCAGGGCTTGTTCAGAGATACTAAGGACAGACTATCCTTTATCAACTAAAACTTATTGAATATGTACTATATGCTAAGCATCATAGGAAAATCAAGGAGACGTAACCAATGTTTGCTGCTCTAAAAGCACTGACAATCTTGTAGGCATATGAAAAGTCAAGCAGGAGTGCAAACAGGCAGTAAATATACCAAGGGAATGGTGTGGTAAGTACAATTAGAACTCAGGTTTAGAGTGAGCAGGGAAGGCCTCAGGGAGGAGGAGCAACTTCATCTGGGCTTCGAAGCTATTGGGCTTGGATAGGTTATTAGGGAAGGGTAAGGTCAAAACCTAGTGAGTCCCAAAGACAGGAGCAAAGGGTTGGGAAGAGCAAGGGAAAAGATTAAAAAGATGGACTGTCACTCTTCCTTTCTGAGGTAGACTCATTTCTCCTGGGAAAAGAGATGAAGATACAAGAGAAGAGAATTAGCTTTCTTGTCCCTAAGTTATCAGTTAATGTACAAACTTAATCATGTTCTCCCAGAAACAAGGTGCCAGGAGACAAAGAAAGCATCTTTCCTCAAGAGACATGAGATTCACCCTCATCAGTGACAGGATTAACTCTGAAAAATGCAGATTTTGTTTCAAGGCTAACTACCGAAAATATTTTAAGTACAAAAAAATCTTGGTAAGAAAGAGAAAGCATAGCGACAGCAGGAAAGATGGTTCTAAAGGGGTGAATGTCTAAATGCTTTCATTCTTAGCAAACGTCTTATTCACAAGTCTTGCTATTCTCCAAGTCCAGTACATGTGTATTTGGGGCAATCACCACTGGAGCAGAAAAACAGGCATCCACGAGGACCACACACACTGCAGCACTCTTGCAGCACAAACCAGGTCCTTGCCTCCAGGGGATGTGGAGAAGTCTAACTGCAAGGGTGTGGCATCATTTCCTGCCTGCTGTGCACATGGTACCCTCCTTCTTTCTAATGATGATGTTTAAGACTTAGATGATGGACAGGAAATAACACACTGTGTATGGAGGACGTTTAGACCCAGATAGTAGAGAGAAAAAAACCCAGTCTAAAGCAAATTGTCAAATTTTAAGGTGTTTATTAATAAATACAAAGGTTGAATAAAAAGTCTATTTTTAGTGGTTGCTCATTTTCCCAACCACACCAGGAAAAAGAGAAGAAAATAATGATACTCTGGCACCTCTCAGGCAGGAAGTCACTGTCCTTAGAAAAAATCCAAGGGATTCGAGGGCTGAGCTGATTAAAACTTGGATTTTTGAATTTATGAATTTATGAATTCTCTTGGTGGTAAGGTATAACAACAGTATACTTGCTATAGGGTTCATCTGTATGCAGTTAAAAACCAGAAATCAAGCAAATCTTCCTGAGCTAAGCATCATCAGAAATTTCTATGCTTGGTGAACATTAAATGCCACTAGTCTGGTGGAAGAATTAAACATTGAAAAAGTTAAAGCATAATTTCTTGAGCCATTATTATACAGAACAAGAATACACAGTTAAACAGAACTAGAGCAGTTTAAGTCCTGATTTTCCCTCTATCTTAGCACCCGAGAACACATAATGTAATTATGTGTTTACTTAATGATAACTATTTACTTATCATTTCCCCTCCTAGACAGATAAGCTCCTTAAAGGTAGTCTCCATCCTTGTAGACACTGCCTGGCACAAAGGAGGTATGCAGTAAATTTGAGGTGATTAAACAGTGTTCCCCCCCACCGCCCCCCCCCCCCCACAAAGAAGACAAACTACAACCAGGGCAAGTACACACATTGATAAAATCAGTTGCCACTGAACATCTGGAAATATTTGGCTTCTAGCTACCTTCCTCTGAGATGAAACAATTCATTTCACACATTCTCCAAATTGCCAAGTGATGTCAGCTTAGTGACATCACTAGCTGGAGCTAAGTGCTGACTCATTTAAGATACACAAAGAAGGTGCCAGATTTGAGAGGCACTATCCATTTATTCCTAAGTAAAAGAAAGAAACCATCACATCTACATTAGGATCATGTCTACACTTTGATATTTCACTTCATAAAGGTCATTCTCCTACCACATTATATATAGATACACTGCTTCTCTGAGGGTAAGGATGTCTATACATCCATACCATGAATGTTAATTTTTTTAACTCTTGGTTAGCCCGAGACTTCCAGCCATCAGGAATGCTTTCATTTCCTGTATCTTAGTTAAATTTACATTGTGTTTTCTTCTTTTGAGGAAAGCTGCTCTAGGACACAAAACGAGTATGAAAAAAAATTTTCAAAAATGAGGGAATGAATGAGATTCAAAACTGTTTTCATTTTGTTTCATAGCATTTTTCCATAAGCCAAGTGGACTAGTGAATTATCGACCTGTGGCAATTTAAGATTTAAGTGGAGAGCATCCACTTCAAAGTCAAAACCATGTGAGGAAATTCAATAAATGTATCAAACTATGGATAAACATTAGGAATGTACAGTTTATGGTTCATAACAGAGACAATTTGTTTCAGTTGTTTGAAAAATTTAAAGTGTTTATAATTATGCTCTTGAAATAATAAATGAAAAGCTCTTTTGAAGCAATCCCCAGGGACTGAAATCTTAATTCTGTACTCGAGTGACTTCTCTCTGGGCACTCTGCAGTTCACTGATAAATCTGTGAGCAGGAATGAGGCAAAAGAAATTAGGGGAGCCCAGAGAGAAATATATATCCTCAGGACTACCCACATACAATGCACAAATAGCACAAAGAAACAGAATTCCAAACACTGGAAGCATCCAAATGAACAAAAAACTATACTGAAAGGATTTTTTCAAAAATGATCATTTATTTTAAAATTTACTATAATTGAAGAATAATTTGCTAAAGTGCTCAGCAAGTGAATGATGTCAACTGCCACGCTGTGGTCCAATCTATGTGAAGGAACTGATGGTATCATTTATGAGAGACAACAGCTGTACCTTGATGTGACATCACAGAAGGCTTGCAGGTAAGGCAAGAGTTATGGCAATTCTTAGTCATTCAGATGTGTTGGATGGTAAGAAAAAAAGTTTTTTCAGTTATTATGTTTTTTTAGAAGTTAAGCTATCTGGGTTCTAGAAATACTATCAATTTGGATAAGAAAGTTTCCACACATTCCAGGCAAATAGATCTTTTACCATATAGGGTAAATTTAGTTATGGAGTTTTTTTCTGTTTTCTGATTCATCTAGACAGCTGATCTCTGGGCAGAACTCAAGACTCTTCTTTGTTCCTCCTTCTTTCTAGGAGAAAGACGGCTAGTAGAGATGGTAATGTTAAAGGAAAAGTATTGAATCTTGGTGCTTATAAGGGATCCAGGCTCTGAGTTCAAGTGGCAGGGCCTCTGCCTTGGGATTAGTCCATTTGAACTATCCCTTTAGAGCTTCTTTTGGGAGTCATCACTTTGAAGTCTCTCTGCTTCCTTGAAGCTGGTATGATACGACGGTTCTGGAGCTGCCTCTCTTGGAAGTGGACCCTGCCCTAGGAGAGCCTGAGGAGGACAGCTCAGACAAGCTCTCCTCTTGGCTTTAGGGAGAATCAAAAATCAATCTTCTCCTCCCCAATCCACGCTCCCCCTCGCCGCCCCCCGCCAGCATCTCTTCCTTGCCTAGGTTCCCCTTTTCTTTCTCTGGGCAGGCAGAGATTAAAGTGCAGGGAGAGAGGACAAGGAAGCTTCTTGCGCTGTTCCCCCACCCCATTCTGGTCCAGGTCACATAGGCCTTTGGCACTTAGGCAAAGGGAATCCTTGTGACTTATCTGAGGTCCGGCCTACCTCACCAGGAGACTGATGATGAGGTTTCGGGCCAGAGCTTAGCTTTTGTGAAATATTCTTTTGCCTGGTCTTGTCCTCTGTCTATACAGCTCCTGCAGAGTCTGCTGGGAGAGGAAGGCGGGTAGCTACAGAAGGGAAGAATTGGGTGTTTGGTCCTTGATCTTAGACCTCTCTCAACCTATTTGCCAGAGGCCCAACTAATCACACTTACAACAATAAGAAAATGCCCCAGATGAAGAAAAGGCATTTGAAATCTATAGTTAGAGAGACTAAAAATAGTAAATTTCTATTTTATCATCATTTTTTTCACAATAAACCTGTGAAATGGAAATGATGTCTATCTTGCTTATTTAATAAAACTGAGGCTCAGAAAAGCCATGTGTTTTACCTAAAATCATATGGGAGAGTCTATGTTTTCTGTCTGAAGTTTTGGGGAGAGATTTAACTCTTCTCTTTCAATTTACTTGACCTAGCTGAAATTATAAAAATCAACCCAGGTTTTGTATTTCCACTGAGCACATGAAGTTTCTTACAATGTAAAATGATGGTATAGTCGATGCCCTATTTCTTAGACAAAAGATTTGTGGCTGATAGTGCAGAATTTCTAAAAACATAAAATGAAGTGACTAACCAATACAGTCATGCACAAAAGTGATCCAGAAGGGGATCTCTCTACAGCATTTTCTCATGACTCATTAAGCATTTTCTGCATCCAGTATCTAGCACCTACATTTTAAAAGTTAATATCAACATCTCAAAACATAAGCTAACATATTTGAACTTAAGATTACATAGCCTTAGCTTTAGGTATCAGTGCAAAGAATCTCACCAGTTCTGAAGCACTAATATATCTTGAGTAGGGAGACGTCAGTTCAATTTTAAAATAGCTGACCCTAATATTGCCAGTTAGCCTGGTCTAGTTCTTAGGAATGCTAATGTTTTGAACTCGCTATTACATGATGAAAAGTCAATATGTATATTTAAAAGGCTTTTGTCCTTTATTCTTAGAAAGAAGTGCTTTTATATCAAAAAAAGCTGAAAGTCCTTATTTGCTAGAAACTTCCAAGTGGACATTTATTAAATTTTACTTTGTCTCACAAGTCTCATTCTTCGTAACACACCATAACACTTTTTTTTTCAGGAATATAACTTAAACCATCCTATATAGAAGACCAAGAAACGTGATTTCTCCAGATAGACTTAACTATTCTTCCTCCTTTGCAGCCATTGCAATATATGGTCATTGCAATATGACCACACACACACACACAAACACACACACACACACACACACACACACACACACACACTCTGCAGCAATTATCCCGTGTTTTAGAAGGGTGTATGTGAATGTCTATCTTTGCAACAGTTTAAACATCTTCAGGGCCAAGACCAAGTTTTGTGTTGTCAGAACTTAGCATAGCGTCTGTAACATAGCATACAGAATAAATTGGTACAATGAACGAACGTGTCAATTTGCCTCTCCAGCTATTCCTTAAGCTCCTTTGGGGCAGAGATGGAGCCTTAAATTATTTTATATTCCTCATAGTATCTAAGGCAGTGCTGGGAACGTAGTCAACATTCAATGAATATGCACGTATTTATTTGCAGTTTCATAGCAAATGTTTCATTAACCAGAACACTTCTCTCTATCACCAGATATAATCAAATAGGAACTAAATAGTAAGCCATCGAGGATGTTATAAAAGAGGTTTCTGTATTGGATGGGAACTTATACTAAATCACCTCTAAATTTTTTTCTGCTTCTGAAATTCTGTTATTTTTATTTTATTAAAGAAATTTAACTAGTGCAGGACTACAATCATCATAGATTAGAATAAACCAATATCATGAAAATCTTACCATTACTCAAGAACCACTAAATTTTAAATGAATTTTTTAAAATCCTTGAAAGAATAAACTATACTAAACAGTTAAAAACACAAGCAAGCTCTCAAAAGTTCATTTCAAAATTAGTTGTTTAGAATGAAGAAACCATTTTCCCACAAAAAAAATGGAGGTTTTTAGACTTTCAGGGCAGCCCATAAAATCCGATCCATGGGTACAGGGTCAAGTACTAATACTGTATATAACTTAATCACCGCTTATAACGTGGTTTGCTTTGGGATGCTGGCAATATACTTCACACGACATCTGTATGAATAGGCAATCATCCACATAAGAAAATTCTGGTTTCCACCATGGCAGTCAACTAAAATTTTATTATAAAACAACCACATATGGCCAAAACATCGCAAATTCTCAGTTCTGTAAAATATACTCCATTGGTCTCACTGAAACGACTCTGTAACTTGCTCTACTGAGGAGCCTCAGTTTCTATAGTTTCTTAAATTTCTTTGCCATAACAGCATGGTTTCTTTTTTTTTGTACACAGTTTTGGCTGTAGGCTGTAGCTTTCTAACACAAGGCACATAACCACATACATAAGTCAGGATTTGTTGATCTCTTATTAGCACATTATGGCAATACATCCTCAGAGGACTTTTTTTTCAAGTTTGTTGCTCAAACTTAAGGCCTGTCTCATTTCTTTGGTGCTAGGTTTGTGCTAATTATTCTAAGCATGATGTTCCCCAAATTCCTTTCTAGCTCTGCAGAGGGCTGTGGTTAATCTCTGATACTAAAAGAAGATTATTTGCTACTGGCTGTTTTCTACTTTTGGGGGAGGGAGCAGCGATCTGATTTTTATCGCCTCCTCATTAATTACCCCACACTAAAGCTTTTCTCCATTGGTTTATGATGCGGTTTTAAACTGCATGTTCATATAATTTTTCTTTATTATTAAGACAATCAATGCATTCTTAGAGCTGCTGAAGCACACTGATGCATTCACTCAACACATTTGTTGAGTGCGTGTTAGGTCTAAGACACGCAGGTGGGTACAAAGATGAATCAGATACGAATCCTGCCTAACTTAGCAACTTGAAGTCTTATAGCTGCAATAAGATATGCTTGTAACATTTTCTGCTACACCATGACTAGTTAAGTGTCAACAAAGAGGTATACTAATTGCTTTGGCAGTTCATAAGGTCCTAGGTTCCAAACACTGTAGGATTAAATTCTTTGTCCTAACTCAGACAAGTCAGATTTAAAGCTGGAAGCTTCACTCTAAGGCACCTAACATTTGTAAGAGCACAAATGCTCCAGGGCACTAGTGGTGATGCTCAATTCACTAGTGGTGAGGCCAATACTGACATCAAGCCTTACAAAGGGGATCCAAGCGAGAAAAAGCTGCAAGGGGCCATTCTCCCCTGTGCTCCCTCTGCACCTGCCACACTGGCCTCTTCTGTTTCCTTTGCCTGGAATGTTCTTCTGCCAGATACCCATATCCCTCCCTCTCTCAGTTCCTTTAGTTCTGTCAAATGTCACCTTTTCAGAGAGGACTTCCTTGAACACTCTATTTAAAACAAGATGCTGTCACTCTTTCTCCTTACACTGCTTTATTTTTCTCAAAGCAGTTACACCTGACAAAGTGTTCTAAGCGTATTTGTTTATTCTTTGGCAGGGACTTGTCATTTTTATCACTGCCTAACCCCACCGCCTAGAACTATTTACTATTTCTAAAAAACAAATGAACATGGTTTTCCTGACACACGGCTTCTCCTTGTAGCCTCCTCTTCACCAGGCCAGTCACTTTCTGGAAGGGCATCTCCAACAGCAGGAAACTCACTACCTAACACGACAATTTCAGAAAGTTCTTGACTTTTCAAAAGTTTGGGTTTGTATTGAGACGAAATCTTCCTTCCTAAGATGTCTACTCTTGGTTCTATTTGGTGTTCTAGGACACATGGAATAAGTTTAGGGCCATTTAAACTTTCTACATGGCAGCCCTTCAAATTGTCTTCTGTCTGTTCTCTTGCTTCCTTCAATCTTCTCAACTTTAGGCTAAGTGTACCTTCAACCAGGCCACAGACAAGGGTTTTTGGTCTCTCTCATCTACTAGTCACAATCTCTTAAGTTATGGTGCAAAGGACCCAGATATGAATGTGGTGTCTCTGTTACTCAGAAGTCTCAGCCCCTTCCCAAGGCTGTTAGATGTTCACTGTACATTAGCACCTGGCAACACTGTCTCACCTGCTCATCCTCACTCACTCATCCCTTCATTCTGCAGAACGAATTCTGGTGAGCACTTACCTGTGCCTACTACTGTTTTTCATTCTGGGGATACAGGAGTGAACCTGACAGATGTGGCCTTATGAAATCTATGTTCCTAACAATTAGAGGCAATTCTTCCAACTATTTTTTTGTTTTGGAACAAAGGGATGATAGATCTTAGAGCTAATGATTTTCCCACTTGTGAAAGAGTTAAGAAATATCCTGCTTGTGAAATATAATAGAAATATTTGCACAGAGATTTAGAAGTTTACGATTGAAAAAAATGAGATTTAGATGGAGCTTCTGACTTATATTCTATAAAGGAAATTTGAAGAAATTAGCTCAAATAGCCAGGGTGATTTGTGTGGGTGTGGTGGGGAGAGGGGGACCTCAGGGGCAGAGGGCTGAATTATCCGTTTTCCTCAGTGTGTGGTATATTCTCAGTTCCTGCAAAGCCCCTCCCTTCCTCCTGCTCTTTCTCTTTCTTTCTTTCCTTTTATCCCCTTATGCCATTTTTCCCTCTCTGCCACCATAAATGAGGCCTCTTCATATAAATTTTGGTATAAGTTAACCAAGTTTCTCAAAAAAATCTAACTGTAATTTTATTAATATTACTTTGAATTCATAATATAATTCGTGAAGATTGCTCACCTTTGTAATATCAAGTTTGTGCCATCCAAGGACATACAATGTCTTTTTATTTATTCGGATTGTCTTATATGTCATTTATTAGACATGTAAAGTTTTCTATGAAGGTCTTGTATATTCTTGGTGAGCTTAATTCCTAGATACTTAAGAGTATTTGTTGCTATTTTGAATGGTATCTTATTTTTTGTTAAATCTTTTAGTTGGTAATGTATCTTTCTAGTTGGGAGCATTTTGTTTCCTATTTTAAAAAGTGGATACAAAACAATAATACTGAATTAATTTTTTTTACTATATGAAGACCAGATATTCCAAAACAATAGGAATTATCAAATAAGCATAATAAAAATGCAGGATTTTATAGAGGAAGACAGTAGCACAGGGGAAGAAGGAGCAGTGGTCATTATTCAGATTAAACAGAAGACTCCAGATATAACCTGCAAACTTACTAGCCTTGGAATTAAAACATAGTCCAACTGTCACCCTACTCCTCACCACAGGGCCCCTACGTGGCTGAGAGTCTACAGATGTTGTCACTGTTCTCAGTGAAATGGGAAAGTAGAAACTTTGAGAGGAACCCAGTGATGGAGGAAGAGGACAAGTGGATCTGTTTGCCTGATAGGATTAGAGGATTGGGGAGGATCCCCACCCAAGGCCCTGATTAAAGAAATACAAGATCATCCCCTCCATATCATAGTAAACCTATTTAATATAGACCTTTAAACACAGATTTTGGTGATTTAAAAACCAGATCAACAACAGAGACTAAATATATGGTAAATCTCTTTTGCTTCAAATAGAAAAATAACAAATACTCTGTCAGTGCTTTATTATTTGAGGGAAAAGATGTATTATTAAACAATCAATAGGCAACATGATCATAACAATCCATAATAGTGAGAAAGAAGGAAATACTCCCTTTTTACTGACCGGCATTGGACAGCATCAGATGATCTAAGAAAAGCATTTAGATTCCTGCCTTGTGTTAACCCAAAAGGGTGAGGTGAAAGGCACTCAATATTATTCGTGTGGCCAGAAATTCACTGCACATTAAACTGTCAAAGTGACAGATGACAATACATAAAGTGCTAGAGAGATCAGAAATATCAGTTCGAATAAACCACCGTAACAAGCAAGTCCTCTAAGGCATGTTTTTTTACTAGATGTAACAGGGATTTTGAAATAGTGTTTCTCTCACAGCCTCTACCGCCGTCCCTCCAGAGAGGAGAAAGGCTGCTCTTTAAAATTATTTTCACCATCAAATGATTTTTGTTTCATATTCCCCAGACACAGTAGAATGGTGACATGTCGTGGGTACATAGAAACTTTATAAAACATATCTTAGATGAGTCTTCATTTTAAGCCTACCCATTAGTGCTGTTATTTCATCATGATTCTGAATTTTACCTTAAACAATAGGCTAATCTAAGTAAGAATCTCTGAGCCTCTACCTAGAAGTTCAGATTTGGCAAAAGAAAAGATTTACTGTAAATCTCAGATAGTAGGCGACAGAAGATGGAGGATGGAGATAGAAGTAGGAATTCAAGGCATATTATCAAAATGAACTCCTCTGAAATCACCCTGGAGTCTATAATTTTTACCACCTGTACTTTCCAGTGAACTGCCTGTGAGCATTTTCACCTGAAGGCCATTTACCATGGAGGAGACATTGATGGTCCTAAATCAGAGAAGCAGAAGTTAGCTTCAGTATGTACCAAAGATGAAAATGGGGTTCCACTCCAACCAACAAGCTCAGATTTCCTAAACTCTTCTCCAGTGTCATCCCCCTGGCCAGTTTGCTCCTGGTGATTGGGTTAAGTCTGCAAATATTTTTTGTAGGTGGTTTCAAGTAATTGAAATCATTCTCTTGGATTTTTTTTTCAGAAAGCAGGAAATGCCTTTCCTGTGCAGCAGTCACAGAGCAGTCCCCCAGGGCTTACAGGGGGCTTGTATCTTCCAGTTCCTGTTTCTGGTTTCTAGCTGTGAACTCTATATTTGGTAACGGCCTGCCTGTGGGCTGTTTTGGATTTGGTCATAATAAGATAACCTGGAGTCACTGAGCAGAGATCTAAAGCAATCTTATTTTTCCAGGAAGCAACATGTTGACCTTTCAAGATTTGGTCTATTTTACTGAGTGTGTTGAGTTTTTGAATAGAGATGTTTATAGCAGAAGGTTGGGTGTTTACACTATTGGTCCTTGAGGGTGTATGACTGTACAGGAATAGGATATGTACGCTCTCCTCGTTTACAATGAGTTTATATTTGTTTCTTATGTGGACTGATGTAATCTAAGGAATGCTCTTTATACGTACTTTTATTCCGTGGCAGCCTTGAAAATAGCTACTCGTTCAGAAACGAATAAATATTTGTCAGATGAGTAAGACAAGAGTGTTAGTGTTGATTCTAATCCTTCTACATCAGGGCAAGAAAGTCTCAACAACCCCCATTGATAGATAATTTCCTTTTCCCCCCAGCATTTTCAAAGCTGTATAGTGTTAGAGCTATATAAATACAATCTTTTAGGGATAAACAGATAATCAACTATTATTTGGCACTGGAAGAAGCCATTTATAAAATAGTCAAAAAGATACTGGATTACTATTTTATTGCCAAACACTGCTCTCTAATCTTACCTTAGATTTTCCTTCATCCTGTTTCGATCGCTAAGAGTTGACTTGTTTTGTAAATAAGATCAGAAAGAATGATTGCACTTCATTTTACAAAGGGAAAATGAAGGCATAAAAATATATTTTAATTATTGTAATATAACTTTAGAAATCGGAAGGGAAATCCAGCTTCACAGAGAACCTTTTGTTTTTGAAGACATCAGTCATTAAGCCAATTTCAGAGGATTATCATAGCAGAGCTAAAATAAGAGCTTAAATTCTCCCTCTAAGGGACATTACTTTCATCTGTAGTACGGATACTGGGTGGTTTTACTTTCTTTAGTAATTTATATCATATTTTATTGCTTTTTTCTTTAATGTTTACTATAGGTTGGAAATTATTCTTTCTGTAGCAGCTATATAGTGAATAATCTTTTAGAAAATCTAAGCTGTAATTCAGAAAATTCATTTAGTAACTTTCTATTTTCCCTTTTAGTCATTTTGCACCTGTTTTTATACTTAAAATCCTGTTTTACAAGCCAAAATTTGGCCGATCTGTGTAATTGTAATGACTCCATGATGTTCCATAGCACTATACACAGGAGTGAAAGACACGCTAGAGAATCAGCCTGAGATTTGAACCCTGGCTGCATCCCTCTTGGCTTTGGGACAAGTTACCTAACCTTTCAGATGAGACTTTTCTCTTGAAAAATGTGTGACTAATGTACCTCCACAGGTTCTTTCTAGGAGCTATATAAAGTACCTACAGATTCTAGCACAGGTTCCCTTACCAGTGTCACTCACTGGAAGTGCTATTAGCATTCTGGATAGGACAATTCTTCTGTTGTGCGGGAATGTCCCACCCATTGCCGGATCCCCCCTAAAATGCCATTAGTACCCATCAATGAAGGCTTTGTAAAGTGATCATATTCACTCTTTTGTTTATGGTGATTTTTTCTTCCATTCTTCTCTTTAAAATATATATTTTGGTTTTGTATATCCAATCTTTGAGACTTAGCTCAATTTTCACCTCCTCAAGTCCCTAACTTCCAGTAGCTGTGCTGACAACATCATATTTAACGCTCTTGAAGTCGTCAACCATTAAGGTGCTTACACACTGAATGGCTTACATATGTATTTCTACTGTCTTTAGACTATTAGCAATCTGAGGGAAGGGGGTGTATTATATTCCCTTTCAGTGTCTGGCACCCCACACAATTCCTGACATATTGCTGGTGCTCAGGGATGTCTGTGTATCGAATGGTCCACCCCATATGAATTCTGAGCCTGGTAGCCTTCGTATTCTGATGCAATCTTCCTTTGGGGAATTTCCCACTTTTTAGAATCTTGACGTCTCAGACTATACTTCGTGTACCCAGTCAACTATCATCCGTTTTCTTTTTAAGGCTGTAAGGATGAAAGAGATCTCTGTGTGAAGGGCCCAGGTTATCTGAGGAGTGGGCACCGAAAACGGGAGATAGCAGTGGTGGTGCTGGGCAGGGTGCTAAGTGGGAGGAGCCAAGAACTTCAGAACAACACAGAGACACAACCAGGTTGTGTTCCAGGAAGATGATTCTGCCCACGGTACAGGAAAACATGCCTAAGTTATGCTTGAATCCCCTCCTGCACTCACTGTGGACACATCTCCTGAATGATGTTCATTATAGACGTTTTCATAGGTACACGCTCTCGTTTTCATTCATTTTGTCCCAAGTTAACTACTAGTTTGTACAGATTTTCTCTGCTTTCTGTGTTTCTTCCTGCTATGCAATATATACACAAGAGAAAGTTTCCCTGTGCTTGTTAAGTGGATCCTACAGCAGTGCTGGGTGCCGCGGTACAGTAATAAAGTGAGACAGAAGCTTTGTCCTCCTGCTGGTCTACATCACCTCCCTCTACTATTTCCCAAACTGGCCATTCTAAATCTTTGCCTTTCTCCTCAAGGACCTTATTCCACTACTTTTCCTCATTGCCACATCCTGCTACCTCCCTCACCCTCTCGATCTCTCAGCAGATGTGTCACTTTCTACTTCTCAGAAGCCACAAGGCGTAAACTCCCATGCATCCGTAGCCATTGTTTCCACTCAGGTGGAAGATGCTCCCTCCACCCCAATCAAGGATAATTCTTCTACTTGGATCCTGGGTGCATCACCTCCTTCTTACTGAATGTGACCATTCTTCACTTACCCTGAACTCCTGGGTCTTACATCCAACTGCTTACCTAACACCTCTACTTGGATATCTAACATATATCTCAAACCTAAGATGCTCAAAGACAAATTTTTTCCACTTGTTCAGGACTAAAAATCTTTGTCATTCTTGATTTCTCTTTTTCTCTCATACATTCAATCTTTCAGCAAATCGTAGTGTTTTTCCTTCAAAATATATCTAGAACCACTGCTTCAACCCTGGTCAAGCCATCTGATTAGTGTCTGGATTATTGCACTAGCCTGCTCCCATCCTTGTGCCTACACTGTATTCTCAACAGCTGGCTAGAGTGGTCTTAGTAAAACCTAAGCCAGATAATGACAACCCTCTGCTCAAAATCTTCCAAACATGTCCCATCTTACTCAGAGCAAAGCCAAAACCTTTACAGTGGCCTCCAAGGCCCTACATGATCGGGTGGCTGTTGCCTCTCAGGCCTCATTCTTTTGCTCTCCTTCCCCTCACTCACTCTGCTCTGGCCCATCTGCCTCCTTGCTCTTCCTTCAACATGCCCAGGATACCCCTCCTTGAGGCCTGTAACATCACCAGGGTTCTTTCTAGGTCCAACTCAACATTCAGACTTAGAAGATTATCATAACCTCATTTGCACCAGAATCACTTAGAAAGATAGAGGATTGGAGTTACAGCGTGCCAACAAGGAAGCATCAGGCTTTCTCCCTTTGGGGAAATCTTCACAACTGTGTGTGCAGTGGTCCACACTGCTGCCCAGGAGCTAGTCTCTCCCTGAGCCTCTCCTCCCTGGATCATCTCAGGTATAAGGAGTGGAGATCCAGGTGGGTTCTGGACTTCCCCTGGCTTAAACATCTTATGCTCCAAAGGAGCCAATATCTCTTATAATTCAATACATATATCTTCCATGTGTCAAGGGACATGTCCACAAGTGTCACCACAATGACAGAAGTCCCATGGTAGGGCTTCCCACCAGGCGTTTATCATCATTCTCCCAGCCCAGATGCAGTTGGCCAATCAGCAGTCATTTTATACCATAAGCAATGTCGCCTAGCAACACAGTAACGTTCTACCTTTATCTGGTCTCTAGGGAAACAGAGCTAAAAAGTTTGGAAAGCCAAATGTCAAATTCTCCTGCAGAAGGAGAAGGGCCCTATGAACCTTTGTCTATGTGTCCCTGGTTGTTGCTGTTCCCTCTGGCTGGAAGGCTCCTCCCAGACATCTGCACAGCTGGCTCCTGCACCTCCTTCAGTTCCTTAGTCAAAAGTCACCTTCCCAACAAGGCCTTCCCAGGCCACCCTATTTGAGAACTGCAACTCCTAATCTCAGCTGCTGGGACCTCCGACCATCCTCGTATGCTTTATTTTCTTTCTGATTGTGCTTATTACCTTCTAACATATGTAATTTACTAGTTGATTTTGCTCATTTTGCTTGTTTTTACAATAGAATTTATGCTCCATAAGGCTGTGATATTTATCTTTTATTTTTTCCTCCTGTATTGAGATTCTTGGCACCCAGAACAGTGCCCGGCACACAGTATGTTCTTCAACAACTATTTGTTTTATTTATGAATGAATTTATGCCTTCTCTTTCAAACTCTAGTTTTTCATTGGCATCCTTTTTTTGGTGGGGTGGGGAAGGGCAAAATATTTTCAGCCTTCAACATGGTATTAAAGATCAAGAACAGGGACTCTGGGGACAAACTGTCTGGGTTTCAATAAGGGTCTGCCACTCACTTTGGGAGATTTTCCTAACCTCTCTGTGCCTTAGTTGTTGCATCTGTAAATGGGGAGAATTATAGTACCTACATGTTAGGGTTGCCATGAGGATGAAATGAGTTAAATATGTGAAAAGTATTCAGAAGAGTGCCTGACACATAGGAAGCACTATGTGTTAACTATTATTACAATCAACTTTACAAAGGGCTGTCTTTCCACTCTGCACCATTTCTAGCTATTTCTCTCTCTTCCTAGCTCTTCTTCCTCTCAGCTAATCTACTTGAAAGTCACATCTACTCCACAGCCTTTGCTTTAATCTCCATTCACTTTTCCAATCACCGAAACAAAGATTTCTAATGACCTAGTGGCTATTTTTCTCTCATTAGTCTGTGAGTTAGTTGTATAGCCTGCCATCACTGATGCCACCTGCCTTTGACTTCTGAGCCCCTCATCTCGCCTGGTTTCCACCTGCCTTATAAGCTGCCCCTTCTCAGTCTTCTTCAGAGGCACCCCTTTTTCCTTCATTCACCCTCTAACGTTCTTCCAGACGTCATCTCACTGGCCACATTCTCCTTGGGTGATTCTGTTCACAGGCATGGCTTCAACTCCCACCCTCTGACACCCAATGAGTGTCATAGTCATCACACCCAATTGGCAGTTTCCCAAAGATGTCGTGTTCTTTGTCATCCATGACTTAGAGCTTTCTCTCCTCTTCCTGGCATGAACTTCCATCCCCAGCTCCCTCTCCTTGACTAACTTCAGTTGGTTCTCCAAGTTTTAATACAACCATCGCCTTTTCTCTGTTCCCAAGCCAAGTGCTCCTCTGCACTCCCTTAGTGTGTTATGGATGTCTCTATCACAACACAACACAACCTTTTCTAGTTGCTTGTTTGTTTAGTTTTCCCCTAGAAATGAACTGCTTATAGGTATATATGTCCTCAAAGTATGGTGCCTGGCACACAGCAGGTATGCAAAAAAAAAAATCTGGATTCAATATATGAATATATAGCATCTATAGCGAATAAATTTTGATAGGGATACATTTTAATTCAGAACTAAACATTGGATAAAATAATGATATCTCATCAAAATGTTAGCTCTTCCAGAAAATCTTATCGGGGTAAGTATAAGCAAATAAGAAAAAGTTTCATTTTGCCAATATAAATGGCACTGTGGATATGTATCTTATGTAAAGCTAACTTTGAAAGATAATGGACTCGCTCTGATGTTAGTGACATCAAATATTATTTGACAACAGTCAACTGCTGTTTGGGCTCAGTGAAATCTTACAAGTACAGTATTTAACTTACTAGGAAAGTTCAGTAAAAATGTGTTTTTGTGCTCCCTGCCATGATTGTAAACACCATACACAAGTAGAGAAGAACAACCAACATTTATATGGTTATAAGTCACAGTCAGCTCTCTGAAGAGGTTTCAACAGCATAGCGTCTTGCTCTGGCTCCCATTGGGACAGGAGTCTAGGCACCTACCTGTAAAGTACATCCAAACACACCGATCATCAGCATGGCCACCGAAAGGTAATCGGTGAACACGTCCCACCACGGTTTCAGCACCCGGAAGGCAGGCTGCTGCTCAGAGAACTGCCGGAATTCTGTCACCGGAATCATGTTTCTGAAAAAGGAGAGATCACTGGGGAATTAATTTATCTTCATGCACAACCTACTGCATTGTTAACAGCATTGAAATGCTGCTTCAACCCACCAGAAACACTGTTCTGAATTAGTCCAGGAGCTGTCACAGCTCATCGGTGTTTTAATAAGCCATTGAATTTTTTCCACCAGTTGAGGAAATAAGAAGCTCCACATGTAAAAGGCGAGTATCTTTACTGAACCATTGTCCATTAAGCAGCTTCCCTTTGTGTTCTGCATGGACCAGGAGACCGTGACCAGAACAGTGCCTTATTTTCTAGACTTTCCCTTCCCCTAAACAGTACACAAAGACGCCAGGAAGAGCAGAGCCCATCCTTTGAAATGTTTTTGCTGTTTATCTTACCATCTTGGGTTGTTGCTTTAAACTGCTCTTTAAAGTGTATTCTCAGCATTGGTTTGTGTTAATTATTTACCGAGCCCTATTTATAAAGCATTTTCCTTGTTCTCTGGGGAAGGTAAGTGACTTTGCCATATGGCCCTTGTCCTGTAAGGGAGACAATCTCACTGGTGGTGGGGCTTCATTTTTTCTTGCCCTCCTCCCTTTTCTTATTCCCTTGATTTCTGTAACTTGATTTCTTTATTTCCTGTACTCCTCATATTTCACTGTGAACCTCAAATTATCCTGATTTTCTCCTCTGAGAAATCAGTTTGCCCTGGAAACTCCTACCTCTATCTAGACGACAGGAGATAAATGAAGAGTGTGCACCTCAGGCTCTGGGGAAAGAGGCGCCTCCTTTTCTTAGTCTGCATTCTCCTTTCTCACCGCTCAGTCCCACTGCCTTTATTATGATCCAGGACTCCAAGTTAACCATCCTGCCGCTGCGAGAAGGAATATACTTTCCTTATTTTACGGCAACAAATAAGGGTGGCCAATGAGGGCCAAAAAGAAATTTCGCTTCCTTCTGCCATTTTTGGATCAAATAACTAACCTCTCCACATCTGTCCTGGTTATTGAGTCCTACTTAAAGAGCAAAGGAAAGGCTACCTTTGCTGCTTATTCTTGCAAGGCGTGTTTCTTTCCTGGCCCGCCTTCCTGGTACTGAATTAAGGGCTGTACAATAAACAGCCCAAGGAAAAGCAAAGCCTCTTCTCTGAGTCCACTGGTGGGTACCTGTGGAAATGATTACAATGCTTTCCATTCGGATTTGCTGCTTTACCTGACTTCTTCTTAAGCAGTAATTTGTCTTCCTTTTGGATTTTTTCCTTAACACAATGTTGAAAATTCAGCTGCTTGGTGCTGCTCTCACCTGTGACCTTCCTATTTGACATCTATGCAGCATTTGATACAATTTTCTTATTGTACCAAAACACAACTTTCTTAAATCCATTCTGTTACTACCACTAGGCTGCAAGCTTCTTGAAGGCAGAACCTATATGTTATGCTTATGCGTGTTCTTAAAACATGTTGCAGGCAAGCCACACAAGCTAAGTAAATAACTTTGCATATTCCTAGTATCATTAACGTTTCAGACTAGTTCAAAGTTTGATTTTCCTTACACTTCATGACCTCTTTTCTTCTCAACGAATCATTACAACAATCTCACTGCCTTAAATGTTTTCTCATCATGGTTGTTCCAATCACAGTCACAGACAGGCACCAGCTCATCTTAACCTCCAAGTTCTGCAGAAACTATTGTCTTATTCCGTTTTGCATCCCCATCACTTACCACAGTATCTGGCAAATAAGAGGTCCTGAACAACTGTTTACTGAATAAATGAATGAGTGAATTCAGATCCTCATTCATGGAGCGCTGCTCACCCAAATCAGATGTGGGGTGACCCTAACCAGCTACAGTGACAGCACTAAGTACAGCGCCTGTGCCGTCTTCTGCATTCTTCGACAGATTTGGTTGGTGTCTCCTTCATGATAAGTTCCTGGACACCCTGGAGGGAAGTGGGCTTGTTCTTTGAAGCGAGGAACAATTTCAGGAATAAAATGCACCAATGTAGGGCAGTGCTTCTCTAACTTTTTGATCTCAGGATCTCTTCATCCTCTAAAATGGAGTAAGGACTTCAAAGAACATTTCTATGTGGGTTATACCTATCAATATTTACCATATTACAAGTTAAAACCAAGAGATTTAAAAAATATGTAATAACACTTAAAAATAGTAAACTCATTCCATGTTAACATCAATTAGATTATTATGAAAAATAACTATGTTCTCCAAAACAAAAAAAAATTACGAGAATAATGGCATTGTTGTACATTTTTGCATATCTCTTTAACATCTAGTTTAATAGAAGGTAGCTGGATTCTCATATCTGCTTCTGCATTAATCTGTTGCAATACGTTGTTTTGACTGAAATTTATGAATCAGATATGCAGCTGGAAAAGGAGTATCTTAATAGCTTTTTCATATAGCTGTGGATATTAATTTTTGATAATGTATCCAACTGATTTGGCTAGTTGCAATACGGAATTGAAAAACTGTATCAATGAACTTTTCAAACTCCGTGATATTAAAACTCATTTGTCCATCTCGCACTTTGAATGGATCTTTTACCCACACATGACTTTGTAACATTAAGCACTGGTCATCTGGAAAACATCGGATGTTGAATTTTTTCACTGAATTATCCAGATCTTCCAAATGTTGACAAATTATACCAATAAATCACATTCATTACTATCACCACTGCTTTCATCAGCAACGTTTTTAAGTAATGGGAAGCTGTCAAACTCATGGTGGTGGAATCCAGTTTTCCAAAATTTTAATCATCACTTGAAAGTTTGAATTTTATTTCTGGCATCAAATATCAGTTGTTTTCCTTGAAGTCTCAGGCTTACTTCATTCATTTTGAGAAAATACTTTCCACATACTCAAGTCTGAATAATCAGTTGCTTTATTCA